>NC_138954.1:33126395-33436395 GCF_965226115.1 Aulonocara stuartgranti | reverse complement strand
CATTCACACACACATTCACACACTGGTGATGGCAGCTACATTGTAGCCACAGCCACCCTGGGGCGCACTGACAGAGGCGAGGCTGCCGGACACTGGCGCCACCGGGCCCTCTGACCACCACCAGTAGGCAACGGGTGAAGTGTCTTGCCCAAGGACACAACGACCAAGACTGTCCAAGCCGGGGCTCGAACCGGCAACCTTCCGATTACAAGGCGAACGCCCAACTCTTGAGCCACGATCGCCCGTCAAATTTAATCTGAACAAGTCCCTAAAAAAGTCAGGGATCACTGTCGGCCTCTCGGTTTTTATTGTCACTGTTGATTTTACAGCTCAGTTTTTAAAACCTTACGATGTAACTGCAGCAGCCCATGCAGCAGTATATTAATGGCTAACCTTGTATGGTGGATGGATTGTCTCAGTTGTTTTCCTGACTGAAATTTGGTCCGTTTACAACATCCCGACAGGCGATTGCATTTGTCCCTAACCATCGGCACCCTCACATTAACTTTTATTGAAAAAAAAGTTTTAAAAGTTTGTGTTCATCCTTCAGCTTCACTGCTAGCATAGCTGTGTCGCTAGCCACCACATAGCACATCATTATATACCAGCTAGTCCAACTTCAGTAACCCTACAAACTTCACTGCTGTTTAGTTTCCTGTCTTCATTTATGTTGGAAGTGATAGCAGAGCTGTACGTCTGAATTTTTTCCAGAAATCTCTCAGTCAGAACATGCTACATCATGTTTAGGTATAAACTAGCGAGCTAATTTCCTGCTAACTTCTAACTCCGTTAAATTTAACAAATTCTGTTTTCATGGATGCCTGGATGTTAAACTTAATTGTTTCACCTGGTAAAGCAGCAACTCTGATCATTTTATTACAGCTGAAAGACTTTAGACAGTTCTTAACTCTCAGTGATGCCACAGTGTTTGTTTGACTTTGGGACCTGAAGCGGAGTTTGGACCTGGAAACGGCTAATGACGTCAGACTTAAAGACCGGATAGCTCTAATACAAAGTACTTTTGTTCCCAAACGTGAATCTCACATAAAACCAAGATTAAATTCATTTATTTACCACTAACAAAGCCTTTCTGAAAGTGTAATATGTAAAAATGTGTTTTAAATACACAACTTAAAGGACAAATGCTGGCCAGGAAAGTATAGCTAAAAATTCTAATTTGTTTAGTTGATTCTGTCATTAGCGCTATCGTTACGTGTTACTCCCAAGATTTGCAGGTCTTTGTCCCATTTGTGGTTGTGGTCTGCACTATAATGATGCCGGGCACCATTGCTGGTGCAAGGTGCAAGTACATAAATCATCAAAGTGACCCTCTATCAACAATTACTGCCTTACTTATTTGTAGGTTAGATAAATGGGAGTCATAAACATCCATTCTGACTGTATATTTGAATATATGGCTGTGTCCACCCTGCTCTGAACATAAGTCTGCTGTTTAATTTTATTTTTTTTAACTCCTTGCAGCTCTCATTGTCTTTATCTCTAGAATCCTTATCTGCCCCATCTGCTGTTCAGCCTACAGCGCCGTGGGTTTGTTGAGACATGTTGAGCGCCAAGAGCAATTTATTACTTTTCCCTCCTGCTTGCCCCACCGTCAAACGTTACACCAACACCTCTTTTTTCCCCTCACAGATCTTTGAATTGTTGGGAGCTATAATCCTGAACTGTGTGAGTTCGTCTACTTCTGAAGACTGGAGTAATGTAGTGTAGCAAAATGCTTTTTCACTGATGGTGGTCTCATGTCTGTTTCCGTTGCATCTCGGTATGAAAGAAGCTCTTGGACGCTTTAATGAACCTGAAATCCAGGAGAGAGACAACTGAATGAGGTGTAATGATGTTAAAAATGGCTGGTGGTTGAGAAACAACATGAAGCATGACAAGAAAAGGTCAGGTTTGCATTAGTGAAGCAGCACTCCCTAAGACCTTGCAAGCCTGCATATCTGTCACCAGCTACAAAACAACTCTTCTTTGACTGAGGACCTTTTCTTTGCATATACTTTTACACGGA
Source organism: Aulonocara stuartgranti (assembly GCF_965226115.1). Classification (NCBI taxonomy): domain Eukaryota; kingdom Metazoa; phylum Chordata; class Actinopteri; order Cichliformes; family Cichlidae; genus Aulonocara; species Aulonocara stuartgranti. The sequence goes on along the minus strand of NC_138954.1, from coordinate 33,434,369 downwards.
GCGTCAGACTCAATGTGGGTGTTTAATTTAAGATTTCTGTTGTACTGCACTTTAAACACATGACAGCGCAAATAGCAATTGGAAATCTATGAGGAATGAAGTCAGTTTGAGATATAGCAACAGGAAAACATTATATTTATGCCCCAAAACGTTTTTGACAATGCAAATAATTAAGATAATGAAGTTAAAAAAGGTGGTTCGGGCATCTGACAAGGATGCCCCCTGGGCGCCTCCTGGGTGAGGTGTTCCAGGCATGTCCCACCGGGAGGAGGCCCCGGGGCAGACCCAGGACACGCTGGAGAGATTATATCTCTCGGCTGGCCTGGGAACGCCTTGGTATTCCCCCGGATAAGCTGGAGGAGGTGGCTGGGGAGAGGGAGGTCTGAGCCTCTTTGCTTAGGCTGCTGCCCCCGCGACCCGGCCCCGGACAAAGCGGATGAAGATGGATGGATGGATGGAAGTTAAAAAAATCTGGGGAGGGAGGAGCGCTTTATGACTTTCCCTGCAGCACTAACAACCAAGATGTAAAAGCTCTGAGCTTTTGTTATGAAAACTGCTGCTGTTGGAGTTGAACTGGAAACACCAACATATATCAGAAAATGAATATATGGACATCTGATTTTAGACTGGTGACCTGTCCCCGCCTCTTACAGCTGGGATAAGCACCATTTGTTTAACAGACGGTGAATAATAAATCCCCATCCAAATGCTGAAGCTCTCTGACATTTACAGTTTTGATAAGATAAAGGTTTGTCTTGAAGAAAACTTTAAAATCAATTTTTTATATTATGGTATTTCTGAACCGAAGGAATCACGATTTTAAACCCTACATACATCTACACAATTTTACGCAATTTTATGTACAACCTCCAAAGGTTCTGACTCTCTGGGGGAAGTTTGTGCGATGGCCAACCAGAACAAAGAAGCACACATGTTCAGTTCGAACGAGTTACCTTTTGGTGCCTGTGGCACAAAGAATTTGAATAAAAGAATATGAGGAAAGAATGAAAGTCATTTTGTAGTACAAGTAGCAGAAAATGCTACTTGTACTAGAAAATGGTTTGAGTGATGACGCAGAAAATGCAGAATATACAAGAGACATTTAAAAAAGTGCTATTTCCATAATGACTTATAATGGCCATTTACCACAGGTGGCTGATCTTATCAGACTCTCTTAAAGGGATAATTTTCCTTTAACATTTGCACAGTAGTTTGGACTTAAGACTCATCAACTGTCAACTGAAAGATAAGAGAAAAGATTAAGGCAGAGCAGCTCGCGTGGAAGAGAAGAGATGATGACCAAGGATTAAACAAACGAGTCAAATATTAATATATGGACACTTTAGTTTACAGAGACAACAGCTTTTATGAGCCTCCAGTTTTCTAATGCAGATTAGAAAACTGGAGGTTTTCTAAGACTAATTTGCAGGTTTACTTCATATCTATTTTAATGGTCTAAAACTAGGCGCTTTTTTTTTTTTAGCTAAAAAGAGATTATCCAGCTTTGACATATTCCTGTTTCCGAGTGGTCAGAGTTGTGGCACAGCAGAAGGTCTATTTGAGTGTAGCTGTTATCATTAATGATCTGTATTTACTCTGTACTCTTTGGTACTTGAGTGCATTCTAAGACTAGTGTGTAAAATTTCAATTAAAAAAGAAAAAATTCAAAAAAGATCATTAAAAATCAAGTAAAAGAAGTGACAGCATTTCACGCTCCACATGAGCAGCTGAGTGTTTACTGCTTTCGCATCTTCCTGCTTTTTATGAAAATGACAGACAATGTTCTGAGTGCTTGCCGAGGTGATCTGCCAGTGCTGAATAACTGTGTGCTTCAGCTGGTGAAAGAAACGTCTCTCCCACTCATCCCCATTCCACCAAAATAATTTGACTGTCAACAGAAGTACAATTTCTTCTCTTTAGTGACAAAAAGCCCGTGGCACTGACAACTTATTTATGCTAATGGAAGTTTTTAGGAGGCAGATTAGCCTCATACAGCAACAGCAGAGACTACTGGCTGGATTTTGGATTTAAAAAATGTCTCATTCCTGTCCAGTCTAAGTACAACTTTAAGATTTTCAGCTTGGATATGCTTACTGACGGGGCTGCTCTGGAAATTCCTCCAGTGAGCCCTTCGGTGTGTCTCCTAGAATTTCCACTTGCATGGGACACAAACACACAACGCTTAAAAAAAAATCACCATTGAAAGGTGAGAACCATAAAGGTCGACTATGCCATGGGGGATTTCTTTTTTCACACCGATAAAGATCAATTTGAGTGTCTGAGGCTGTCGGTAATAAGATATAAGACGGTTGTAGGGGGACGTGTCTGCCAAAAATCTATAGCAGAGGCCATCCATTTTACCCTGCCAACTGGGAGTTAACAGTGAAGACTCGACAGCCAGCACACACACATACGCGCTACAATAAAATGGTTTACACCTGGTTCTGTTTTCTCTGGGATCTGCCGGTGTGGAGCTGTGCTCTGGGATCGTTTTATTTTAAACCTTTATTCTGTTTTTTTATCATCTACATATTTATTCTTTCACTTTTATTCAGCTGTGGGTGGCCAGACAGGTGCATTTGGGGCTAGGCCCTTATCTCTCCAAATGAGACTGGCAGCTGGCATTTTCTTCACTCAGAGATTACAGAGGGGAGTGAGGGGGGGGAGAGAAAGTTTTCTTCGCACTACTTTTATCGGACACAGCGCTGACCTTCACAGCAGGGTCTGACACTGCTCCAACCACTAAACTCTTCCCTCATCCAAACAAGCTAAGGGAAAAATTGAAAACGGAGAATAAAAGTCACATGAAGGGCATCTGAAACGTCTGCTCCTTGGTGCCATCAGCTGGGATTCTCTCACACAACCAACTCAAATGTCATAGTATTGATATTTCACATCACTCTTAGATTTAAAATTCAGTCTATGTTTGAATATGGATCAGATTAAAAAGTGTGTGTGTGTGTTTGTATAGAGGGTATTTGATGTAACTGGGGTACAGTAAAAGGGTTCTGGTTAGCTGGATAAAAGGAGGTTTTATCCTCTAAAAACAGTTTAATCCTACATGAAGCTATCCAAAGTAGTCTCATGGTGGTTTCCTTTTTTTCCCATTTCATTAACATTGCCATGAAAAACAAGTACTGCAGTTTAAAAGTGTGACAAAAACGATTATATTTTCCACGAGGTACACTAGGGTCCGCTTGGGTCTGAATGACTTAAATTGGTAAGTGTGAGGATCTGTGCAGACATCAAAGACTTCAACAAAGTATTGCAAGAATGACCGCTTAGCTGTTGGGCCTACTTATTTAATCAAGGTTTTAGGAGGAAGCCTGGAAGCTAGCACAATGAATCACTGGTGCTTAAAAGTTTTTAAAACGTAACATAATTAAACAACGATTTTGTACTGTGCTTTATCAGATTGCTAATAGGTGTTTGCTAATTAAGTTAGCTAGCATTAGCTGATAACTTAGCACTCTTTTGAGGTCTGTACCAAGACCTAGGCCACATCCTTCGGAGGACCCGGCCTTTGTGGTCTACGTGGGGCGGGTCCTTCGAAGACTCAGAAGGGCGGAAGTGCGAGGCTGTGAAATGAGACGGTCTAGCCTTCACATTTGCTTCACCAGCTGTCTCGGTGGAGTGTAATAAACTCAGCCGTCTGCTCCTCGCTCACTAATATAAAACACGACATTGGAGTAAATTTTCTGCCGTCTCACACGTCTGTTTAATCGGTTTTTCTGTTTGAAGATGTTTATTCAGCTGTGTGGAAACTAACTTTAATCTCAGCCAAACCTATTTGCTCTGCAAACAAATAAAACACTGAGAAAAGCCAAACAATAACATTTTTAAGTTATCTAAGTGACTTACATGTCATGTTTAACCTGAGCAGCGAAAGACCACAGGGGGGTTTGAAAACGATGTTCTGGGAGCCCGGTGGTGAGCCTTGCCCCCGGCTAGTTATCGAGCTGGTGGGTAACAGACGTCTCCGCATACGTCGCAGCACTTTTGAAAATATGTGGTGTCTTGATAAACAGAGCAGATATTTGAAGTTTACACAGCTACATTCTCACCTGAAAATATGTTAAAAGTTTATTTTGTGACCCAGAAAAAGTAATAAGAGTAATATTAAAACTAAGTAGCTGCCGCCATTGTTGGAAATTGGAGTTTGGCTGGGCCGTGCTATGAATTCTGGGATAGGTTAGGCCACGAAGGATACACCCGACCCATCCTTCAAATTCGGGGAAATGAAGGACGCATTTGTCGGCCGCATCTGGAGAAGCCTTTGAATTGTAATCGGTCTTCAGATGCGGCCTCCGAAGGATGCGGCCAATGAATTGGGACATACCTATGGTTAATCCTGGCTCCAGAAAACCATGAAGGCTATGGTTCATAAGTTCAGCTGTTAAAATCCACATATTACAAACCAACCATGTCACACTGGCTAATTTTATATATGGTGATATTTACTTGTAGAACAAAGAGCTAGTGCATCAGTTGAGGACAGTTGATGGAATAAGTTCAGCGGTTTTGTTTAGCAGCAATGTAGAATTCTTAAAAAGGAGTTACTGCGAGCATGTCTGGTATCATGGCATTCTGACAGGTTTGTAGTCATTCTGATAACAAATCTGATCATTTAAAAATAGCTTACATCACAGGCAGACAAAACTTTTCCAAGAAAAAGAATGCCCATATCTAAAATGTCAATCTAATTTTATAGGTCACTTTTGCAGGTGGCATTAGATAAGTTGGCAGTATGTGAAAGAGAAAGCAAAGCGTGCTGTGGTTGAAAATACGGAATTATCAAGAGTGTCATCTCGTGGCTTACATAGAGAAAACTTTGTAAAGTTCACAGCAGTACAATGGGAGAACGGCTTTTTATCCTGGGTGTGTTTCAATCACTTTTCATTACAGAGGCTCAGAAGCAGAGGCTTGCTGAAAGCTGTTGACAAGCTATAGGGTTTAACATAAAATCTCTTGCTGTGTTGGTAGAATCAAAGTAACAAGGAAACACATCTCCCTGGGGAAAGCACTTCTCCAGCAATTATCCTCCAACAGCTCCTGTCAGCTCACATATTGTACAAATTTAGAATAATGGATTCATGCTCTGTCACTGTTAATTTGTGCAGAGCTGCTGTACAGTGAATCAAATCAATTATTAGAGTTTATTGTCAGATGTAATTTATAGGCTTGGTTGTATGCGCTAATAATGAATGCAGCAAAAGCGCAGTTTGCACCGCTTTATTGGTTGCAGTGACGTTCATGTGACGCTTTTCCATCTCTAGTTTAGTCTAATTTTCCCAGCTCATCCTGTTAATGATTCTTTCATTTTCCATCTTGCGAGAGACCCCATATGAAGAAGCTGCGATCAAGTCTATGAATACAGTTGAAAAGCAATTCATCATGGTGTCACAGAGCATTTTAGCTATTGATCCAACACATTAGAAGTAGCACAGTGTGATTTCTCTGCTGCATAGGTGGGGGAGTGATTAAAATAAAGACTAATAAATGTTTGACAGATAAAAACTAAAACATTTGCCATTTCTTTCGCTGTGGGGCCTCATCAGTGTCGGTGAATCAGTGAATCGCTGTCAAGATACTTAAACTGTTATTTTTGATTATTCTGGATTCCAGCTTTAGTAGGTTTTAGCTGGAAAATAATACAGAACAGGAAGGAGGAAGATGCTACGTATATGCTAATGCTTTCACAGCCACTTTACAGCAAAGACAAAGTAATGCAGCAATTCAAAGCGCATGTATTAGTAGCTATATGAGAGATGAAATGAAACCCTGCCGTCTGACAGGAAAGTGCCATGGAATAACACGGCACTACGAGATCTGTAGGATACAATGGAATCTGATCAGTCGGGAGTTTGTATGTAAGGATTTTCAACCCTGTGCTACATTTAAAAGGAAACAAGTAAAAAATAAATATGGCCTCTTCTTCTTGTAGTCTGGTAGTACTCTTGCATTTCGCTTTTTCACAGAACTTGTCTGGACAAGCTCGTAATGATGAATTACAATTGTGAAGAGGGAGTGACAAATTCTTGAGCGAGCTGTTTGCCATTTTTGGGTGTTTAATGTGTGAGTTAATCATGGATTTCATTTAGATTTGTCTAACTTTGTTGCTTTACTTAAAGTCGTAAATGGTTAATCTATAATGATCGTAGTGTAAGTAAGTCTTTATGTATCTGATCTTCTAAACGGGGCCATTGAATGAATTTAACTTAACCGTCACCAAAATTTGCATCTCACGCAGAACTTTGCACTAAATGCATAAAATCTGAAAAAGCATCACATTGGCAGGATTTAAAAACACTGACATGATGATCTAAAATGAGTAAATAAAGAAGAAATGAATGCTAGAGAAAGAATTGTGTGCTTAGGTGAAGAAAAGCAAGTTTCAAAATCTTAATCTGCTGAACTCTCGCAGACTTGAGTTTTTTTTTGTTATTTTGCATCATGGGTACTGGTTAAGAACAGGAAACATCACGCCTCATATCAAAATATGTCAAAAATTCCATGTAATTGTTTCTGTATTTGAACAATTCTCCTTTCTTTGTGACAGTCTGCATGACTTTTAAAGCCACTGTATTTCAATTGGATGCAGATTTGGTGTCTAGACCTCAGGAAACAGAAAAGAAAGAAAGTGATGTCTTTGAGAAATGAAAGCTTTTTCTGAAGAGACTGAGAAAATTGTTCGTCTTACAGAGAAGCTTATGCCACCAGCTTCTCCTGCATCTTAAACGTGTGTCCATGAACACATAAAATACAACATACAATTTCTGTTTAAGGTCAAATTATTGTATTTTAAGCATATTGCATTGTTCAACATAAACTTATATCAATTAAATACATTTCATCGCTATTCCCCAAAATGCAGAGAATCTATGATGAGAGAAAATGATGTCAGTGGGACGAATATATTAGAGATACAAGCTAAAACAAACATCCACCGTCCAAAAAGAGACATTCGCTAACACAGGCTCATTAATAGCAAACGCGATAATCAGGAAATGAGACAATGAAACAAGAGATGAAAGAAGAAGCAGAAGAAAGAAAGAATACAGTAAACAGGCACTGATCTCAACGTGTGAAAGGTTAACAGAGGACAAGTTCACACATTCCTTTTTCTAGCTTTCACTCGTGCACAGAAACCTTCACCATCCTCTTAAACGCTGCACAGCAGCTTTATTCTTCCTGCCTCTCCTCTGTTGCTGCTTCTCTTCTCTCAGTTCAAATTTTTTCTCTTTCTACTGCTCCAGCTCAGCCTCTCTCTAACATTTCCTAGTGATTATAAATAACTTATAGAAGACATTTCAGAGAGAACAGCTCTGCCGCAGGAGCTGTCCCAGCAAATGGAATATAATAACCCACCTCACCCATTCTCCATCTCTCCCCACCTCCACCTTCCCTGCATGATGCAGGTCCAATCGGTGCAGCAAGAAATATCAGTAATTAGGCAGAGAGCACATCTTCCTGCAATTATAGCCTGATATCTGAGACATTCGTTATGCTTGTTAGTGGGGACTGCTGGCTTCATTAGGAGAGGAGTGAACGATAGTAACCGCAATAAAAATGATTTATGGCCACAGTGCTGGTGACCTTTGTCGCGCATCACCCCCCATCTACTTTTTCTTATTCTTCTAGTTTCTGTCATCAAATGGAATAATAATATAATATATTATAATAGAAGCAATAACAGATCTGTTTTTGGTTGAGGTACAGTGCAGTGAAATGAGGAAATACCAGGCTTCATTCAGGTGGAGATGGATGTAGAGGAATCTGTGACTGGAGGTGACAACATGGCAGTGCAGCACTGTCCACTCAACATGTCGACTCTTTTATTTCAGATCTGTACAAATGGAAACAAAAAGCACAGGATGAATCTGCCATTTAAAAAAATACAAGAGAAAAGGCCGAGGTATGGCATTGACAACACATCTTATGGTGTGATGAATCCAAATTTGAAATGGAGAGAGGTACAACAAAGCTGTCTGTAACACACGCTGGAGGCTCTGTTGCGGTTAGGGGCTTCATTTTGGTCGGTGGTGTTAGGGGTCTTATCGACACTGGAAATGGAAGTGTGAATGTAGAAAAGTCCAAAGAGTCTGACTGGAAACAGCTTTATTTTTCAGTATGACAATGACCGTAAACACACTGGCAGTGCAGTAAAAGCACGGATAGAAAAGCAAACAACGAGACGCTGCGGACTGTCTCCTCAGAGCCTGGATCTCAACATTATTCGTGTTGTCAGAGAATGTAACACAAGACAGCTAACATCTAGAGAAGATCTCTGGGATGTCGTTCAAGAAGTCTGGGGAACTATTCCTGCAGAAAACATGAGACAGAGAGTTCACACTGTTGAAAAATAAATGTGGTCACACCAACTGTTGACTTTCAAGCTTTCAAACTTTAAGTTTAAGGTCGAATTGTAGGAACTTATACACTTATGTTTGCATTTAGTAAATGTATTTCCCATTTTCTGAGCTAAAATAAGATGAAATGAGGTTTTGCTCAATGTGTTGTCCATTACTGCATGTTAATGTACATTAAAAATGATAGCTTAGTCACACGTTGTTAGCATAGTTTTTAGATTACAAATGGTTCTTCTTCAGTAAAAGAAAATGCATCAAATCAGTAATAAAATTAATATGCAGCTTTTCAAAATAAAAGTTTCCATTCAAATTGAAATCATTTTCACTTTGAGTTTATTTCTGTCGGAAACAGGCTGTAACATGTGCTACTCCACTGCTAAAGTTGTTGTGAGAGCTGAATGTGTAGAATTTGTCTGTCAGTATCTAAATGTTTGTGTTTGGCTGTCTACAAATGTTTTCATGGAGTCGAAGTTTGCTGAAATTTCTTGCGCCATCAAACTGGAATCAATTTTTGCCATTTCACTCTGTTGACAAACCCTATGAATGTTTTCTAATAGGCTGAGAAGCCCTGCACAACTTAAGTGGAAGTGCCACATAATGAAAGGCCCCGTCAGTCCGACTGCAAATGTCAGGAAAGGAAGTAAGCAAGACAAAGTATTCCAGGAGAAGAAAACTCACTTTTATAAAGCCAACAGTGAATGATGTGATTTTTCAGAAGTCACATTTTCAAGCACTGATTAAGTCTTTGAAAGTTTTCCATACAAATGCAAATACAGAGAGCACGGATGATAAGTCGTGTTGAAATGAAAGTTGTGCAAAAATTGAGGTGATGACATTTTTGTTTTGTTTGGTGTTCTTTCAAGAAGCAGGCAAATATTCAATATACGCCCTTCTTTGATTTTTATCCTTTTATTTTTTTAAGGTGTTATCACTTCTAAAATAATCCAAGCTTAAAAAGGTTCAGAAATCAACATAGAGAAGAAAAGACGCAGCTTTTTTTTTTCTTGTCGTGTGCTAGTTAACTGCAAACCTTTCAGCGAGAAAGAGCTTATATACATGCACTCATAGGGGTCATAAATGTCACGGTACCTTTGGGCTTTTAATGATTTCTTTGAATTGTTCTAGAGTGGAATGATTGTAGAGCAAGTCAAGAACTGTCTGCACAAGATTCAAATTATTTTGGATTTCTCTACTCAGGGTCAAAAGTATACACACGCCTAACAGCATTCAATTCCTGGCATAACTCTGGCTGGATATGTGACCAATCTTCTTGGGAGATCATTTAAATTCATTGGTTTCCTGCCACAGATGTAGCTTTAAGACAAAGTCCACAAATTTTCAATAGGTTTGAAAAATGTGTTTGTTGACCCTGTGTGGATTCGACATCATCCGAAATAAATAACTCTTGTTTCTTTTGAAGTCGTTAAAGATGCATAAAGAAAAGCCCAAAATGACCATGATGAGTGTTTGTAAACGTCTGACCACACAAGCTGTGCAAAATATGTTGGTTATAATTTTTAAAAGATATTTAATCTTTAAACAAATGTAGTAAATTTAAATAAATGCAGGCTGCCTGACGACGCTCTTCGGTGTGTGTTACAGAGTGTTGTTCCATAATTTAGACAGTTGGTCTCTTCAGTTCTCTATGAATGAGATTTTCCACAATGGGTCTCTCATTTGTGGTTCCAGAGCGCGACGACGTCATTGTTTATTTTTGGGAGAGCGGATCTCACTGCTTTTGTTTTTTTGTTTTTCTCAGCTCTCGGTCACTGTGAACCACCTGCTGATTCCTCTGTGTTCCAGCATTTTGTCAAACATTTTGTACTCTGACTGCAACGAGAAGAAAAGACACAGTTTCTAAGGCCAGGATGACAGCTCTCCAATATTTTGCAAGTAAACACCGCAGCAATAGAAACAGCATACATGAACAGCCAAGCACAATTTGACACTAAGTCTGTCTCGTTGCTTGTCCTTCCTTATACACAGTCATTGTCTGTGATTATGTACAGATCAATAACATTAACAAGCCTGTGTCCTCCAGAGGTTTCCAGATGCATATATAGTTTAAATTCAAGGACTGTACTCATTATGTTTGCATGGTTTATAGTTGAGGCCTTCTGAATGCAATCAGCAGGCAAACACGCTTCGTTGTGTTCCTTATTCAACATCTGGAATATATTACTGAATACTCCCACCAATCAATACATCAGAACAGTGTTTGTGGGCCAAAAAAAGCTGACATCAGTGTGATGGAGAGAAGTAAATATTTCTGAATCCAGAAGCTCCTTGCTGTGAGGCAACAGTGCCATGCTTCTATATAACTGCATGCTATAATAAACGGTACTGGAATCAAAATGTAACGAGAATTGTGGGGAATTTTATTTAGACTGCTAAGCTTCTAATAGTAAAACCTGTTGATGGAATCCAGAAACTGGTAGTTAAGTTAAAGTTAACATCAGGTTGTTTCTCTTTGTTGCCAATGTGTTGCCAAGGTTTCTGGAAAACGACCGTCTGATTTGGTAAGTTTTCATAACACACACCCAAGAAGCCTCCGAAAATTCTGACCATGATGTGTTTGAAACAATTCAGTAAATAGTATTAAACAGTCTTTGTTTTTCAAATAAACTTCCAAATATGGATATTTTAAAGCTCTCTTCCCACTCCCAGGAATACAAATGTATTTATTCGTTGTTCATTTGGACTTAAAGTGCTTTAAATCAAACAAAATAAGACTAAACATACCCGACAACTATGAAGAATGAACTCTCTGCTGTTAAATTCATGGACTTCCAGTTTATATTCTCGTGAAAGACATATTTTTCTTCCTTTTTAGTGCTATTTCAGCTCCATAAATTGAGTCTGGAAGGGTTTAAAAGCTGTTCACTGCTAACAATAAACACACACAATGCCTCTTTCAGCTATATCAGGAGCAGTAATGACCAACAGATTTATGAGCCCTTGTTTTTGTTGGTCTCCCAGTAAATTTTCAGAGCTTTAACCAATGAGGTGACTCGATTCTAGTTTTGCGTTTTGTGTCAAAGATGTACTTTTAGCATATGGGAAACATTTTTCTCGCGGAGTAAATGGATGCGCTTCCTAAATGAAATGGATATTAAAGTGACAGCTGGAAAAATATAAGTTCAAAAATTTCTAATATCATTTCTATGTAACTTTTAAAAGCATAACTTGGAGGCAAAGAACAGCATGCATGATGTTGCTGATACCACAGTTGGTACACAGTCATTTCTGAAATATGGTGGGATGTTAATATTTTGTAGCTAGAAGATCTGAGTCACACTTGTGTCCAACTGTGGGCTCATTTCTCACCTTTTCTCAGCTCTTGTTTCTGCTCAGTTTCCATGTAAATATATATTTAGCCTCCGTGTTTGCAGCTACGTCATTAGCAGCTATTGCTCTCAGTGTTTTAGACATTAGGGTGTTCAGTCACGTTTCAGTTTCTCTAAATAAAAAGATTCCTAATGTCATGGTCCTGGGCCGTGTTAGCCCAGTATTCTTAGTTCTCTTGTATTTTTGTATTCAGTTCCCTGTTTAGGTTCTGTTTCCTGAGTTGCCCTGTTATGTGGTTCCCTGTGTGCTTTCCCTTTGTGACTCTCACCCCCTGTGTGCCCCTCTATGTATTCATGAGCCCTTGTCCCCTTTCGTGTTTTATTCCATGTTTTCCCCAGCCTGTTATGTCTGTGTTCTCCCCGTGCTCTCTCCTCCTGTCTGAACCTCTGTGTACTTCCTGTTTTACTTTGACAGTCTCTCGTCAGTATGCGTCATGTTGTGTTCACTCCTGCCCTGTCTCGTTATGATTATCTGTGTCAGCTGTGTTCCCCGTGTGCTCCCACTTCCCTCGTTAACCCTCTGTGTATTTATGTCTGCGTCTCCCTCAGTTCTGTGTCGTAGTCTCCCTCATGCTGCGTGGATTTCCCTGTGTCTCTCTCCAAGTATTAGTTTATTGTGCCCAGTTTAAGTTTTGTATTTTCCTGTCATCTTGTCAGCAATAAAGCTGCCTTTTGAGTTCATCCCTTGAGTCCGTGAGTTTTGCGATTGGGTCCTCATCCTGCCTGCCACACAGCGATCCTTGACACCTAATCAGATCTTTTCAACCAAGATGCGCACACAATGAGCCTGCCACTTAAACTGAAAATATCTTAATCTGAAACTCCCACAAAAACTCCTCTCGGCTCGTTTTCTGTATAATGAAATGCAAATGTCAAAACGTGTTATTTAAGAATATTTATCCCGAAATGATTGCAATTGACTATTTCTGCTGGATAAATTGAGAACTTCTCCAGTTATTAGATGGTTTTTACTGAATTGAGGGAGGATTACATGTAGTTGAGGTTTTTCTCCCCACTTTTATTTTCTCCTTTATTCGACTGCAGCAAAGTCCTCACTTCTGTCTTAGAATATTTTCCGCACAATGGCAGATTTATTTGTTTTAAGAAAAACAAGATTTAGAGTTCTGTTCCAAAAGAAAACAACTTGACAAATGGGCATTTTATTAGGGTGGAAGTCGTAATTTGGACAGAGGTACATGTTGGCCTTTTGTTTCCCCCTCTCTAGGCAGGTGCCCTAACAAGCTATTTGGAGAAGAAGTCATTAGTGTAGAATTAACAATGTGATACCTCAACAGCTTTCCACTCACAAAGACGTCAATATGTTGTCCCAGTGCCAAACTAAAGGTAGTGTAGCAGGACGTCATACTGATATTTCAGCCAGGACTACTATAGCTAAAAGAGGATTCACTAGCTGGGACCACATCCTCAGTTACTATGAGTGATGATGAATGAGGGACCATGTGCTGGTGCTGCGGTTTGAGGAATGCCTCGAGGGGACTGGGAGAGGCTCCCGGGCCGGACAGATCCCCATGTACTAACAAGACGTGAGAAGAAAAGAGGAAAAAGGGGGGCCATGAAAATGAGAACAGCAGGTATTGGTGATAGCCTGATGCTCGAAGGGGCGTGAATGAGGTGTGGTCCTGCTCCTGAAACTCAGATAATATCTCCACTTATTATTTCCCTTCACAGTAATTGATCTTTGTAGGCACTACTCTCTTCTGGGACTGCTGAGACCCCAGAACAAATCAGAGCAGGCATTAATGATAATAGAGTTAACACTACTCAACGAGTCATCCGGGCCTAGAGACAGGTTGGCAACCAATATGGCAACCACCAGCAGTTGCTGGACATTACAGTGAGTTGTGCGAAGTTGACTGCCAAAGCCGGAGTCACACATGCTTAGAGATCTGTCTGGAACCTTCTGGAAACCAAAGGTTGGTGGGGAAAAGTGTGTATACCGTGACAGGTTGAAGAGTGGTTGCTGGGCGAAATTGGTTGCAAAGAGGTATATGGTACTGGACCAAGAACCTCCTTGTGAATGCTTTGGTTGCTAGCAGTCATGGAACAGCAACTACTAGTGAAACTGTTAAAAGTGTATTGCAACCTGAAAATGGAGACCGACTAGTCACCTTTAAAGTAAAAGTTTATCTTCTGAAATGTTTTGGTTGCAGCAGTAAGACGCAACTTTTACTGTAAAGGTAAACAGTCTCAGTTTCCTGATCGGAGAATAAATAGAGAGCATTTGCAGAGAATTCGTCTTTCATTCAATCTATTGGTGACCGCAGCAATCTGCTGGTGAACAAAGTGGATTAGGGTGCAACACCCTCTTTGCTTTCACCTGGCAACAGCTAGTGATCTGGCCAACTGCTTGGGGAATACGGACTTTTACTTAGCTAATGGAGATTCCCAGTGGGTCAGTCGATCAGCCTCTAAAGCAAGTGAAAGGAGGATCTCATGGAATTGGGTTGCAAATGGTCCCTGCACAAATGCAAGCATGCTAAAAATGACTTAAATAGTTCACCCTGTATCCAACTTACCAGTCAGAAGTTTGATTTACTCATCAACTTGCATTCAAGTGGGACATGAAGATAAAAATGGATGCCCAAAAAACACAAAAAACCTCTCAAACTTTAAGCAAATTGTTTCTTCTGTTTTCAACAATAGATTACAGATAACTGTGTGTCCTGTTTACAGCACAACACCCCATTCAAGTGAAGAACCATGGCTGAGCCATTATATCCACAATATTTTATTTTTAAATTTTACACTCAGCTTCTACTTCTATCCTATTACATGCTCTATTTGGCATCTTCAATGATGATGTTACACTGGTGCAAAGACAGGACAAAAATCAGTCTAAATGGCCATTTGGTCAACAGCTCTATTTCACCGCTCTCTCAAATTACCAGTGTAGTACTTCAGTGTGTATAATGCCAAGTAATTAATTGAGCTCAGTGACTCAGTTGCTGTTGCTACTCAGTTTAAACAATACAATCGCTTTACCACCGTCAAGTAATTTAAATTATGCAAATCTAAGTTTTCAGCTGTTTTCTTTAACTTGTAGTTTACAGAATAACGTCTTTAAATAGCCTCACGAGCCTGATGATCCTAAAAACCTTCCTCAGCAGCAAGAGGCAACAGTCCTGTCTCAGTTTTAGAAGTGCAGCCATACAACACAACAGATGTAATAGTGGCAGAGGAAAATACACTCAATCTCCTGTTTTCAGAGTATATTAGGCCAAAATCAACAGAATCAGTCATTACCAAAATCATTTTGTCCGTATAATGATTAATCCGCTAGTATGTGTAATCTTTTTAATCAAAGAGATGTTTGTAATGCTAGAATATCATTATTGTTATCCATTTGTCAGAAAAGCTAAAAAAATAAAGACTTATTTTTAATTAAGCTGACAAACGTGAGCTAATTCCTGCATTCCCAGACAGAAAGTCCAGAAATGTGAATTCAGTAAATATTATTTTGTATTGCAATTAAAATTTTGTTTAAAACTAAAATATATTTTTATATATTTAATGAAATTAGGATGAAATGACATGAAGATGTTTCTAACTGTAGCCAAAAATGGTGTATGTTATGTACACATGTAATAATTAGCTAAGTGGCTGTAAACCATATAAAATATATCCAAAAGAGTGATGATCTGTGTGAATCCTTCTAAATATCCAGCCTGGTGTTTAATCTTCCATGAAACTCATATCTGAATTGACATGGGTGGGCCTGTCCACTGGAAATGAAGCCACCATTTATTTAGCCAGATCTATTAGCAGAATGGGAATCTAGCATTCATAATTAAGTCATCATTAGTGTAATCACCTGTAACTATGAATCAATCTGCAACCTCACTGCTAAATGTCACTAAATCCTGTACACCGGCCCATTAATGAAATATATGACTGAAATGCCCTGCAGAGGACACACAGAGCCCGGAGGCAACAACTGGTCAGGCTCATAAAAGAAAATTGATGAAAATTAAGGTTGCTAATAAGTATAAATCCAAACCAACCCATAGGCTTCACAAAGCAGATATCTGAGCTAGATAGAAGGATCAGTTATGCACATTTTTGGAAGGAAAAGCCTGAAATAATTTTCTTTACCTGCCGCCTGTGGACAGAAGTCATGGCTTTGCTCATCCAGGCTTATTCAGACATGATAGATTTAAGATGGCTTGATCTAAATTAAAACTCTACGTTATTACATGACAAGAAAACATAGATTAGTGGTGAGGGGCAGCTATGAGTCAACAGCTTATCCACAAATTCCAGAGTTGGTGTCTTGATGGCAGGCAAGTACCGTGCAAAGCAGCACTAACCAGCATGTGCGGAGTTTTGGAGAACTACTAGTCAAAAAGTACTAAACGAGATCTTTTACCATGAGAAGCCAGGACCAGACTAAACTTCCAGATGAGTAATTTCGTGCATTTTCATTATGTGTCAAAAACTAATGCTGAACACTCGCAATAATTAATTTAAGCAAAGAAGTCTGAGGACAAAGCAAAGACAAGATTAATATGCTGGACATCCACACCGATTGTTGCACTGTGGACAGTGTTTCTATGCTCGAATGTTACCTGGAAAACAGAAAGCCTTTGAAAGACAACGTCTCAGAGTAACGGATAAATAGTTTACACAGGAGACATTTTTGTGATACTATTTCTTTGAAAACTATTATGTTTATTTTATTATATTTGCACAAATTGGACCCCATATATGGAAGTCATACAAATAGTAATCTGGCCATCACTGCTCCATGAGAATGACTGAAAGGACCACTGGTATTGATTGCACAGCCACTTGTAGTAACAAGATATGCCCCGTTTGTCTGCACAACACATTTGTAGCTCTTTGATTGCCTTCAGTGGAATGCCGGCGTTTGTAAAGGGCAGGTGTTGAGCATGAATTTGATGAGAGGACGCTGGGATCTGGCAGTGGTTTAGTAAGCACACACCTAATTTGGTAATCACCTGTGTACTTGAGGAATAGCTGCATCTATCACGCCACTTGCCGACACAGCTGGATGATGGAAGCGAATGCTGGGTTTTGGTGGCCTCTCTAGAAAACTGGAGGGTAAAAAACTTGGCGACTCAGTTCAATTGGCCCTTGAAAGCTTTTACTACTTGATTCCACATGACTAGCATTGACAGTCAAATCAGCCCATATCTGTGGTATCTCCAGTCACATGGCAGAAATCCAACTGAGCATGTGTGAGATGAGATAGAAAAAGAGGTACTCCAGGTAGAGATGCACTAAAAGCCAAGGTGTTCAGAGGAGCGAAAACATCTGAATAAACATGGACTGCCGTTCGATGAGAGGCTGTGGCATCCCCGCTAGGGAATCAAAACGAGCAAACAGCCGCCCTGCCCTGCAGTACAGGATGAAACTCAGTACTGGGCAGTTTGTGAGGAGTCCACGAACCTTCATATTTCATCACATACTGTAATCTGTTTTCATTTTCTGTATTTCCCTTGACTAGTAGTCAAACTTTTATCAAATTCTATATATTTTCCCCTGTGCAGTATATCGACTTTTCAAGGTGTCCACTTTTGTGATGCGTTAAATTTCCTGGCTGTCACTATCAGCTGTAAACTACTGTTGGCTGGAACAGGAGCAAGAGCCTCTGGGGTTATCTCGAGCACGCACATGCACATTTATACACACATGGTTGGCAGGCAAACCAGGAGTGAGTGACTATAGCTGTTATCTTAGACATATCTCCAGACAGCGGTTATCCAAATCTGTGCACTCGCCTTGGCACAGCACACCACCGCGAGCCTTTTAGACACACTAGTGTGGACAGATGCATAGGAGAGAGGGAGGGAGGGAGGGAGGGGAGAGTCACTTTCGATGCATTACCAAAGAGAGATGGATGGAATGAAGGCTTAGGGCGAGAAATTGTAACGGGGAGAGGGAGACTATTTGGATGTGCCACGATGGCGAGAAAGCGAGCCAGGACAAATGAAAGGAAATAGACTGATGTGGGTGATGGAGGAGCAGATAGAGAACAAGCAGAGAGGGCGAGAGAGATGATGACCTGTCTGTATTAAGCTGCTCCGTGTCAGGAAATTGGCCGACTGACCCGACGTACGCTGACAAGCCATGAAACCGTCTGTCACAACAGCCACCCCGAACAAGTCATTTAGTGTAGTGCTGAGTCTCAGAATACGTATTTATGCAATGAATGCAAAACACACAGCTGATGCCACTGAATGAACTGCCTCAATTTGTTTCCACTTTTCCTGAAGGTTGGTGTGTGTGTGTGTGTGTGTGTGTGTGTGTGTGTGTGTGTGTGTGTGTGTGTGTGTGTGTGTGTGTGTGTGCAGTGCTGTCACTCATTTTCCTGGACCCTCACAAAGAAAAACAAAAATTGAGGGAAAAAGGCAAGCTGATCGTTTTCTAAAAAGTATGATCATTAATATTTGATTTGGTTGACAAAGCTGTCTGCTGATTCATTCTTGAACTTGCGTGAAAGATCTAGAATCAGTGGCTCTATGTGAACGTGGGATTTCATTCTGGCACGTTAAACAACATTTAACCTTTGGTGTTGTGTTTGCATCCTCTGTGACCACATGAGGAAAGGCCAAAACAGGACACTGACAGCAACAATATATATATTGCACTAGTACAATAACAGGCCCCATAGCCCATAGGCCCTGCGATTCCTTAACATTTTCTATACAAATCTAAGTTTTGCCTCAAATATTAGTGTTGTGATAAGGTCACTAAGAAAAAGAAATTGCAACTCAGAGGCAGTATGACAGCGTGGCTGATGTATTATGGTAAGTGCCGCAGCTGTGAAATATCACTGCATTAAGCCTGCTCGCTACTGTAAACAGCTGTCATAACATGCCAGTCATTTGTCTCAAGCTACCAAGTAAGCTGACGTGTTGAGAGTGACAAAGATCAAGCGTAATACTTCACACAGCCAAACATATACATGTACATTTCAAACGTACATTTAAAGTAATAACTTTACCTTCAAAAAAGGGCAACAGCAGCAGACTATATACGACCCCTATGCTGAAAATATTGCGTAAAATGTAAATAAATGAACAGAATGCAATAATTTGCCCACAATTTCATCACAAAGTGAGAAAATACCGTGTTAGCTCATTTTAAATTTCACTGCAGCAACAACTCAAAAAAGTAGAGAATGTCAACAAAATGCTGGAAAAATGAAGTGTTACTTAAAAAAAAAATGTCTGGAGAAGCATTTTGCAGATAATAGGTCAGTAACATGATTGGTATGAAAACTGCATCTTAGAGAGGCAGTTTCTCAGACCTAATGGTGGGCGGAGCTTCACCAATCTACAAAGAAACTGTCTCATCAGCTGCAATACATACTATCAAAACACTGTGAGAATCTGGAGAAAACTGTGTAGAAGGCACAGGCCTGAAAATCAATCAATAATCATCAATAAAGCCAGATACAAACATGAGCCAGAAACAACTCTTTCTTTTCTGAGCCATTGGATTTAAAATGGACCGAGTCAAAGTGGAAAACTGTCCTGGGGTTGAATGAAAATGTGAAACGTCGGCTAAAGAACTAAAATAAAAGAACTATGACTGAAGCAGAGAAGGCTGATCTGACTTGTTATCAGTACATTTCTGATGCATTATGGAACCGGCACATGAACATCACAAAAAAATGTTTTTTGGGCTGAAAACCATCAGGTTAGGGTTGGAAAATGATCATATTCCAGTGTCTTTCTGTTGCTATAAAACAAATAAAATTTAAATGATATTTTATTATAACGAACGATTCTCGTTACGTTTGGTATAAAAAGGACCTTTCACAACCTTAAACAAATGTTAGATGACTCAGTCGTTTTTTGTGGGGTTTTTATTGCCATTGTAGCTTCTGTAACCCAGACGTGATGACATCAGCGCACATTTTCCATGCACTTATTCTTACAATTTCTACAAATTGCTTAACTTTAAAGTGTAAGTCTACATCACAGGAACAGCGTGCACGTACGACCTATGGAGCTGTTAGCTTGTGCAGGGCAGCCTCTGCATTCAAGTATCTCTGCAGAGTGGTTTCAGCTCCACAGTGTTGGAATTGTCTGTCCATTTCTGCCATTTTCAAGAGAGCTGAAAATTCTCCCTATCAAGTGGTCTATCTGTCTGCCCTCAAAGCAATACAATTCTTATGTCTGAATGATTTTGAACCCTCCTCAAGCTCACAACTTCAGCCACGACCTTTCTTTTCTAACGTTTTGTCAAACCATAGTCATTTGTTGTTGTCTCTCCATCATTAGTTTGACTCATTTTCATTCCTATTCTGTTCTGCACGTTGTGTCTCTTGCCTTCCTGTTCTTGGTTCTTTTTATGATCTTTTCCACCTCACCGTCATTGGAGGGCTCGTCCTCTTTCTCGTACATTTCTTTCCCGTCAGTCACCAATCAATTGTCTCTCTCTTTCTGTCCCTCTCTCCATCACACACACTCCAATTTGTGCAGAGATGAAAGCCCTGCAGGAGAGCGCTCTATTACAAATCTTGGGAAGTTGGTCAGAAACTTTCCACTTTGTAGGGCGAAGCAGATGGACGTCAGCATGGTAATGACTACACACCCTGACAACTAGGCCCACTAGCACACACGTGAGAACATCTTCAGGCCTAGCCGCACACAGCCTCCTATAGCAGTAATGATGCAGCTGTCATTGTGGTTCAGTATAGAAGGAGAAGAGCTGGCTGACAGACAGTTTCGGAGCCCTGTCGGAGTCGGCTGGGCTCTGTGACACCTGTAGCTTGTGTGACTGTGTGTGAGAGAGAGAAGAATGACTGAGCAAGGAAGACGAAACACGACAGAGACAGTAAGAGGGGGAAAAATATGTGACATGTGGGTTCCTGTGCATACTGTATGCTCAGCTTTGAATTAGGTAAATACTTATGTGCTGTCTTACACATACACCATACACTAAACACATACGTGTGCTGACCGACACGGTGTGTGTAATGCTTCATTACACTCACCTCTTATCAGGCCAGCACTTCTGCCATTCGCAGAGCATGCACACACATAGAGATCTTATACACACCATGCACACATAGATGCAAGGCAGAAAGCAGGAGGTGGTGTACATGCTTGGACTTCGAAAATCCATTTTCAGTTTTCATCTTCTCCTCCTTCCCATCATCTATCTGTCCTGTCTGTCCTGTCACTATGACTCACTGAAAATCCACTCACTGATTTACTCCACTCTCCCAGAGGAACGGAGCATGTGTGTGTGCACCTATGTGTACGTTTGAAGATGAGGAATGGATGAATGCGAGAAAGAGAAGAAAACCCTGCATATGCAAATACACATTTGTCTGGGAAACACGCACTTTTGCATTCATATAAACTGATTACATGTCTTTGCTTCAGAGTGTGTGTGAGTGTGTGCCTCTTCAAGGCCTTCAGATTAAAAAGGTGAACATCAGATGCAAGCAGGGCCATCGGTGACAAGGTGCTGCCACACCGTCATTTCTGGTCCTGTCTGAATGTCTGGGTACGGTGATGAAATGAACTTTAGGCAGTTTAAAGGTTGCATTCTTTAATTTTTCACATCGTATTGGGCCAGGGAGTCAGAGCATGAAGAATGCAGACAGCCAAATGTGCACCTATACATAAAAACACACTAATATTTCAATATCCTTAAGTCTGTAGAAGGACAAGCTATGGAGTAAGGAGCCACTAATCCCAATAAAAATCTCTGCCTGCACATTAAAACATAACCTAACTGTCGATGAGCGTTTTCTTCTGAAATATAGCATCGTAAATGAGTACTGCTCAAAATGTACTTGGCAAAAACATCCATGCTTTGAACAAACTTTAATCGCAGTTTAAGAAGAAGTAGAGTGTTTAATCTGCAGAAAGCAATAACAATGGCTCTCATTACGCATTCAAATACCTTATTGTGTTGGAAATGTGCTGATTATGTAAAAATATAACATAATGGATAAATACATTTTTGAAATAATTATATTCTGTTTTCTTTAGAGGACCTCTGAGGCATATCATGCAAATGAAGTTGGGATCATACATGTAGCTCTGGTTCCTGGGCCACAGTTCCTGCTCCCCAAATACTGATACACATATACAATATGCAGAAAGCTAACTTCATTATAGCACAGCGCTGTTCTGTTCTTCAAGTCTGCAACAAACATTAGCTTCTGAGCACTTAGCATATGTATATATTTAGTCGTTTGCACCTGCAGTGATGAATTCTCAGTGGACGTGTGAATCAAGCTGCTCCTCTGGGGCTCAGAGATAAGCTTCTGGGTGTATGAGAGATCATCAGCCTCAAAGGTTAACCAGCAGAGTGATCAAAGCTTTGTTATTTGGGTCATTCAGGGACAATACCAAAGTGAAGACTGCCAAAGAATTGCAGCAGGTTCAGGAATAGTGCAAGCTTGTGCAGCGGTTTTCACGGATCCCTCAGAGAGAGTCGTGACTTTATGGTTTCTGCGAGATTTTTACATTTAGTCTTGTATAATCGTTGCATCAAATGCCACGTGGGTGGTTTAGTGTGTTGTACAATACATGGACAAAAAAGGACCATGTTTCTCCATCTGCCAGTCTGATGGATGAGTATGGGTTTGGCAACTACCAGGAGAACAGTACCTGTCTGATTGCACTGTGCTAACTGTAAAGTTTGGTGGAGGAGCGATAATGCTGTGGTGTTGTTTTTCTGGGATTGGCCTGGGCCTCTTAGTTCCACTTAAGGGAAATCTTAAGACTTTTGCTCATGCCCAGACATTTTGACATTTATATTCTTCCAGCTTTGTGGGAACTGTTTGGGGAACTGTCCCCCTGTGCACAAAGCAATGCCCATAAAGGCATGGTTGTATGAGTTTGGTGTGAAAGAACTTGACTGGCCCACAGAGAGCTCTGACCTCGAACACTTTTGGGATGAACTAGAAGGGAGAACATCAGTGTCTGACCTCACAAATGCTTTTCTAGTTGAACGGACAGAAAATCCCATAGAAACTCTTCAAAATCTTGTAAAAAGCTTTCTCAGACGAGCACACGCTCCTATAACTGCAAAGGAGAGACCGACTACATATTAATGTCTATGGATTTACACCCGGGTTTCATGAAAGCTCCTGTAGGTGTAATGTTTAGAGGGACCAATATGTTTGCTCATACTGTATAGTGTATTGACAATATGCAGAGCTCTTTATGGAGCTCAGCTTTGGTGCTTTTCCAACTTCCACCAGAGAAACTTCACATAGGCAGCAACATCATTGCAGGGTTCTAGTGTAAATATTGTGTAAAAAAAAAGAAAAAAGATCAAGAGACAGTTATAGTGTACGACTTGGATACCTTTCAAAAATAATTTATTATCATTATGGTACCAGGACCAGTCTCATTACTTCTGCCTGATTGGTCCCACTAAGAACTAAGAAACCTTCAGAGTCAGTCTGCGTTTAGTTCCAGTTATTTATGAAAGAAATGTTTTGTGAGAATGTTTTTTGTGAGAAAAGCTGAGTCTTTCCAAAAGCTGTTACTGCATACAGTCACACATGTGGTTTGAATTAATATATGCAAATGGTTTTGGTCTAGGTGGGAGCGTAAACAACTGAATGATGATATGTGTTTTTTTTCTGAGTCTGTTGTGAGAATCTTTATTAAACAGAATCTCATTTCTTAAAACTAAATGTGTGAATTGTTTTTTCTTAAACCTCCCCTCAGTATCCATGCACAGAGCCCCTCTCTCTCTGTTGCCAGTAAAGGTCACAGCCATCTAACTAAATAACAGTAACACTCACCAAAGGTCACCTATTTGCTGTGTACATACCTGGATAATTAAAAGGTCTCTGATTTGAACATATTAAAATTTACTTTGCAAAGACGCAAACCAGGGAAGGTTATCACCACAGCAACCCTGTCATTTAGATTACATGCATTCTTTATAAATGCTAGAGCTAGGAGTTCTGACAACTTACTCTCGGGCATGTGCACCAGCGAGCTGCCGTCCTTTAACCCCACGGGTTACTCTTTTTGTTCTTGATCTTTTGAAGTGTGAAAATGCACTAATGCCTAACATCGTCCAAAAGAATCTCCATGCCACTCTTGCTAAATGCTGAATCTTTAGAGAATAAGACACTCTGGAAAACTCTTCCGATGTAACCTTTCATCTGCATGTGGAAGTTTGACTGAGTGCCCTTGCTGTTTTTCAGCTGCCTTTCTATTCACACTTATTCACAGGTGGGAGCCCACAATAACTGCCTGCCATCTCCTGCCATTGGTCAGAGCTCTTTCAGGGTAATTGCCTTACTTGAAGGGGCAGAAGCGGTGTTTCTAAATGGAAGGTCATTTTAGCGGTAATACAATTGCCAGTTCATACTGATTCCCTAACCCCTCTAATAATGATTGGGTTTAAAGCTCTCAGGGCTTCAAGTATTTTTCCCTCAACATCTGTCCATACTGACCCTTGAAATCACATCCAATGTATACTGTACCTGCATATTCAGAAATATATGGAACTTCTGCATTTTAGTCATTTCACAGCTTTAGACTAAGAATGGAATAGAATTTATCACTCTGTCCCTCGATGAATGGTGAAAAGTATCTTTAATAACTGCTTGGTCATTCACAAATGTACAAGTGCTCCATTTGAAAGCTATTTAAAAAAAATCCAGCTCAGTTTAGTCAAGACTGTTCCTACATATTCCAAGCACCTGGAAGTCTTCTATTACGGTCCTCTAAGAATTTTAGACTCACTCCTACCTACTGATCCATGCAATGCCTGGGAAATGCAGATACCTGCACACCTTCCAGAGGTAGGATCACTTTCTGCATTTCCTCAATACATGTCAGAAGAGCCCTTTTATTTAACTGCATGGAAACGTGTGCATACATAATGCAGAAAACTTTGAAGCTGAAACTCCTCTTAAGTCAGCAGAAACTGTTACAATGTTTGAAAAACCATAAAAATATTTGAAATATTTGAAATATTTTTATGGTTTTTCAAACATTGTAACAGTGATCTTGGCTGTCAGGCACCTCTTTGACCCATCCATCTATCCAAACCTCCTTTGTTATATTATCTCTTTTATGAACTAATCTTAGATATACAGTGGCTTGCAAAAGTATTCGGCCCCCTTGAACTTTTCCACATTTTGTCACATTACAGCCACAAACATGAATCACTTTTATTGGAATTCCACGTGAAAGACCAACACAAAGTGGTGCACACGTGAGAAATGGAACGAAAATCATACATGATTCCAAACATGTGCGTGTGCGTAATTATTCAGCCCCCTGAGTCAATACTTTGTAGAACCACCTTTTGCTGCAATTACAGCTGCCAGTCTTTTAAGGTCTGTCTCCTTGCTCATCCTTCTTTGCTAAACAGCTCCAGCTCAGTCAGATTAGATGGACAGCGTTTGTGAACAGCAGTTTTCAGATCTTGCCACAGATTCTGGATTGGATTTAGATCTGGACTTTGACTGGGCCGTTCTAACACACGGATATGTTTTGTTTTAAACCATCCCATTGTTGCCCTGGCTTTATGTTTAGGGTCGTTGTCCTGCTGGAAGGTGAACCTCCGCCCCAGTCTCAAGTCTTTTGCAGACTCCAAGAGGTTTTCTTCCAAGGTTGCCCTGCATTTGGCTCCATCCATCTTCCCATCAACTCTGACCAGCTTCCCCGTCCCTGCTGAAGAGAAGTAGCCCCAGAGCATGATGCTGCCACCACCATATCTGACAGTGGGGATGGTGTGTTCAGAGTGATGTGCAGTGTTAATTTTCACACACAGCGTTTTGCATGTTGGTCTCATCTGACCAGAGCAGCTTCTTCCACATGTTTGCTGTGTCCCCCACATGGCTTGTGGCAAACTGCAAACGGGACTTCTTATGGTTTTCTGTTAACAATGGCTTTCTTCTTGCCGCTCTTCCATAAAGGCCAACTTTGTGCAGTGCATGACTAATAGTTGTCCTATGGACAGATTCCCCCACCTGAGCTGTAGATCTCTGCAGCTCGTCCAGAGTCACCATGGGCCTCTTGGCTGCATTTCTGATCAGAGCTCTCCTTGTTCGGCCTGTGAGTTTAGGTGGACGGCCTTGTCTTGGTAGGTTTACAGTTGTGCCATACTCCTTCCCTTTCTGAATGATGGCTTGAACAGTGCTCCGAGGGATGTTCAAGGCTTGGGAAATCTTTTTGTAGCCTAAGCCTGCTTTAAATTTCTCAATAACTTTATCCCTGACCTGTCTGGTGTGTTCTTTGGACTTCATGGTGTTGTTGCTCCCAATATTCTCTTAGACAACCTCTGAGGCCGTCACAGAGCAGCTGTATTTGTACTGACATTAGATTACACACAGGTGCACTCTGTTTAGTCATTAGCACTCATCAGGCAACGTCTATGGGCAACTGACTGCACTCAGACCAAAGGGGGCTGAATAATTACGCACACCCCACTTTGCAGTTATTTATATGTAACAAATTGTGGAATCATGTATGATTTTCGTTCCACTTCTCACGTGTGCACCACTTTGTGTTGGTCTTTCACGTGGAATTGATTCATGTTTGTGGCTGTAATGTGACAAAATGTGGATAAGTTCAAGGGGGCCGAATACTTTTGCAAGCTACTGTAGATATGACACAGCTTTGTGTATGAGTTTTGAGACACATCCTGGTCGAAGACTTTGTCCAGCTCTGGATTATAAGAAGTGTTGGTGACTACTTTTTTGTTTCTTTTTCAGATAAGCAACAATGTGTAAGCAACAAGAATGACCTGTAATGGTGAACAGTAGCTTTCCAGTTTGAAATCAGTAACATTTCTCCAACCAAAGTTAACAAGCGCAATATTGAGGAAAAAGCTTCACTGCAGTGCTTGTGTTACAGCTGTGGCTACAGAGGGTTGTAAAAAAAGAGTAACAAAAGACGACATGGAATAAAAGCTGAAGAACAAGACAACCTGACCTCATCCTCTGCTGAAACCGAACCAGCTACTCAACTCACAAAATCCCACACGTGCATTTTAAAGTGTAGCACAAATGACGGAGGAAGTTCGATCTACACATTTTCAACTCACAATACATTTTCAAGCTTAGTGCTATTGACTTACATAGCAGAGTGTATCATTTTAAACAGAGCTACAAGCATTCTAGTAGAAACATCAAAGCAGGATCACATAAAGCAAGTGGTTTTCATTTTTAAAACTTCCATTTGCTCTCAGTCTGGGAAACAAGGTACATCATGCACCGCAAGCCAGAAACAGAAATGATGCCTGCCGCCTCGTGGCATTTCATTTTCTTCCTGATGGCTGTCTCGCATGCCTATAGACACTTTATCTATCAAGTACTATAAGTCAGAGATGAGAGGATGCGGGCAGGCTTTAATGTACATTTCGCTGTCAAGGTGGGATGTGATGGTAAAGACGGTGGGAATAACAAAGCAGGAAGGAAGGTGGAAGACAGTGTAAAGTAGTAGGGCAAAAAAAAAATCACTGTAGTGTAGAAATGAGATAAGGAGTATTTTAAAGCAAGAAAAGATTTGAAACAGATGTGTAACGTGCACGTGAGGAAAGACGAGAATGGAAAAGTGGTGGCAAGGTTAATGGGAATCCCAGGCAGGTCTCCAAAACAAAAAAAGAGGGAGGAGGAACAAGTTAATAGGCAGGGGGAGGAGCGTTACGTGGAGTGGAAATGACTGTCTCCCCAAAGCAGGCCAGTGTGTAAGTGTGGCAGACTTAGTTACCCGTGGGCTTCTTTTACTCTCATGCCTCCCCAGAGAAGCAATTAACAAAGAAATTATGGCGGAACAATTCACCCAGAGGCTCTGGGTGTCTCTCATGCCGTTTAAGTGTGCTAATCACTTTTTCCATTGCTGTACAAAGAGAAAGAGAAATGAAAATGAGGGAGAGAGTGAGAGAGATAAGGGGGTGACCAATATGACAGCAACAAAGATAAAGAGCATGATGGAAAGAGCAGGATAACATGTAGACGTTTTGTACATTCCCAAGGCAAATTTAGAGCGATGACATGCAGCCAGATTAGCACTTTATTGTGATCTAAATAGTTAAATAGTGGCTCATGTCTGTGGAGGACAGAGGCTTGTTAACAGCTGAACTGCTGGTTAGCATACCTCAGATGACACAAATCGATTAGTTAAATTACAGGCAGGCCTGGGCAACCTCTAAAATTTCAACAAACTTATGGTTACTGCGTTTGGCACTAAAAATCTCAGAAACACACCTTGATATGTTTCTCTGGTAATAATGTGAGGACTCCTTCAGTACATACATTCAATAATCTTCATTCATTCAGTATCTAATGTCTAGGTAAAATAATGGTTTCTATATGTGGGGTAGAGCTGGGCGATAGAATGATAACGATATGTATCGCGATATAACTTTTACTCGATAGAGAAATTAAGCTATCGCGATAGACCTCGCCGCTCTTGTCCTCTTAAAATAAAAAAAAATTAAATAAAAATTAAAAAAAGGTCAGCCAATCCAAACTAAGTAGCGCAGAGCCGAACCAATCACAGCCGCAGCGTCACGTCGCGTGACTTGTTACGTACAGCACAAGTGCCAAGCCGCACGTGTGTTTGTTTGGGAAGCAGCCAGCGGGTAATGGAGGAAATGAGTGTGCCGACTAGAAAAATCAACCGAGCGTGACCGAAGAGAAAACAGATGATGGTTCCAACGCCGGAGAGATTGTCGAACGGAAGAGCCATAGAAGTTCCGTAGTGTGAAGGTATTTCGGCTATTTCAAGTCTGACAAAAAACAGAGTAGCGTGCGCTGTAAATTGTGCCGAAAGCAAGTCTGGAAATACAATAAACTGGTGCATGCGTCACACTGTGCGCCACGTTATTGTTTCGGTGAAATGAATTTCTACAATACTGTTACTGTTAATTCTACTCTCTGCAGTGTTTAAATGCTTACATATACACACAGTTACTGTCCCTCCACACATACGACTCTGTTCTGCTTCTATGCCCCAGCTTTGTTTACTTTTTCCCACCGAGGCTTTCTTTGCAAGCTCCTTTGACTTTATTTGATATTGACAAAAGTTAGTCAGTTTTGTCTGTTCTTCTGTAAAACAAACTAAGATTTATTTTTAGAATTAATATTTTGTTTCTAAGTGGAATTGACAATTTGTTTTGTTTGTTCTATTTTGAAACTTAAACGCTTTAGCGGCTGCCTTTTGTGTAGTTTGCAATATTTGCCTTTATTTATCTGAAAAAGTCTCATGTTCCTGAAGTACATCTACCCTGTTGAACTTATTATGGGAAATAAATATTTAAATAAAAACAAGCTGCTGATTATTTCACATTTTACTTGTGAGCAACGGCACATTTAAATCTTACAAATATAGGTATTTGGCTGATATCGTGATAGATATCGTTATCGCCTGAAATGAAAAAAACATATCGTGATATGAAAAAATCTCATATCGCCCAGCTCTAATGTGGGGTCAAAGTAGTGTTTTGTGGGGCCTGTTTCTATGCTAAAAGTGAGTTGTGCATTCATTACTTCTGCATGACTGCAATTCATTTTGGTCAGGTTGTTCTGAAAGTCCCCTGAAAAACCTTGAGATGGTCCAAAACACTGATTGCTAGCAAGGACTGTGAAGAAAAGTCATTTTTTTTGTAATTGGCTTCTCTTCTTTGGGTCACTATAAAATCAGGAAAGGAATTTAATTTTTTTTGTGCTCGCTAAAGACCTTTTGGTGTCATGCTGACCCAATAGTGCAAGCCCTTAAGTCACTGTTTTTTTGCTCTCTAATATTATAGGGTTTATATATATTATAGGGTTAATATTATAGGCTTTATGTTGCAGTACAAAGCACTTTGAGGTTACTGTTGTTATGAATTTTAACTGTAATTCAGTCTTGACTGCCGGTTTAATGGGAATCAAACTGCCAACCCGGGAACAGGTTGGTGACAAACTGCATCAACATCTACTGTAAGCCACGACTGACCACCAAATCACATTTGACTTACTGGGTAGTACTTCTCCAAATGGCCTTTTGGGATTACAGATAATTTCAGTTTAACAAGTAGCTGAGCTGTAAAATGCAACGTGTGTGATAATCAAGAAAATAAACCAGGAAAGATTTTGTTTGTACATACATTCAAAGCCAAATAATTTTTATATGAAAAACATGTAAAATTGCTGCCTAAATGAAAATCTTAATCAACTATGTACGATTAAGACTTATGTACTGCTCTCTTTTAACAGCTACAGTAGCTACTAGTTAAAAGAATAGTGAACTGGTTTGGATAAATTCACCCGGTTGGCTCTGTCTTCTTTAACGAGGAATGCTTCCGTTGATCTAATACTGCTAATATCTGCGGAGTGACCTCTGCTTCTTCAAACAATCTGGATTAACTTTTACCCCACCTTGAAAAATGCACTGACAAATAAAAGACACACTTGTGCTGTAAATTAAACCGAATGTGCCTCACAACCACAGTACTGGGCAGAGATATTTCTGCAGTGCACAACATTGGCAGAAATACCTCAAACTGCTGCTATCCCACTTTACACTTGACTATATAACCCGAGGTAGCAGCCTCCACCTGTCCTACCCACCAAAACCTCCTCTAGACCGAATGTCTGCATTGTAATTAAACCGAATCAAACTGAGCACATCTAACATTTACACTAAACGGGTCTCTATAAATAAAATGGATCTCTTCTAATTTAAGCACTCGGGCATGAAAGGCTTCTCAGCGGCGCCTGAACTCTTTTCCACCTTGCTAGAAGGAAAAAACAAATTAGCCAACTTAGATTAAAGCATGCCTGCTGTGCACGACTGGTAGCTATTTTGAGGTCGGATTTTTGTCTCAGATCTCAACTTGGAGATGGCCCCTCTCAAAGAAGTCATGTACTTTTTGCTTGACTTTTGGTGAATGTTGGTTTTGCTCTTTGTTGTTTAATGTTTTCACAAAGTTTGAGGAGTAGAAAAATGTTTGGGGGATTTCTTCTTCTTGTCTAATTCCAAAAATATCATTATATTGTGTAATTCTGCATCAACATGTAGCTAAGGGTAAGCTGCTATTATCAATCCGCAATATAATTTCAATGTTTTAGCCAAGAAGGGAGGGAATGGAATAAGATCTATTTCTATCTGTTAGTGCTGAGCGCTGGGTGGACATTTCTTTCTGAATACAGCATGCACAAAGAAACAACATGATAATTATCTGTGTGTAGCTGACTTACTTGCAAGTCCCAGTTTGTGACTATGATAAAATCTCAGGTTTTCATTTGTATGAATGTACTGTGTGTGTTTGTTTCCCCAGTGTACCCCCAGGAGACTTGCAGAGTGTGAAATGACTGAATGCAGCCTGGCAGCCAGCACTCCTGAGACACCCGCGAACATGGAGACACAAACAAGTCTGCAGTGACAAAATCATAATTAGTGTTTTTAAGTAAATGTGAAAGACACTATGTGTCTGAAAGTCCACAAAAACACTCAGTTTACATACATATTTGGTACAGTTAGTTAATTGCTAAAACAGTATAAATGAATAAATGAAGAGATTTCTCTCTCTCTCTCTCTCTGTCTTTCTCTCTCAAAAATCTCCCTCTCACAGCCTGGGGGGTGGTGTGTGTGAAATCTTTAAGCTCAAGTCTTCACGTCCTCCACCAGAGACCTGCGAGTTTGAGGGTCCAGTATGTTAGCTGCTCCTAGGACTGCCCTTTCTGCAGAGATCACTGATGTTGCGTCTGGAATCTGTTGGAACTGCTCTTCCAGTTTGAAGGTTACAGCTTCTAATTACTACTGGGACCTATTGCCTCTGGGTACACTTTGGACATCTTCTCTTCCGCATCTGGATCCAGTTGTTCCTTCCGTCTTTGGTACTTCTGTATTTTTAATGTTCCTTCTTTCTGATGTTGCTGTCTGTTGGGATTCCCACATCGATCACAACTGCAGTCTTCTGCTCCTTGCAAAGCAGCACTAAGTGTGGTTGATTGGTCAGCAGCTGGATGTCTGTGGAACTCAAAGTCCCAGAGGACCTTAGCCCTGTTGTTCTCAAGCACCTTTGGTGGTGTCTCCCATCGGGACTTGTTGGCTTGTAGTCCATATGTGGGGCAGATGTTCCTCTGCACTATTCCATCCGTTTGGTTGTTCATTTCAGTATCCATTGTCACAGAGTACATCCTGATGGATTGTCTCTATACAGTCTGCAACTTGGGTCATGTTGGCTGTGGTACAATGCTGCCTCTATGAATCTGGTCCTGGGGGCTGTTATGCTCCCATGATCAGACCCTCTGTGTTCTTTAGTGCTGGAATTTTCTAGCAACTGTTAGGATTTCTCGATGTCAGCTCTTTCTGTCAATGCTACATCCCATGCACTGGTTTGGTTGATAGTTCCTCCTCCTAGTCATCATCACCATCTGTCTGCAGCTGCCTGAGGCATTTTTTGAGCAGCTCATCTCAGTGGGACATCTTCCTGATGTATTCATGGATGCTCTGTGTTTCATCCTGCATTGTGGGACTCTGTCATGCATTAATCCTAACCCAACCTCCTTCCATTGCTCATAGAGCTTCAGGGTGCTGGACCTTGGGTTAAGAGGAGTTTTTGTGTCTTGACACCAGTGACATCCAACTCCTCCTGTGGTCAGCTTATTATTTCAGCTGGGTATTATATTGGATCTTATTCCTACCATTTAGCTGGCTTCTCAGAACCTTTCTTGTCTTCTGTAAGTATCTTCATCTTCGCCATATTTGCTGCTTGCCTGCCAGATATCCAGGTACGTGTAGCTGTCTTGCAGATGTGATATTCAGCTTTCTGGCAACTTTACCCCTGCCGTCTTGATCATCTTTCCCCTCTTTCAACTGTTTGACCACAGATGAGTGCAGTTCTAGGAACAGCTAAGATACAGTGCAAGACCCTAAGCTCCCAGGCCTCTTGTAGAGGACCCAAGCTTGAAGGACAAACAAAGACCACCCACAGGGCTGAAAAGCAATGACAAAGTGTCTTGAAAATCTGATGGAAGGCTGAGACAAGACGGGCATGTTTTTCTGCTCCTCTAGTTTTGTGTAATGTTAAGATACCCACATAGATTATCATGGATGTTGCATGCTCCCCCCAATACTAAAATAGCACTGTATATGGCAGATTACCTTCCACATTTGGTGCTAATCCCTCTCTGACTACAATCGCTGCTTCATAAATACAGACTAATCCAATAAACGCTAACTGAATGACCACAAATTGAATTTAGAATAATTCGAGTAAAACTGTGTTCTTTTGTGCTACTGGTTAATTTGACAACAAATGCATTGCAGCTACTTTTTTGTATCAAGCAAGATCAAAAACTTTTCTACACTTAGGTCTTTTTTGTGTGCCTATGTTTGTCGTCATGCACATTTAGAAATTAAGATCTAGGAAGCCACGTACTTCATCTTACTTTGTATCTGAAATTAGCCATTGCATTTGATTTATTTTTCTTTATAATCCCCAAACTGGAAAACTACTGAGCTCCCTCAAGGGCACAACACCCTGAAAACCTTTGAGCTCAGTTCCATTGTAAAGGTACAACACTTTTCAAGCTTTAATTCTAGCCTCGGCTAGGGACTCAACAGTTAAATCACAAGTCTCTAAACCACGGTGTCTTTTGATTGAAACGGGTTGTTTCCAAATGAGAGTGGAGAGCAGTTTTCCCTCCATCCATCTTGTCCATCCATCTTCGTTACAAAAGGCTCTCTTGTCTCTCTGGCGTCCCCCACCCTGACACTACTCCACTCCTGAAACCAGCTAGTATTAAGACTGACTCTTCAATCCCAGACAATCGATGCCGTCACTTACCAACCGAGTCACACCACTGATTACCGCGTCCCTCAATTTACACTGCTGGTGGTGAAAGGTGGACGGGTGTGTGTGTGTGCTGCTACATGAGGTGGACTCCCTGCTGGGCTGGTGTGCGTACAATAAGACTCTGCTGCCTTCAGGTGTAGATGTTTGCGAGGAAATAGCTTCATTGCTTATAGTAGATGCAATGAATGTTTTTTCTAAATCATTTTATCCTTAGATGACTTGGAAAATAACACTGCCAGGAGGGCTCTGCAGTCTGCTTTTTCACAAAGCAGCTGACACCGTGTGAGCAGATGTTGCATCGCGGCGACAGAAAGCATCAGTCTCCCGCTTGCTCGTAATTATGAATACACGAGCTTTTATGCTTGCAAACTCAAGAGTCACACCATTTGAATATGTGTATTTACCTTATGACATCACTCTGCATTGAATTCCAGAAAATTATACTTCCTGCAGAGTCTCCAGGTCACACACACTTGGACCATTACCTGCTGCAGCTGAAAGAAAATCAAACTAAATTTTCCTGAAAATAACATTTTCTTATTACTGCACTTTAAAAAGAGAAAAAAGGGAGTTCTTTCTATCTATCTATCTATCTATCTATCTATCTATCTATCTATCTATCTATCTATCTATCTATCTACTTACTTCACCACATGCTCTCTTATTGTCTGTGCCCTTCATCAGCCGTCTTAATGAGTTCCATTGGAACTCATTTGAGTCTGTGATTAGATTCTTGCTAATAAATTATGTGTGTTCTCAGCAGGTTGCTATCTCTGTGTCGGCTACCACTCAGTGTGTGTCTTCATGTGTAAATGTGTGTGTTGGAATGGGATGGGACGGAACAGAATCAAAACCTAGTGAATACTAATTTTCACTGTCTTCTAATCATTTCATGTAAATTGCACATTTTTGAGTGTGTGTGTGTGTGTGTGTGTGTGTGTGTGTGTGTGTGTGTGTGTGTGTGTGTGTGTGTGTGTGTGATGTCTGACAGCTACCAGATAACAGATACAGGACATCTTGTGTCCTCCTGATGCATAAAATGTTAATAATCGTAATCTAATAATGATTAAAAATGCAGACCACCTATTAACTACTAACGAACCAATGAAGGCCAAATGTAGTAAAGGCCTAATGGATTCTTTTCTGTTGGCAGCTCATACTAATTTTAATGGCAAGGTGAAATTTCATCCCCCATACGCGAAGGCTAAAGGGTTGGCATTATGCAAATCTTTTTATTACTGTATAAACCCATCAGGTAACCAATAGTTTAACATCAAATAAGTTTTACAGTCTGTCTGAAGTATTGTGGAGAGCCAGAAGTCTGGTTGTGGCTCAGAAACTTCACCCTCTTCCATCCACTGCACCGACACAGCAAAATGAGGTGTTGCACAAATGTGGGGCAAGCTGCTCGCTGACTGAATCACTGCTCTTTTCATCTGGCTTATTTTGGCGATTTCTGGCATGTGGATATACCAAAAATACTGGCTGACAAAATAAATTCCGATTTCTAGAAGTTTTGAGGTAGAGGAATGTTCCAGCATGATAATGATCCAAAAGCACACTGCAAAATATCCCACAAGACTTGAAACCTGTGTATGACCCTCCCAAGTTTCAGCAAGATATAAATCCAGTAGGTAAGTCGAGCCACACAAACCCAGGATTAGAAGATTGCTTGAAACATATCTTAAAATGGAATACGTCCAACTATGAAGGAATTCACAAGCAAGCAATCTTACTTCTTCTCCTTCTTCTCTTAAAAAAATGTCATCATGCTGAGGAAATGCATACGAGTGCAGAAATGCAGCACTGGGACCAGGATGCTCAAGGCTGGGACCCGTTTTCATTGAAACATCAAAGAAACATTAAAGAAAGACAGACTCACACTCACACACTCACAGAGAGGGAGTGAGAGAGAGTATCCTACAGAAGCTGCTGAATTCCATCATGCCTGACTCAACTTGTGAGTACTTAGCATACAATACCCCCCAAACCTAAAGACATGACGGCGCTACGTGCTCTGCAGTTCTGGCCGTTTGAAGAAGAGATTTAAAAAGTCCACTACAAAATAGTCAGTGATCAAAGGACGTAAAAGAAAGCTATGGAGCAAATACAGTGTTTCTGTATAAGCCTGGACACAGAAGTGGACAATAGCACCACTATAAAATGCACTGAGGTGTGGAGATGTAGCTACAGGTCAGTGGAAGAAAGAAATGGCTTACTGGACTCCAAGATACTGCACAGCAGTTTGTCTTCCTTTCAGTCGAGATGCCTCTGAGGTAGAACTAGCACAATGCTGCAAAGTATTCAGCTCTGATGCTTGCTCATACAGCATTTGTATGGCCCACAAACACTGCTGCTACCACAGTGGAGTACCAAGAAGGGAGGATTTTTTTGTGTCTGCAGCAGTAACACTGAATGCTTCTAGACCGAGGTCAGGCCCGGCGTATCCTGTGGCCCGTCTGCCTTGTGATTTCCTGATGTTTTTCTGTGTTGGTGATAATTCAAAGTATTAAATTAAATGTTAAAGTTGAGTTATACTACACTTTTAAAAAGTTGTTTCTTATACTTCTAAACCAAAGCACATTAATATAAATAGGGTGGACAAACTTTTTAAAAATCACTAAAATGGAGCCAATTTAACAGCCTCCAAATCGATCACGTTAACATCTCTCTGAGGCAATTTAAAACAAACTGAAAACTACAACAGTCCAAATTTGCACTGTTGTACTGTTGTTGGATGTCTTTGAGCTTCGTATATATAAATTGACAAATTAGTTCATTTTACAAACCTTCTTGGAAGCAAAGCTATAAAGTTTTATTTTGTTGGCACAACTACAGTTAGATGTTTCTATCTTGCAGTGTTTATATTTGACAGTGTGAATGTGCGCAACGACAGAGCTGTGGATGACAAAAGCAGCCTTGAGTCAGAAAGCTGGAGGCAGGGAGAGGAACACAGAATGTGTGTCAGTGGAGACATGACATGATCTGGGGAAGTTTGGTGGGCTCCAAAGTGGCTTGCAGATGCACAACAATTGTTTGCACTGTAGGGACTGTATTTGGGCTTGACTTCATGGCCTGCTTTATTTTAATTGAAAATTGTTCAGTGTAATATTATGTTGAGATGAACTTTCTCACAAGTAGCTCCTTTCATCCTGAGCCCGTCTCTTGGACAGTCTCAGGTCACCTTTTGCTTTGCGCCCATTTGCATTTCTTTATCAGTACTGAATTAGAAAGAAGGCAGTAGATGCACTCACCTTGAGTCCATATAAAAGATTTGGTGGGTGATCCCGATCACCAGTACTGACAGAATAAAGTTGACCAGTAAGCACTGTCTAAGATTCTTTATTTAATAACGACATTGGGCTAGAGCTACAGGGTTAGAGCTGAGTAAAGGGATTTGCTGAAAGTAAAAAGAATAAAAAGAACTTACACTGTTTATTTGCCCACGTTCTTATCTGCACGCTTCCAAAATTCTAAAGTATCCCTGGTGGTGATACGCATACTCCTATGCACATCTGCACATCACCATTATCAATATTTAATACCTACAGGGACCGCTCCACGGTTGGTGTGGAAGTTCAAAATGTGTGCCCTGCAGGGCCTGAGACAGCATGAGTAACTATTCAGGAGAGCTTCTTATTTATTTATTCAATAAGATGAGAATTTTTATTTAGTTTTGATCAGTTTGCATTAGTTTCTTCCCAGCAAGTGACACAAAAAAATGAAAGATAATGCTGGCTCCAATATGAAATGTAAGCCTTTCTCATATCAGTGGTGTCACTGCAACACAATGTGGCCTAATCTCTGGAGCCACCCAGAAGCTCCAGATATAATTTCTGAACCACAATAGCGGTCCTGATACTGACAACAGTACATTGGTAGATGGTATATTATTCTTCAATGAAACACCTTCTGCAGTATGATTATCTCCTCTGTATTGTGTTTGTTCACAAAACCACTGCAATGAACAAGTGTTTCTTTGTGGAGGTTTTTTTTTCATTAGCTTGATTCAACACAATACAGAGACGTTAGAATAAAAACTCTGCTTTTACACTGAAGAGTCCGACTGAGGCCACTTATAATCCCAGTTAATCATAAAAGTGTTTCCTACAATGCATCTGTCAATCTGCTTCTCCTACAGCGTTTCAGGAATTGTTGTGGCGAGGATATCGTAAAGACCCCCCAAACAAGTTTTTCAAAACTCTGCGCACTAGAAAAAAGAACCTGTACAGGTAACAAACACAAACAGAGCCATTAGAAAAGTATTCAAGTACAAAATGAAATGACATCACAAGTGATGGGTTCCACGTATTATTGGCAGAATGTACTTAAAGTGTCAGAAAACAGATGATCCCACTAAGTATTGCAGTATATAGGGATTTAATCTTAATCCATTATAATAATAGTTCATAATGAATAAAAATGCAATTTATTACAATAATAAATCCAATTTTACTATCAGAGATGTTGTAGTCGCTGTAGGGCATCCCTTGTATCATCACTTGACAACAGAAACCTTTTCTGAGGATTTGAATTAAGAGGTTGAGAAAATTTATTTGGTGCTTTATTTTTCATTGTTACTAGCTGTCCCCTGTGTTAGTGCTGTAACTAGCTTTGGTGATGTTCTCATCCTAGTTTTATTGCTTGAACCACATGAAAACAGTTTTTATAAAAACCAGTGTGGCCCGTTTGTGTATTGTCATACAAAACACAGACCTATATAATTATATTGTGTTCAGTATAATATATATCTATCTGTATATGCATTCACATGCCTGTGAAGGTTCTCTGTCATCCAGGTTATAGTAATCTAAGGCAGTGTTTCCCAACCTTTAGGAGTCATGGCACATATTCCACATTAGAAAAACCACACGGCACACCACCAAACAAAAATGTCACAGAAAAAATTTTGATCATTATAGCGGAATTGGCTCAGTTTGTCTCCAGTATACCTTTTTTTGCTTTATTGTGACCACTACTCGTGCTAGGGCCTTCATCTGGGTCACAATTTGCTCCGGGACTCAGGTCAGATTGACTACTTTTTCTTTTCAAATATTTATCTGTTGCTACAATGCGCTGCATTGTCTCATAGCATGACTATTGACTATGTGCACATTAGCATATGCTACTTCCGGTGCGGAAACTCCTGTGGGGAGCTTTGTTTCCGGTGTCTTATTCGCACCTGGTTTACGGTCCAAAACAAGTTAAGCAAATGAATCAAGCGGCGATTTACATTTCTATAGATGTCTCGGGCATTTACCCAATATATCTGTAAATGATGTTCATCGACTTGTTGATATTTTTTCCTGCGCCTCAGAGCAAAAGAGAAAAGGGATTCAAATGTTATATTTCTCAGCTGTCCCTCGTTTATCGCGGGTGTTATGTTCTAAAAATAACCAGGATAGGTGAAATCAAGTAGCCGATTTTATTTTTTGACGGTGCAAAACGTTTGGTGGACATCGTGGACATACAGTACTGCACTTCAGAGTCACACTGCTAGCGATGGATGCAGCGATTCTGTACTGTACAGGAGAGACATCACGGAGGAGATCGTCTGCAGCGATCAGGACGCAGGACACAATGTGACGTAAAAAAAAAAAAAAAGCATGCAAACTTGCACTAAAAAATCCGTGAAACAGCGAGGTGAAAGGTGAACCGCGTCATAGCGAGGGACCACTGTAATTTTGAAGGCAAGTCACAACATATTCTTCGTACATACTAATGTATAGAAACCGTTACCAGCAATCATTCATTTTTTGTGTGGCTTTTTTCACGGTTTGTTAATATGCTGTGTAGGTGTGTACTTGACTAGCTGATATCGACATAACGGGAAACATCTGGTTTGACTATTCTTCACCTGTAGTTTGAATGCTGAACATTTGCCTGTTTAAATCATAAGACCAGTCACTATACAGAGATGTGCTTCTGAATGTGGACGATGTGTCTTCTGCTGCAGTGATGCAGTTCTGCTTGTGTTGAGTGATGTAAACAACTGATCGATCTAAACGCTTTAAACGTCAAAATTGATCATTAGATTTTTTATGACACAACAGCGGTGAGTGTTCCCACCTTCTGCTCTTTGTAACTTAACGCCATCTTTCTGTTTTCGAGTTTTGGACATGATTTTGGAGGATATATCTTCGCAGTAGCGATTGACCGCAAAGTAAAGCTACCGGAAATGTACAACCCCACATCCGGTCTCAAACCAGGAAGTTAGCATTTTCTCATGCACATAGTCAATTATTTAATTTCTTCTTCTTCTTCTTCTGTTTTACAGTTGGCAACCCATTTAATTAGAGCAGGTAGTTATACTGCCCTCTAGTGGAAGAGAATGTATATGTTCTGTTAGCGCTGCACACCTACATGCCACAGCACAGTGGTTAAGAAACATTGATCCAAGGAGCTTGGAAAGAAAAGCGCTTCATCCGAGAAGCTTCTTCAGTTCTAAGAGCAATTGGTGGAGAGTCCCAGATTTTTAAGCCCTGTTGGGAGCGTCTCTAAGAGGGTTATGAACCCACTACTGACCTTCTGCCTAATCACATGAGCCAAGGTGTAAAAACGGCTGTGGGTCACTGTTAGCCAAGGTTTCGGGTGAACCCATTGTGAGACCTTGCCCCACCCTGTCATGTGACTTGCTCAGATCAAATGACCCAAAATGTAAATGGGCGTTAAGGCGTCTGGGATCTCAAAACTGTGATCTTAAAGCTTCTCGGATAAGAGGTGATACGTATCTGCACAAATCCAAAACTTCCTGTCCTCAGTCTGTCCATCATGCATGGGAATGTAAGCCTGAATATCATGAAGCAAGATTCAGTGACAACAAACAACTGATCAACGTATGCGTGAGCATGTGCATTAACACACCAACACACACACACACGCACGCACTTACTGACAGTTTCTATGCGAGTTTCAAAATTAGCTGTCACAACCATTAATCATGATGTGGTAATCAGGTCTGTTTGTGTTAGTTTGTGTCTCCCTCTGAGAATCATGCTGTTTCTAACAAATTAATCCCCCCCAACAGAGTGTACGTGTGTAAATAAACCAAATGGCCTATGTTTTGCAAGGTGTTGCTCTGCATGCTTTCTCCACTTTCTCCTGAAATTTGAAAATATGCCAGTATTTTGCTAATGATTACTAATAGCAAGGCAAACAAACAGGGCGCTCTACAGTACTGCCTATTGTTTGCTTCAAATTTCATCACGCATGTTGTTCTTTGTGTCTCAGTGGTGCTGAATAAGAAGAGCTGAGAAACACCCTGAAAAATGCACATTGAAAATCCTCTCTTCACTGAGAAGCATCTGTTATCCTTCCAGCATAACAACGAACACCGATCCTAGATAAGCGTTAGCTGTTTTGTTGTTTAGTTCTGAATTTCATGTACTA
This sequence comes from Aulonocara stuartgranti, assembly GCF_965226115.1. Lineage (NCBI taxonomy): Eukaryota > Metazoa > Chordata > Actinopteri > Cichliformes > Cichlidae > Aulonocara > Aulonocara stuartgranti. Next base: position 33,393,487 of record NC_138954.1, on the reverse strand, counting down.
TGCAGATCTCAGATAGTTGTAAATATCACCTGGTTACCAGACAAAACCATAGTAAACTGAATGCATCTACCAAGGATTGAAGCTGAAGCCACTGTGAATGCACCCAAAAGCACACTGGAACGTGCAACTTTTCTTTAGGTTCTTTAGATCAGCGGTCCCCAACCCCCGGGCCTCGGATTGGTACCGGTCCGTGAGTCGTTTGGTACCGGGCCGCGAGAGTTGAGGCTCAGGTGTGAAATGTCTGGTTTTCAGGGTTTTTATCCGTTTTCAGCGTTATTTTGTTATCGTTTTGATCGTTAACTCGGTTTTCCTGGGTCTTTTCACGTGTGTTATGAATAAATCTTCTTTTTTTCGGTACCGGTACTAGTTTTATTTTGTTGTATTTATCCGCGACATATTAAAGGCCGAGCCATGAAAATATTGTCGGGCATAAACCGGCCTGTAGCGCAAAAAAGGTTGGAGACTGCTGCTTTAGATCTACCAGCATTCCAGTAACCTGTTCAGTGTTGGAATTACAGTTAGGTTTATATCTACCCTTTTATAAGACAGTTTCACCTTCTTGGTGCACAACCATGAAAATCTTCTAACAGAATACTATCAAGTCAAAAACACAGTTGATTTGGCAGCCAGTTCAATTCAATTTTAGTTATATAGCACCACAACAACAGTTGCCTCAAGGCACTTTATATTCCAAGGTTAAGACCCTACAATAATATGGAGAAAACCCCAACAGTCAAACAACCTCCTATGAACAATGGCGGAAGTGGGAAGGAAAAACTCCTTTTTAAAGGGAAGAAACATGTAGCAGAGGAAGGTAATATCTGTTTCTGACACCACGATTCTTTCACATATGGCTCTAATTCTATATTACTCTAAATGTTCTTCGTTATAGACTCAGTCTCTAAATTTTGGACCTCAGTTGCTGGCGGTAGTGCTACTACTAAGGTACTCAGCTGAAAATGTAATTTTGTTGTTCACTCACAAAAACACGACATGGATTCAAATCTTTCAAAGAGTCTATTACAAGAAAGCACACAGTAGAGTCAGAAGTATAACTATAGTATAACTGTTAACATGTATTTCAGTGTACACCTTGTTTAAAAGATCTAAATATCAATACATTAGAAAATGTGCAAAAATAGTTACACAGAATGAAAGACTGACGGTCTGCTATAAAAAATCAACAATGGGACAACCATGATCTTCTTCTAACTCACTGGGTCCCAAACTTTTTTTGCTAGGACTGTAAATCAGTCAGACACCGCTTACAAACTAAAACAAAATAAGAACATTCAGATGTTTGTCTGACACCTGTGCACTCCATGTTTGTTATTCATGGCAGGATTTTATTCAGCACTCCCTCTCTATCTCTTTGTCCTTGTACTACGACTAGCAGTGGATCTGAAGCCACAAAGTTTGTGGTGTTTAGCATGATATTACTGCATTTACTCCCCATTTGTAGAATCTCAGATCTCAGATCTGTGCAAGGACGCAGACAGCTACTGGTAGTTCTGTGCTGCTCTGTTATGAACTTGCTGTTGGTTTGTTGGCCACACTAATAATTTTATGCTATGACTGCATTGCATGGTTCATATGCATGGTTCATAGGCTCCATGCAAATAAAAATCTCACCATTTAAAGTTTTTGTTGTCCCAATCATCCACTGACACAAACAGACCACTTGCAGTAAGAATTGTCTTCTCAAAGAGAACAGCTGAGGCACTTTCTGACACAGATAGTGGCACTGGATGAAAAGCCAGGGGAACATCAAAATTATTCTCTGGTGAAAACATGGCCAACATTCATCCCAAGAGACATGCTGCAAGCCTGGCATAAACTCTGAACTTGTGATGACTGGCGCCATTGAGCATAAAGTACTTTTATTTTGGTGTCAGAGAAGAAGCCTGACCAAAAGGTTCAGATTGCTTATTTATCCTTGTTAATAGAGACTCAATCAGGCGCACAAGGTCGGAACAGAAGTGGATTTTTGACATCTGTTCTTATTATGTGTGGGAGGTTCCAGAGGTCATGGAAGTAAACTGCAGTTTAACGGTTCAATGCCGAGCCTGCCGTTATGAGACACATTGTTGAGAATTGAGTTATAATTAGGTAAGACTGACAGTGTCTTTGAGGTAATTAAGCAGAAAAGGCTGATGAAATTCCCTTAGGTAGGCAGGGAGGGAGCAGTGGCAGGAAGGAAGTGCTTTCGAGTCTGGAATTAAAAATGATTATTGGGACCTGATGTGTGAGAACAAAAGATTGAAAGAGGTCACACAGACAGAGTGAGACAAAGCACGCCATTAGGCCTCCAGGATCCTCCCTGTCTTATTTGTCATGCCTATTTGCTCCCATGTTAGTGCTGCTTATGCAACCTCAGAGAAGTGCCACCTTCTTCAGCTCAGATGCTTTATGATGCTATAACAGTTAGCCATGACAATATGCATCCAATTAGCAGGGTTTATGCTATTAGTCAGCCAATCCATTCATCTAATGTGATTCACATCATTGCCAGATGACTTCATAAGGAAGATGATCTGACTGCAGATACACACCGACAAAGACAAGAGGGAGGGGTGTGTGAAGGAGATGATGAAAGCTCATTTAATCAGAGAGCCAATTCCATATGATGAGGGAACCAATGTTTCCTCCTCTCAATGATAATGATTTGAAAGGACAAAGCCATTTAGACTGATAATGCAGAATGTGAAAAGCCGGTTTTAATAGATGAAATATATGATATTGTCAGTTCATGTAAGGATGGACTGCAAAGACTGCCGCAGTGGAGTCTCAAAGCAGTAAAAGCCAGGACACGATCATTTATCTCAGCTTTTGAGGAGCTTTTAGGATTGACAAGCTAAGTAAGCCAGGAGCAGCCTGAGGATTAGGAGCTGGAATTTTGATTAAAAGAATGAACTCTATGATACCTTGTCTGCACTTCAGATAGGATTTTAAAGGAAAGTAGAAAGAGACTGCTCGCTCTGTCAGCAGCCCTTGGATGAATAAAACAAAGTGATATTGTGTGCATCTAGACAATCTTTAGCAATGGGGGCACAAGCTACATGCAAGGGTGGGACTAAAGGGCGCAGAAGGTGATGGTGGTAACCAGCGTTGACTGTAACGTGTTGCAAAGTAACACATCGCTGTAATCACATGACCATTTTTTTAGTAATGCAGTAATGTGACACATTAAGGGTACATCAGTGCTGACATTACAGTTACAATTATGCCGCTACTTGCATTACATGCAAGCTGCTGTTAAACCCCGAAGAAGAAGAAGTAGCTCTGTCCCAGAATTCATAGCGCAGCCCTGCTCAGTTTCCAACAATGGCGGCAGCTAGTTAGTTTTAATATTACTCTTATTATTCTTTCTGGGTCACAAAATAAACGTTTAACATATTTTCAGGCGAGAATGTAGCTGTGTAAACTTCAAATATCTGCTCAGTTTATCAGGACACCACATATTTTCAAAAGCGCTCCGACGTTTTCAGAGACGTCTGTTACCCACTAGCTCGATAGCTAGCCGGGGGCGAGGCTAACTAGAGCCGTGAGAACACCGGACTCCCAGCTAATCGTTTTCAAACCCACCGCCGTCTTTCGCTACTCAGGTTAAACATGATATATGAGTCACTTAGATAACTTAAAAATGTTATTGTTTGGCTTTTTTCAGTGTTTTATTTGTTCCTGAGTAAATCGGTTTGTCTGAGATTAAAGTTATAGTTTTTACACAGCTGAATAAACGTCAAGCAGACAGCTGATTATCAGAAGTGTGAGATGCTCGAGAATTTACTCCGGTGTCCTGTTATATTTTAGATAGCAAGGAGTTTATTAAACTTCACCGAAACAATCTGCAAATTTCATTAAAATTTAATAAACTATCATCTTGTCTTTATTTTTAGTCAGCACATACCTGAAACACTTAAAGCTGTAAGCTAATGATAGTTATATAAGAGCAGATGCAGGACAGCTAAGGGAAAGATTAACTTTAACAGGGAATACAAGCAGTGATGAGTAGTCAGGCTTGCAGCACAGTCGTCTCCATTTCCACCAAGTTTCTACAGTAGAATCACCATGGCGACTGCTTTGAAGTCTCTTTGGGATGGTTTTTAGCTTTGCTTTATGTTGTAGCTTTGTGTTCATGAAATCTAAAAGAAACATCATATGTATGTCCTCATAAGGATAGGGAACTCTATTATGTTAAGTTGTTAACTGATAACTTTGTGACAATGCATACTTTTATGACTTTTAGGACTACGTCAGTCTTTTTACATCGCCGTGGAGAACCTTTGTCCCTCTGCTTCAGTTCTTTGAGTTTCATCACTGGTTTGTGCACAGCTTTCTTAAGGTGTCACGGTGTGTGTTTTTTTCCTGTCTTCCTCCCCTCACCCACAGCCAGTCGTGTTAGATGCCCCCCCCTCCCTGAACCTGATTCGGCTGGAGGTAAAAATGGAGTTCTTCCTTCCCACTGTCATCAAGTGCTTGCTCAATGGCGGTCATGTGATTGCTGGGGTTTTATTTGTATTAGGGTCTTTGCCTTACAGTATAAAGTGACTTGAGGTTACTGTTGTGATTTGGTGCTACATAATAAAATTGAACAAAACTGAAATGAAACAAACTGAAGGTCCCACCACAGCATTTCAATCAGTGGCTTATCTCAGTGCTGAACACACAAGCTTCATCAGAACTGTGGGATATGAAACAAGACTGATTTTTGGAATACAAAAGCATACAAAACAAAACAGTGAAACATAGAGACATTGGACTTTGGCACATGCCATCATCCACGAGAGCTGCACATGCAAAACCACTGCCAAGCAGAAACTAAATGTGCTGAAATGAGCTTGTAGCAGATGGTAACCTTGGCTCCTTAAACAACAGTATCACAATGGACAGAAGACACAGAGATTAGTGGAAAGGAATAATTTAGACATTGAACTTATTATAACTGACACAATCAGTACTGTTACAAGCAGAGGTGATGTTTTTTTACCCAGCAGACTCTTTTGCATCTATTTTGTCAAACCTCTGCTTTTACCTCTGATAGTCACCAGTTTAGTGTTTATAGAACAGTACTCAGCTTCAGCAGTAGCTGCATCCCTGTCGCATCTATCAGCTTATTTTGGGCTAGGTGGGAATTAACTGGAATACTAGTCAGCAAAAAACAGGCATCTTAAGGACTAAAAGTCATTTCTTCTGATATGAAAGCAAAGAGTATTTAAAGACACTTCCCTATGGGGAGAAATAAAACAGCAGAGTGGCAAATCACTGTGTCAAAAAAGCGAATGTTCCACTTTTGCAATAGCTCTGACCTTTGTTAGCACACTTGTGAATGTGAACATTATTTCACTTCTAAAAGGCGAGACGGGAAGAAGAGAAACAGCCTCTAACAATAGAGCTTCAAAGGAAGACAAATGTCTGAAGATGCAGTGGCATCTCTGAGTAGGTAAAGTCAGCTTTAGTTAAAACAACACCATAAACAGTTTGAATTTTTAATTTGCTTTCAGAAAATAAAAAGAACCCTCTCCGAAACAAACAACAGTGTTTGACATATCAGGTAGAGAAGACGCGAAATGAGAAAGTTCTCTCAGCTGTGGAAGTCCTCGACTAAAGAAAGTGGCGGCCTGAAAATGACTAGATATTTTCATAAAAGAAAAACCCAGTTCTGGGCTGCACACTACCTCAAATATTTAGACATAGAAATGCATATTATATACCTAAAAGTGAAAACATAGCAACCAAAAGGAAGGAAAGAAAAAATGTTTTACAATTACCACTTATATAAACTTTAAATTAACATTTGTTCCCCTTCCTTAAAGTAAATAGTAAGTTTTTTGTAATGCTTCGACATCACAAATATAGTATGCATATGGCAGACTGACATTATGACACAAATGTTATTGCAACCAAGAAATATGCTAGGGCAGAGGTTTGTGAATAAGCTATTAAAATTACACACACCCTTAGGGGATACTTTAACTTCTTAGTTACTGAAAAACTGTTTTTTTAAAGTACTTTAAAAAAAACTGCTAGAGCTGTTGATTGTGTGTATCTTTGCATGTGATGACTGTCAGCATGCTTTTTAAAGAGTTTGCAGAATACAAACTAGAGACGTTTCTCAGCTGTAGAGATGTGCTGGGAGTGGGGCTGCACAACAAGACTGCGGGGGATCAAAAGCCGAGATAAAGCAGCTTTATTGCAAAAATAATAACACATGGGGTAAAAAAAATAATGCTGCGTTTTTACTGGATTAAAAAAAAAAGCAGCTATAAACTGTCAGATTTACCACCAACATCAGGTAAGATGAATGGCTTGTTTTGAACCGCTTTCTTTTCTTCATCTGACCACTTAAATACATATTTTGCAAGTGCAATATAAACAATCATTGTTTCTACACATAAATACAAAAAGCAGACAATGTCTGTAGAGACTGGGGACAGGTATGAGCGCTCTGTTTGTTGCCATCTAGTCACGTGCCACAGAATCCCGTTAATTAATGCAAGGACACACCCCGGGGACAGAGCTAAGGAAAAGTACAACAAAACATCCCTGGGCAAGGTGAAAGTAATAAACGCACACATAAACCCATCCACAGAGCTAGGAGACATGCTGTGCGGTTGAGTCAGTAGCAGCCCGTATCTGTTTGACAAGCAGTGTGAAAGCGGCAGTGGAGGAAGCCTGTGGAAGTGTTAAGCAGAGTGGCGCCCTCGGCTCTGCCCGTCGCTCGGTGTCACTCACTCTCCCGGCCCTGTGTCTCCAACGCTTGTCTTTTCCTCTCTGCACGTGTTTCTCTCGCACGCGTCCTTTCCAGAGCCTTCGGGCATCTCTTTTTGCCAGCCATTGGAAGCCATTTTCTGATAAATAGTCACTTGCCCCCACCCCACACCAATGCCCCTCTCCGCACACACCCACCCCCTGCAGCCTGCTGTGTCTGTTTGAATGCTAATCAATTTCTCTGAAATTTCCACTGGCCTACTTATAGTTTCCTTTCCCCTCCCTCGCTCTGCTCCCCTCATCTTATGTTCCCGGCATGTTCGTTCCCTTTCGTCTTCTTATTGTACCTGCTTTGTGACTTTTATTTCGATTGATTGGATTTTGTTTGATTTCCTTCCTTTTAATTTCCTACCCTTTGCTCTGGTCTCCTCTTCTTGTCTTTCCTTCCCTCTTGTTCATCCACTAATGTCTTCCATTCTATTGTATTTTCTCCTCTGTCTCCTCTCTTTTTCTCGGTTTCATGGGCTACAGCTCCTTCCTTGTCCTCTGCTTCTGTTTTACTCTTTCAATTTCACCCCGTCGTCTCATTTCTTGTTCACCACAATCCCCGGCCCTACCCTCCCTTTATCTTCTCTCGTTTCTCCACACCAGTGCATTTGTTTTTTGTGCCGTCTAGTCTTTCCTCTGCTCTGAACTTGCATCCAAAGACAGGTGAAAGAAGATGTAATCTTCCACCTTTCTCACACACTCTCTTTCTTGGCAGTGGCATACAGATGTAATCACTCAGTGGACAGGAGGAGCAGGTGGGCGTAGGGCGAGTGTTCAGAGGTAAGAGCAACTCTGAAAGGTTCTGAGGGAGTTTTGGTGCAATGAAGAAAGGAAGGGAAGTGAGAGGATGTGGCGTTAAAGCCTTCAGTGTGAATCAGCAGTGTGGGATAGTGTTTTCCACACCCTGTGAGTAGGAAGTGCTAGTAGCATCTCATCATCTCTTGCAGCCTCTCAGGGCCCCAAGATGCACCCCCTTGGGAGCAGCAGCATATGGAGGGCCGAGAAAAAAGGGGGAGGGAAGTAAGAACATGCACAGTACAGACATTTGGAAATTCAGGATGTGGGACAAGGCAAAAACAAGGCAAAGGTTACAAAAAAAGCTCCAGGGGGTGGAAGGAAGGGAAGTGAGTTGCAGTGTGGGAGTTTTCTTTAAACACTCAACGGGATACACACAGACAAAAAAAGGACATTTAGAGAAGTAACAGAAAAAATGAGTACATCTATCAAATGAGCCAACACACCTGGGATATGCAAGTAAAGAAAAGGGGGAGGGGGTCTGAACAAGAGAAGGAAGGATGCAGGTTGAATAAAAGTGTGAGGCAAGGAGAATAAAACCTTTGAGGGAGTAAACAGCACTGACTTGTATGTGGAAAGAAATGAGGTTGGAGGGAGATCCAGAGACAAACAGATTCTTAAGGCTGTACAGGGTCAGTATGAGGGGAGTATGCAAATGGAGATGGGTAAAGAAGGTTGGAGGGAAAGACTGACGGGGTGAGCGAAACAGCAGTGGAGGGAATTTGAGAGCGTGAGCATTATTAACAAAGGGATTTAATGGTCTGACTTGTTGCACTACAATCAGCTGATTTCAGTTGCGGTGCTGGGAGGAGGAAAATAAGGAGTGATCTACAGATTTTGAAGAGAGAACTTTGGAGACACTGCTAACCCTATTGCACAGACGGACAATAGCGTGATGGTGAAATGCAAGCATCTGTACAGACAGGATGCTAATGCAAAGCTAGCCAAGAGCGCACAATGATGTTGAAGCAGCACAGCAGCTAAACCCTGAAGTTCAGCCAGTCATGGGCAGCACTTCTATTTCTACCTGTACATGTTTCTACTGTAGGATTACTGTGGCCATTGCTTTAAAGTGTGGTTTTCATCTTTGCTTTGTTTTATTGGGTAAAATCCTTTAATTTTCTCAAAAATCGACAGTGCGCCCTATAATCCAGTGCGCCTTATGTATGAATTCTGGTTGTGCTTACTGACCTCGAACTGATTTTATGTGGTACACGGCGCTCAAAAATCTGTCAAAAAATGTTTTAGTACAACTTTGGTAAGCTACGAAGCTGCACTGCTTGATGGATTGTCGGAGCTTTACAGCTACCTTGCGGACTCGGAGTAAACTGGGTCCATCTGCTTCAGGCAGCAATGTTGCCAACTTAGCGACTTTGTCGCTATATTTAGCGAGTTTTCAGACCCTTTTAGGGACTTTTTTTCTGAAAACTGACTAGCGACAAATCTGGCGACTTTTTCTGGTGTTATAGGAGACTTATTATGACGACTTTTTGACGTGAAAGCGCGTATCGCTCTTACTCTCAACAAGCAGCAGTTGCTGCCGTGGGCACCTCGCCCGTGCCAAAGCGCTCACAGGTGGAGGATAGTCCTCCCCCAGCTGCTATCAGGGCACAGAGATGTTCACCCCTCTGCGTCCAAACTGCAAATGAATCGCGCATGAGCGAAGCCGCTGCTCTCGCACTGACTGTAACGCAGTCAGTTCTTCTTTCACTGTTATGCTGTTTTGTGGATCACAAGGTTTAAAACCACTCATAAACACACACACACAGTAACTCCACCAGAGCGCCTATTTCGGGTCACTTTTGCCGGTCCAATCCCGGATAAAGGTACAGGGTTGGAATTGTGACATTAAAAAAATCAATAATTGCTAAAAGAAATTTAATTTGTAGTTCTAAATAAATTCTAACTGCATTTAGGACATTTTTTACTCACTTTATGTCTCTTCCACGATGTTATTTCTCTCCCTAACAACGTAGGTTACAATTGACCATTTAGCAAATTAGGCGATGACGTCATTTAGCGACTTCTAGCGACTTTTAGGACAACCAATAGCGATTTTCCTTACTGAGGAGTTGGCAACACTGGCTTCAGGTTCCAAAGACAAACAAGCACTGCGGCATCACTGAGAGTTAAAAACTGTCTAAATTCTTTCATCTTTAATAAAATGATCAGCGTTGCTGCTTTACCAGGTGTAACAATTAAGTTTAACATCCAGGCATCCATGAAAACAGAATTTATTAAATTTAACAGAGTTAGAAGTTAGCAGGAAGTTAGCTCGCTAGTTTCCACCTAAACAGATATAGCATGTTCTGACTGAGAGATTTCTGAAAAAATTGAAACATACAGCTCTGCTATCACTTTCAACATAAATGAAGACAGAAAACTAAACAGCAGTGACTTTTGTAGGGTTACTGAAGTTGGGCTAGCTGGTATATAATGTTGTGCTACGTGATCGCTAGCAACACAGCTATGTTAGCATAGCATAAACACAGTGAAGCTGGAGGATGAACGTAACTTTTTTCCACTTGATAAAAGTTAACATGAGGGTTCCTGATGGTTAGGGACAAATGCAATCGCATAGCAGGATGCTGTAAACGGACCAAACTTCAGTCAGGAGAACAACTGAGATAATCCATCCACAATACGAGGTTAGTCATTAATATAAATTTTTCATTTTAGTCATTTATATACTGCAACAACATGGGAATAGAGCAGCTGCGAGGGAATTCAACATACGGTACGGAAGTGGAGGAAGCAAGAAGAATGAGTTGAGTAAAGCTTGACTTATCTGACTGTTTTGTTTCACGTAATGCGCCTTATGTATGAAAAGAGACCCGTTCATCGACAGTGTGCCTTATAATCCGAAAAATACAGTGGTCTAATCAGAGATTGTAGTATGTTCGAGAACTGGCCACTGTGCCAGGAGGCTATCTGAGCAGGTTCCCAGAGTCCCAGTTGAAAATATGAAAGTGGATAAACTTCCAGTCCTACCCCAAATGTTTAACTTTTCAGAGGCTTTAGGGTGAAATCACTAAACGGCTAAAATTGTTCATTAGTTTTTGTTCATTAGTTTGAAAATGAGGTCCTCATTTTTAAATATCACAAGTGTTACAGTACAGAAGATCAATAGGCTATATGTACGTGATGGCCTTGTAAAGATCCTGTCTATAGTTACATTCATTAGTCTTATTTAATGAAGACTCATTAAATATTTATGTCTCTATTCATTTACATACCTGACAATTTTGTTTAATTACTCAACATCCACTGCCCTTTGACTTCCAGCATCTCTCACAGCAGACTATGACACTACAGCCTTTAGATGGGGTCATTACACACCAGCTCTAACTCTGTTTGTTCATGCAAATCATATCCCAGTGCACACAGCTTAATATCACACACCATCAATGCAAACGCAGGGAAAGAAGGTTAATAAAGGAGCTTGAGCTTAACTATCACAATATGACTGAAGCCTGGTGTTTGTTCATGAAAAGAAAAAAAAGGAGTTTGTGGATCTCATACTTATCTCTGCCAAGATAAGCATTAAGACAAAGGAGAAGAAAAAGTCAAGTCATAGATGCAGTGTGGATGTGGAACAAGAAGGGGAAAACCCCACAAAACATTCTTTTAATTTAGGGGGAAAAAGCTTACTGCCGCAAACAGCTATAATATCCCCAACAAGCCAGCCATTTACAAACCACAAGTTAATGCATACATTGCTGCTCATGTGCTGCTGTATCTAGTTTTTATTTGTCATCGTCTCATTTTTATTCGTCTCATCAGTGGGTAGATAGCAAGGCTAGCTGCTCATTAACATTCTCATCTATCCTCTTCTAGTGTTTGTCCAATCTGTGGCCCTGATCTGACTCAGAGGCTGGCACATTGGTTTGAGAAGGCAATTAATCACACTACTTAATAGGTGAGATGTGGTAGATGAGCACAAGGTGTAGGTCTCCATGTTACACCGACAGACGATTAGATAATTTAAGAGTTTGATGTACTGCCTCATGCCGGGCTGAAATCTGCATCGATGAAGGCACAATGTTGACTTTATTTTTTTCAAAAGAACACTCCGTTTCCTCTGGAGCTTTCGTGATCATTTAACCAGCTTTAGCTATGGTGTTCGGTTTGTTCTCAACTTTTGTTTTTACTGAAAGCTGGGTGAGAAATATTCACAGCTGCGTTCCCCTAAAGAAGCAGGTGTTCTTGAGAAAAAGTTAACTTTTGGAGTAATAAACAGTGACAACTTTGGCTGCGCTGAGAGCAGGCGGTCACGTTTTTTTAGACAGCTTCATTACAAAAAAAGAGCGTCGTGCCTCTCACAGGCCAATTCTAGGTGAAGGGGTTGACAGCAACCGCAGCTTCAAAGTCCACTGCACGCCTACTCGACACTCCTGAGGGTTTTGTCAAAAGCAACTACTTTTAATGTAAAGTCCTAGGCTCCACTGATAAAAGGATGTATGAATTTTGATGCTACCTTATTTTGCCTGAATTGAAAGATTCAGAGTTTGAAGAGGTGAACTTTTTAACCTTTGTTTTCAACTTAGACTTGACCTCTGAAGTGGGTCTGCTGATCTTTAGCTTCCATGAATTCAGAAATGACAACCTATGCCACGTACGCTTATGCATCCATCCATCTATAAGTGGAAGATGCTTATCTAATTCAGGGTGCAGACAGCAGGAAAGCATGACAGTGTAAATAAATAACTACCCTTATGAATAAAAAATAAAGTGCAGTAATGTCTTGCGTCTAACCGCCTGCCATGGTGCAGCGAGCAGTATGAAGATCATACACATACGGGATTATCCTTCAGCTCACAAACTCAACTGTACGTCCTGTTAGGGTAAGAAAAGTTTAGAGCACTGTCATGCAGAGTGAGGAGGGTATTAGCTTGTTTTTCTCACTTGTCATGCTGTACTTTAATTTACTGATTCTTGTATAGTACTTCTCTACGGCTAAGTGCATTGCCAAACAATATTTTGGCAGCTGGAGTAGCCAGGAGTCAAACCTCCGAACTTCCACTTAGTAGATCACCTGCTCTGCCTCCTGAGCTACAGTCACGCATACACAAGAAAGACATGAGCAACAAAAAAAAGTTCTGCCATTTAATTTTCACTTTATTATCTGGACTGTATTTGTATCCTATTAGGGTTCGTCCTTCTGTCCTAATCAGCTAGCAGTAAGTGATATTTGGAGTCGTTGTGCAGAACATCGGAGAACTTTCAAGGTAAATAAAGGAAGATTTAAATTTCAGATGTAAGTTATCTAATCCTGTCATCATTTTGGCAACGATCAATGTTGTTTGTTGGAACACTGCATTTTTAAATCCACCTACAAAGCTCTGATTTGTTTCCAACCTGTAAAAATTGTGTATATATCCAAAAACTACATCAAACAGCTCCAAAAAACATCTCTGGAAGAACAACATGCAGGAAATAGCCAAGGGCACAATCAAGCCTAGGCCTCTGCAGCAGCCTTGTGGTATATGTATTGTCATGTATGAGTGAGTCCAGCAGAGCACACTGGCATCCACTACTGTGCAAGACTAAAGCAGTTCTCTTCAATCTGCCCTTTCATATTCCCATAGGTATAACATCTGAATTTTATGGTACAACATAGTTTCAGTTTAAAAAAATCCTTTGGCTAATGTACCGAATAACTAAAAAATCTATAAATAAAAACACACATGCCTGTACACTCTATATCAGCAACACATTTGTGGAACGTTCTCAGGCCACTGGCAATATTTATAATTTGGTGTTTCAAATTTTCCTGCCCTTATACTATCAAAACTCTACTCAAAAGCATATGTACCGACACTTTCAACACTGCAGTGGAGGCTGTGTGACACAGCTCATGGGGCAATTAAGGAACTTCTGTAATTGCTTTCTCCAAACTTGTGGAAGTAAAAAAAATGACATTCTTTTGAAGCAGTGATAACTGAGGGAAATATGAACACACAGGACACACAAGTGCAAAGCAGCAGGCTTTTAGGCTGTGTGGGCATCTTCAAGCACACCTGCTATTTTGGTCTGTGTAGGTGCAGCGGTGCAACAGGCAAAAGGCCTGGCTACAGTTAAGTGTGAGGAATGACAGAAAAAAGCCCGTAGCCCTTCACTTTGTGGATATATTTGCTCTGCAATGATTCTGCTAATCGCTAGACCAGCTTACTGTCATTTGCACATTATTTAATAAAAGGTAATAAGAGCTATGATGCAGCAGGTATTATACGAATAATTCATACACATTACATTATGTATTATAGAAATGGCCACACAGCATTTCAAGCAACTGAAATTTACAGAAGGAAAAAAGATTTGGTTTGACTTTTTTATTAAATGCTGGTTTCAAAACACCTGCTGTCAGTTAAATAAATAAAGAAAGAAAGAAATCAAACGCTCATTTTGTACCAAAAAGTAGCAGCAACTCATTCTGTTCTGCTTTATTTGAAACACCTTTGTTTGTTCTGCTTTAACAGACACCAAAAATACACCACGCATGAACAAAGAAAATGTCAAGGTGTGCAAATGAAAAGTCAGACTGCTGGTGTTTGAGCCACCTACATGTATGATACATATACTTTTTCATTCTAAGGGACAGATCTATTTCATCTCACTTTCAAACTTGAATAAATACTCATCATAAAAAATAAACGTTCTTCAGAGTGGCAGGATCTGGCTGAGACCCTTTGGACCTTCGGTGCTCATCGCAAGTCTGACAGTATGAAGTAACCTCCTGAAATCCTTCTGTTGTTGATATTAAAGAAATCCTCACAAATATCACTTAGAATCCTAATATTTGCCAAATCGTCGTGCAGGGATTTTAGTGATTGTCATTCATGTGCATTGTCTTCTCAGTTTACTCAGAAACAATACAGACATTACACTGTCATTGTTTTTTCTGATCTCCATTCATTACTTCATACAAATTTGTGCAAGAAGCATTTAAAAATGTCCATAACTCTGCCCATAAATACCATAACACATACCTGCCATTTCAGTGCAGCTCTGAAATTTGTGGAGCTCCGGCCTATGCAGAAAGCAAATATCAACTATTGTGTCATACTGATGGGATTTTTCTGTCAAGGATCAAAGCATCCAAGCTTGAAGGCAACATGTTAGATCTGGAGTGTGGGCTGGAACTTGCAAGTTGTATTATTTTCTTCCCTATTCACCAAATTGTGCCTCACAAATTCATCCCCTAGGTTCAGACAACATCCTGATGTGACTGAGGTAGGATGCTGAGCCTAAATGAACTGACATGTGGTGCAGGGAAGTGTCTTGGCCACACTAACACAATTGGCCTTTGTCATCCACCCTTGGTATGTCTCCCTCTAACCTTTTCCTCTTCCCCAAAATGAAACTCGATCCAGCATGAACTGCAGGTGCATGAGTGCAATCAAATCACTTTTGGGTGGAGTGAAAGAAATTTTCCATTGCAACTTGCATTCCCTGCGTTTTATGAATTAACTAAGGTTATTTTTTTTTACTGAAACCCGCCTTGATCGCGTGACGATTGAAGATGTTCAAAAACGACTCGAAGTTGCCCCAATCGAAAAGAAGAAGTGGGAAGCGCGCCCACGGTGGTATGGACACGTCACGCGAACAGCCCTTCGACTCGACCCTGGAGGCCACCGATTGCGAGGAAGACCGAAGAAGCGGTGGATGGACGCAGTCACCAAAGACATGCGTGCAGTGGATGTCGCCCCAGAGGACACCCAATGTAGAAAACAAAGCCATGCAGGAAGATGCTAGGAAAGAGAGATTGTTTTTACTGAACTCTAAATACACTAAATAAACTTTCAAACGTTCCTAAAATATCTATAAAGCTATATTTAAAAAAATTTCTGTGTTGAAAACATTTATTTTATTATGACTTTGTTATGGACGTTACATATATAACAGGTTTAAATACATAACATGTCAAATATCCCTGTATACATATTATTTTTTGTTGGGAAAAAAACTTGTTTGATTTGATATTTATTACTAATCAATAATGAAATGAAAGTTATGCTGTACTGTACCCACCTAAATAAGAAGTAAGAAAACAGGTTTCAACAGTGCAGGAAAACCCTGAACGTTGCACTTGTTTTTACTGCACTACAAACTTTTTAAAGTAAGTTTAAAAGGAACAAAGAAAACAAAATGAATATATAAAAAAATGCAATCCGGTTGCTCAGTGATGATGTGACGAATCCTACTTCCGGGCCTAAAGTAGTCTGCGTTTAATATGGCTTTTGTGTTGTTAATGTCATGAATCGCTGTGCGGCAGGCAGGAGTTGGACCCAAAGTGCAGGACTCACAGACTCAGGGAGGTGAACTCAAAACTCAGCTTTATTTGCTGGCAGGGAAAAAACATACAAACTAATCTAAACTGGGAACTTGGAAAACTCACAGAGAGACACACAGGGAGAGACACACAGCATGAGGGACGACGTGACACTGACTCAGAGAAACACAGGGTTTAAATACACTGGGAAGTAACGAGGGGAATGAGACACAGAAGGAGGGCACAGCTGGGAGAAATCAGGACTGACGAGACAAGCAAAGCAGGACGCATTCACATGAGACACGGACCATCAAAGTAAAACAGGAAGTATCACACAGAGACGCGAACTTGACACAGTGGAGACAGCAACTAAGAAATACAGAGACATAAACCATAAGGCAGAGGTCTAAGAACCAAAATACACAGGGAAATACTCAGCTGGGAACACAAGAGACTAGACTAGAGAGAGTAACAAAAAACCAACCATGAGAACATAATGCACAATGCAGAGTGACAGAAAACAAGAAACTCAAACATGCAAAGACACACAATTACACAGAACAGAGGGGACACAGAGAGACATGAAGGGCAAGGGATCAAAACTAGAAGCCATAGAATAAATCACACACAAGTACAATAATACAAAAATCACAAAGAACTAAAAACACTGGGTCAGGAGACCCAGGACCGTGACAGTTAACATGTTTAATGTTTTGTATTTTCTTCTATTTAATCTCAAAAAGCTCCTAAAACAGTCAGTGATCACTGTTGACCTCCCTCAGCTTTTATTACCGCTAATCATTTATTTAAGCTCAGTCTTTAAAACCTTAGGATGTAACTACAGCCCAGCCCATGCAGCAGTATATGAATGACTAACCTCGTATTGTGGATGGATTATCTCAGTTGTACTCCTGGCTGAAGTTTGGTCCTTTTACAGCATCCTGCCATGCGATTACATTTGTTCCTGACCACCGAGAACACTCACGTTAACTTAAAGTTAGCTTGTTTATATTATGCTAACATAGCTGTGTCGCTAGCGGTCACGTAGCACATCATTATATACCAGGTAGCCCAACTTCAGTAACCCTACAAATGTCACTGCTGTTTAGTTTTCTGTCTTCATTTATGCTGGAAGTGATAACAGAGCTGTACGTTTTAATTTGTTTCCAAAACCCCGCAGTCAGGACATGCTATATTGTATTTAGATAGAAGCTAGCGAGCTAACTCCCTGCTAACTTCTAACTCCGTTAAATGTCATAAATTCTGTTTTCATGGATGCCTGGATGTTAAACTCAGTTGTTACACCTGGTAGAGCAGAACGCTGATCATTTTATTAAAGATGAAAGACTTTAGACAGTTTTTCAACTCTCAGTAATGCCACAGTGATCGTTTGATATATGGACCTGCAGCGGAGTTTGAGCCCAGACATGGCTAGTGACATCAGACTGAACAATCGGATCCTGTTTCCTTAGAATTGAATGCTGCCTTGATGGAGT
This sequence comes from Aulonocara stuartgranti, assembly GCF_965226115.1. NCBI lineage: Eukaryota > Metazoa > Chordata > Actinopteri > Cichliformes > Cichlidae > Aulonocara > Aulonocara stuartgranti. The sequence goes on along the minus strand of NC_138954.1, from coordinate 33,376,168 downwards.
TTTGTGTTCTTGAGTGCTTCTTGTTCATTATTATTTTCCAGGTGGAGGCTGTTCATTGATGTGTCAATCATGGTAATTACTCTAATGGATCCTACCACTATATTTGTATATTCCCGTGTTTTGTCACCAAAAAGCATCATGGAAATTGGTCCATACTCATTTTAAATCTTTGTCAAAACAAAACAAAAAAGGCTCAATAAAAAGGGTAAAGTAGCTTGAGGAGGTTTAATCATACACTAATATTCCCCATGCAAACTGAATTTTTCCCTGTAGGTCATATACTCATATAAAAGAGCTGATAAAGACAAAAGTGTGTCTTGGCTTATTAAAAAAGATCAAACTTCTGCAGTGTAGATAAAAGAAGTTTGAGCAAAACACACAGAAAAATCAATGTGTAAAAGCCTTTGAGAATGTGCATCCTTTTGCAAGGAGAGACACAATCGAGTTGGCGAGATGAATTTGATTTTGTCAATACAGGTGCTATTTTAATCATAGTAAAACCACAGTCCTATTTGTCATACTTGACAGTCGTTTTTCACATCCAAGGTTGGTGCATGTGAAGGAAAAAAAAAGACATGACGCTCCACAGCTTGACTCAGAACAAAATCTACTTTCTTATTACTGACTCGTTACATCAAATTATCTTCTCCGGTGCTTCTGGGGGAAACAGCATTCTTTTGTATGCGTTTACTCCAGCCAAATCTGTTCAAGCAGCTGCAAGCAGAGGCTTTGTCTCTGGTTTCTTTTGATTATAACGATCACCACGACTGAATGGAAGTGAAAGCATCTGCCCACAAGTTTTGAGTAAATGGAAAACTTCAAACTTAATCAAAACTCAGCTCACACCCACTCACTCACCCTGCTTCACACACGCGCACGTAAACATACATCTCAGCTGCCATCTCTGTGCTCACAGTTTGAGTATTCTGTCCAAGGCCAAACAGCTTGCTGGAATTCGGCAGGGAGGCGCTTATCTAAAACAGATTGAAAGCATGCTGATAGACACCTTGGCTAGAGTAGAAACCACTTTAGACTGACAACAGTCAGACTTACACAAGGTGCAACAATGTCTTCCCTTTGCGTATTTAAAAAAACCACCATACAAATAAAAGCATTTTTATTTTATTCAGAGAATAGTTAGTGCTTTTGTCATAACACAACTGCAGTACGTCATGAACATTATGGGTCTTATAACTAAAGACTCTGTTGGATTTCTGTCAGATTAACTATGCAGCATAAAATACCTTTTAAACCAAAGACACATTATTAACACAGATTAGAGACGTAGCTTCAGTAACCTTCACAGTTGTTCTGATTTGCTTTTTATTTAACTTCCCAAACATGTTTTCAAAAGACAAACAGATGCAGAGAGTGATGCCACGGCTGGACGGAGGTACCAACACTTCATCTGTGATGTTCAAAGTGAATTCCAGTCTTGCTGTTTGTATGTCTCGATGAGGAAACCGTTGCATCAGATCCTGTTTTCACGCAGCTGCTTTTTGCTACGCAGCATGTGGTAGCGATCCGTTCACAGGATACAAACTACAGATTCCTAAAGCAGTAAATTGCAGCCAATCTCCTGAGATCATTTGTGTTAGCTGTTATCGTATTATGCTCAATACAAGGGGCTTGCTACTGTCTTCAAACAGATGTCAGAACTACTAGAGGATTGTGTCACTGATGCAACATAAGGGTTTAAAAATGACTGTTAAAGCAAGTGAACATATGAGCCTGGAGGAGCATTTCAGCCATGCGACTTGCCTTTTTTCCCTCTAAATAGGATGTTTGTCGTGTCCTTTTTTTGTCCTTGTTCCTTTTAAAGGTTAATTAGGGTCATTCACTTGTGGTTCCTTTAGTTCTGTATTATTTAACCTCCCTGTGTGCTTGTGTGTGTCTGTTATTTGGAGTGTTGAGTTCTCAGTCAAGTTCAAGTGAGTCTATGTTCTTTTGTTTGTTTGAACATTTCTAGTTCTAGTTATCGTCCATGTTTATTATTGTGTGATTAGTTTCCTTATTGTTTCTTTTATTCAGTGTAGCTCTCTCTGTGGTTATCCTCTAAGTTACTTCCTGTTCTACCTTGCTAGTTAGTTGTCACCTGTTTCTCGTGCCTAGTTTGTCTTTGCACCTTTATCCAAAACTTAGCAACGATACACTTTGTGGGTCCTCCCTCCTTTTACTCTCCAGACTGTGATAATGTTAGTCTTCACAACATCTTTGAAGTAATAATCTTCTCATGTAATGTGAGGGATCTGGACAATTTCATGAGCACATTTAACACTGTAAAGTCTAAGTACCTTAGCTAAGTATTCCTAACACTGTCCAACCAGGTAACATTATGAGAAAATTTTATTTTCTCATTTTTATTTATTTTATTTTATTATGACTTTGTTCTGTTTCTAAAAGCTAAAAAAAACACATTCATTCAGATGCAGTAAGGCCAAAGGTCAGGGTAACTGTCATTGATGGCGACCTCACAGAGTTAACTTTGTGAGAGTATAAATTAAAGACATATAAAGTCTAAACATTTTCTAGGATTTGATTTCTAAGATCTGGTTACCTCCCGTTGTTTCATTTGAGTTTTGTGTTTTTTGTAATGTTCAGACTATCTGTAATAACTTGTTAATGTTTGGTGGGTGCAAAGGCAGAACACCGCTGAGCAGCACAAATGGGAATGGTTGTTGGTGATGAACAAGTGAGGGAACAAGTTGTTTTTACCAGCTGAGCATTTTATATCAGCTCTTCGAGGGAACAAGCCAGCAGGAAGCTGCGCTGAGTGAGCCGATTAAACAAATATTCTGAAAATTTTAATGTGCAGCTCTTTTGCATCTGTCTGTTACACTCAGCGGGTTAAATTTGGAACCAGTTCAGGGTCCAATTCATTTATTATGTAAGTGGAAAGGGTGCATCAATGGTAATATACACATGTGCATATGCATACATAGCTGCTGGTGTGTTACTGATGGAAAAGTCATTTCCATTTTACTGTGCTTACCTTCTATGTTGATGAGAGAAAGTACTCATCAACATAGCTTTGAAGTGTCAACATCCAACAGTGTAGATGCTGCAGTCAGTGAACATATTGTAAATAAACACACATAATTATTCTACTTCTTGTTCATTTTTCTTCATTTTCTTCCTCCATGTTCATATCAAACAAAGGTCAAAACACCACCATCATAACAGGCGCTCTTATAGAAGTGCTGCACTGAAACTTAAGAAAACAACAGCAAATATAAAAATGCTAAAAAGGCACGTAAAATACAACAGAATTGGAATAAAACACAATGGAGGCAGAAAAAAGTTGGAGTTAGACGTTAGGGTTGCCAACTTTTTAAATATCAACACTCTGGAGGGCCAGAAGCACAATGCGCAGCCAGCTGGACAAAGAGCCATATTTTTATAATAAAACTGTAATAAAATGTTGGTATTCAGTGTAATCAATACCTCATTTTAAACAATAATAATAATAATACAGTAAATGACAGCAGAAATCAAAAATAAGCAAAAAAGAAAAACTATTAAAATAAAATAGTGTAAATAAGGGCTTCAATTACTCAGTTATTGTGCTACGCAGACCAAACGGCACTTATTTTTATGACTCATGCAAAACTCCTCACATGTGGTGTGCGTGACGGGCCGTCACTGACTGGATACGAGTGCTCGTGCAGCTGCAGAAGCAATTCATCAGTGTTGTGAAGGAAAATACTGCGCAGGTGATGTTTATCATATAAGCAGATATAAGCTGTTTGCTATTAGTTGCTTATTGTGTAGCTGTCACCTCTGCAGCTGTTCTGTCACATGATTGCCCCCCCAAAAACATTTCTGTTGTGTTTTAAGAGGGGTTTTTCTTTTTCCAGTAAGCTATTGCTGTGTTATTTATTTTTTTCTATTTGCTGGTGTTTTCTTAAGTTGCAGTGCGTTGGACCTCTAAGGTCACTGTACGCGCTTCCTTTAGTTACTGTTCTGTCTTTGCTCTCTTACTCTGTGAGCCAAGTCTTTATGTCAATCATTAAACTTTGAATACATTTTAAAAAAAAGAACAACTAACTCAAATCTAACAAAAAAGAAAAGGCAAAGTTTTGAATGATTTTTATTCAGGTTATTAAAATTGTTACATTATAGTTTCATAAAAAACAGACTTGTCCAGAATTCTGAAATATATAAAATAATCTTTTTTTTCACCCAGAAATAAAAAGGTATGCAAATTGTCTCTGCGTCCCACACCACTTCAACTACACTGCTGTGAAAAGAAAGCTAAAAGCCATAATTTCAGATGCCTGAGGTTTTGTGCAGGTACTGACTTTGTTCAAGATACAACGAGATGGATTCAGCAGCAAACAAACAGAAAAGAACCAGACTGTGCTCGACTCAGAGAGCGTGTGCTTTGTGCTTCTTGGAAACTGGAGAGCTCTGTAAAGTCAAAAGCCCTTCTTTAAATGAGTCCCCCCCACCCCCCCCCCCACCCATCTTCAAATGTAATTAAACAAAAGAATAGAATGGAGAGCCTCCCACTCTTACTGCATTCTGGAGGAATAATTAGACATGAGAATAAACTATGAGGAATGATACAGCTCAGTTAGCAAATAAAAAGAGGGAGGGAGGCAGGCGACGGGGAGATCTCAGACCGCTACAATGTTTAATATTCATAATTCCACTGAACAGAATTGGCTTTGGCTCCGGTTTGTTACATTTCCTCACTCTTTCTTTCACTAAAAGTGCTGTGGCGGTGTAGGCCTGTAGGGGGCAATTTAGCAGCATGACATCGCTAGTAAAGGTACATCCGGCTCAGTGTGTGTGTGTGTGTGTGTGTCTACGGGTTTTTACTATCTTGGTGGGGACCAAAATCTGAAATTTACTATACTTTTGGAGTCCAAAATCCACATCCCCACAGGGTTGAAGGCATTTTTCCCACTCAAAATGTGTGTGTGGGTCATGGTGATATGGGTGCATGCGAGCTTTTGGGTTCAATTCAAAATCAATTGAGTTTAAGTTGGTTTTAAAATCCAAATGCTCAACAGCATCTAACAAGAGGAGGTTGATGCATCCAACCTAGCATGAAATAGTTAAAGATAAATGGCTTTTCATCAACAAATTAATTGCTGCCTCAATTTACACTTGGAAGGGAAAGTTAATTTACCACCGTGTGTGTGCGTGCCTGTGTGTGTAAGTGCATGAATAAATGGTTTTCTTCTTTTCAATGCCACCATGTGGTGAGGATTAGCAGAGGTGGTTTTATTTGGTATTTTAATTGAAAAAACTAAGTGCTCTGTATCCCAATCACTCAGACTTAACCCCATGAAATGAAACTCGGGGCTCGTGTTTGCTTTGATGAAATAGAAATAAGAGTGGGAGTTACTGTAACAGACTACAGCATCTCAATGGCAATGCCGGCGCAGCTGCAGGAACAAAGAAGCAATGATGAAATGCTACTAGTCAAACAGATTTTATCATCATGCCTGCTTGATCCCACTGGGGAGCTTTGAGAGCTTTTTTTTGTTTTTTTTTCTTTCTTGCATGTTTATGTGTGGTAAAGATGAACTAACAGAATTATGTATACACTTTACCTAGAAAACACAACCTCAGCTTGGGACCTTGACTCTGCTAAGATATGTTAATCAAGACGCTTTGCTTCCACACGCTGGCTGAAGCAGTCATCCTCCGCAGTGTGCTGATAAGCGAGCGTGGAGAGAAAGTATTTTGTGCTGGTTTGAGCACAGTTATCTCCTCTCCTTAGCGTTATCTTTTATCTGCATCAGCTTTTACATTAAGATTAAGAAAGGCGCCAAGGTAATTTCCCACTTCAGTTATTTCATAAACCCCACAGTTTAGATCACTCGACAGAGACATGAGTTTCTTATGTTTTTAATAACGGCAAAAGGGAGGAAACCATAACGGCCATCCTTAAAATTTTCTGTCTTAAGGACTTGATCTGCTGTTAACATACAGGATTTCCTAGCTGCAGCGCTGAGAGCTATAAAAAACATAATTTAGTAAGATCGGGGATACCCGCTGCCTGAATGTGTCAGGAGTATTGGAACAGTTGAGATGCATTTTTCTAAACACCACGTCTCTGTGGCTTTTAAACCCTAAAACATGCTGTGCCAAAAATTGGTCCATCCCAATTATCCCAAGAACTATAGTGTACGCTGTTAAGTGCAGGAGGACTGCCAGGATATACATCGGGGAAACCAAACAACCTCTGGCTACAACACAGAAGAGCCACCTCGTCAGGCCAGGACTCTGCAGTCTATTCACACCTACAGGCCAGTGGACACTGTTGCAATGATGAGGATGTAACATCCTGGACAGGGAGGAACGCTGGTTTGAGGGCGGAGTCAAGTAGGCTATTTACGTAAAAAGGGAAAGACCATCTCTGAATCGAGGAGGGGGCCTAAGGGTACATCTGTCACCATCTTACAATGCTGTGATTGCAGCCATTCCCCAACTCTGTGAATGGGACTCATGAACATTGATCAGAGGTTGTTGAGAATTTGCATAATTATGATGAAGGTGACCTCCCAGCCCATTGTTCCTTCAGTGGTGCTGGTTTGAGTCATTATGCAAATGTGCTGTTTATAAGATTGAAACCTGCAGTCAGCTGAGCCTGAAGACGTCACCTGATGATGACGAAACGTTTCTCCCACTGAAAACGCTTCGTCCAGATGAACAGAATCAGCTTTTGGGGATTTACTTTCCTGGATGATTGAGCATGCATCAAGACAAGACAGAGGATAGTTTGTTCTAATGGATTAAGAATCAACATCTTCATTATACAAATACAAATAAATATTACTTTGGAAAATATAAAATAAAATAAAGAAAATAAAGTATTTTTAATGGTAGAAATCTTTCACATGGCCTAAAAATGATGACAAATCAAGGCTAGAATAATATTCAATGTTCAAGGACCCAAAATTGAAAAGCTTATAGAATTTAAATATCTTGGTGTCTGAATAGATGATGAAATTGCTTTGAAATTTATAGAAAATCTGGTTTGGAAATTCCAACATAAACTTGGCTTCTTGAAAATACAGCAATAACTTTTTTTTTGCATAAAAACATAATTACTTACCATGTATCTTGCATTGTTTTGTATACTTTTAAATTACTTGAAAATACAGCAAATGAGCAGCAATCAGTCATAATTGGTTTTTATTTTCACAAATTCCATTAAATACCAAGACAAAGTTAACTGTGTGATGTGTATGATTAGGCCTTCTTGTGTCCTTGAAGTAATTTACTCTGAATCACACATTGCCATACTTGTGTACTTGGGACAGAAGATACAACATGCAATGGATTTCCGAGTTTATTAAAACATATGTACATATACTGTGCAGATCAGCATAATATTCCATATTCCCTCTGAACTCTGATTTTTGCTGCCCGTTAAATTTGTGAGCAATAAAGATAAAAGAGTTCAAGTCTGTTAAATTAAGATTGTGAAACTGTGCGATGTCTCCTGACTGGTAAGAGAATCCTCAGTTTTAATCGTTAAAATCACAGAACCGATCTTGTCCCTTCCTATTACAGACCAATATCTATGAAAAGTGAACATAATCGCACATTATGTGCCTTTTTTCACTGCAAACCGTTTTATTCTCCGCGGGAGTTTGCTTCATTCATCCTGGCCGCTGTTTACATCCCGCCAGACGCGGATGCGCAAGAAGCTCAGTGCGCACTCGCAGAGCAGATTCTCCACACGGAGCGGACATACCCGGACTCTCTCATCATTGCTCTTGGGGACTTTAACAAAGCCAATCTGAGCCATGAGCTTCCGAAATACAAGCAGTATATTAAATGCCCGACCAGAGAGGAGAGGACATTGGACCACTGCTACAGCACAATCAGCGGGGCCTATCGCGCGGTGCCGCGCGCTTCACTCGGACTTTCTGACCACGTCATGATCCACCTGATCCCCACGTACAGACAGAGGCTGAAGCTCTCCAAACCTGTCGTGAGGACCAAAAAACTGTGGAGCAACGAGGCTGTGGAGGAGCTTCGCACGTGTTTGGAGACCACAGACTGGGACACAATGAAGGCTGCTTCTAACAGCTTGGATGAGTTTACGGACACTGTCACCTCCTATATCCACTTCTGTGAGGACAGCATTGTGCCATCACGCACCAGGGTGAGTTATAACAATGACAAACCCTGGTTTACCCCTAAACTCAAAAAGCTGTGGCTGGAAAAGAGTAAGGCGTTCAGAAGCGGAGACAGGGACTGCTACAGAGAGGCCAAGTACAGGTTCACTAAAGAAGTGGACATTGCCAAACATCAGCACTCTGAGAAGATGCAGCAGCAGATCTCAGAGAATGACTCGGCCTCTGTGTGGAAAGGTTTTAGGAACATTACAAACTACAAGCCTAAAACCCCCCACTCCACTGATGACTTACTCTTGGCCAACACCCTTAACGACTTCTACTGCCGTTTTGACGAGCCATCAGGCAGCCTTCACACCTCCAACGGCCCCAACAATAGAGACACTTTGGACACTCATTCCCCCACCTCTCCCCCCTCCATAGAGCCATCACCACCTTCAAACTGTTCACCCGCAACACCCGCCCCCTCACCCCACACAAAAGAGGATTTCACACCACCTCCTCCCACCACAACTCTTCATATTCATGAAGCAGATGTGAGGAAGCAGTTTAGGAGTCTGAATGCTCGGAAAGCTCCCGGCCCAGACGGCGTGTCTCCTGCCACCCTCAGACACTGTGCAAACGAGCTGGCCCCAGTGTTTTCTGGCATCTTCAACTCCTCACTGCAGGCATGTCATGTGCCTGCCTGCTTCAAGTCCTCTACCATAATCCCTGTCCCCAAGAAACCCAGGATCACTGGACTAAATGACTACAGACCCGTGGCTCTGACATCTGTGGTCATGAAGTCATTTGAGCGCCTAGTTCTCTCCCATCTCAAGACCCTCACGGCCCCCCTCCTGGACCCCCTGCAGTTTGCATATAGAGCCAACAGGTCTGTAGACGACGCCATCAACATGGCCCTACACTTCATCCTGCAGCATCTGGACTCCCCAGGAACCTACGCCAGGATCCTGTTTGTGGACTTCAGCTCTGCCTTCAACACCATCCTTCCAGACCATCTCCGAGGCAAGCTTTCCCAGATGAATGTGCCTGATCCCATCTGCCGGTGGATCACTGACTTCCTGACGGACAGGAAGCAGCATGTGAGGCTGGGAAAGAATGTCTCGGACTCCCGGACCATCAGCACCGGCTCCCCTCAGGGCTGTGTTCTTTCTCCTCTGCTCTTCTCCCTGTACACCAACTGCTGCACCTCCACCCACCAGTCTGTCAAGCTAATCAAGTTTGCAGATGACACCACCGTCATTGGACTCATCTCGGACGGGGACGAGTCTGCCTACAGGAGAGAGGTGAACGTCTGGTGTCTTGGTGCAGCCACAATAACCTGGTGCTGAATGCCCAGAAGACAGTGGAGATTATTGTGGACTTCAGGAAGCACACAGCCCCACTCCCCCCCATCATCCTGACTGACACCCCCATCACCTCTGTGGACTCATTCCGCTTCCTGGGTACCACCATCACCCAGGACCTGAAGTGGGAGCCCACCATCACCTCCGTCATCAAGAAAGCCCAGCAGAGGATGTACTTCCTGAGGCAGCTGAAGAAATTCAACCTGCCAACACGGACGATGATGCAATTCTACACTGCAATCATCGAGTCCATCCTCACCTCCTCCATCACCGTGTGGTACGCTGGAGCCACTATCAGGGACAAACAGAGACTGCAGCGTGTTGTGCGCTCTGCTGAGAAGGTGATTGGCTGCAGACTCCCATCTCTGCAGGACCTGTACACCTCCAGGACACTGCGGCGTGCAGCCCGGATCTCAGCTGACCCTTCTCACCCTGGATACAGTCTGTTTGACCTGCTCCCCTCAGGCAGGAGGCTCCGGTCCATTCGCACCAGAACCTCTCGCCACAAGAACAGTTTCTTCCCCTCTGCTGTTGGACACATGAACAATAACCACATGATTGTCCCCGCCACTAACACATGACCCTACGCTGTGTCACTGCATCATTTCATGTTTGGCACTGATCACCACCTGCACTCATGTATATATCTTTCTACGTAGCACTCATAATTCTTATTCTCATGTATATATCTCATGTATATCTCATGCACATATCTTTCTTTCTACATAGCACTTTAATTCTTATTGTCTGCACTGAAGCACCGCAGCAATTTCCTAATGTTGTAAACCTCAACATCTGGCAATAAACCCATTCTGATTCTGATTCTGATTCTGATTTTTCATGGGGAGAGGAGCGTGGCATCAAACACTGGCTGCATTTCATTTGTTGTCTCACAAGTCAAAAAGCCAGCTGTGAAAAATCCCTACTCCAGTGTGAAATAGCACCTGGATGTGGCATCGTACTACTTTGGTCAGTCAATAAGTTTGCTCTTGCAGGTAGCAAAAGATAAGCAGCACACAGCTGTGTAGCTAATCTGCAGCACCAATTATGAACAGAAAATCAACAAACAAAACCAAAAGACACATTCACCATATGCAAAGGAAAAAAAATAGTAAAGTGAAATTATTTTTCAGCCACAGGGGAACAAAAAAATGATTAATTTGTCTCACAGAAATGTCATTACATTTTCACAGCCCCTCTCTTTTATTAAACCTCAGCTACGACTGCCTGGCAGCTGTTGCACACAGTTGAAACTTTACATGGACTTAAAAACTGAAGCCATATATAAAGAACTTTTTGTAACCGATGCCTTGAGCTTCCTTCCAGTTTCCCAGGAGCCAACATGTTATTAGAGTCCACAGATTTGGCCAGATAAAGATTTAACTATCACAGTATGAGGATATGACACATCTATGAGTCATCTTGGCTCTTTATTTCTTCCTCGGGAGCTTAAAGTCTTTTTCAATTTTACCTTCACCCCCCGCAGGGATGACGGTGCAACACGCACATGTCCTGCACTTTCATTTCGTGGGACGGTCAAAATGATTGTGAGTGTATTCTATGATCTTTGAAATGGTTCCTTTGAAGAATCAAGTTTCCATCTTCAAAGCGACTTTAGTGCATCAAGAATACAATAGCACAGCAAAAACAAACATGATTCACTGTGATAAAGTAGTGAAAACTGCAAATTTGTTCTTATCTGCTGCCGTCTACATGAACAGAAATTAGAATAAAATAGAATTTAAATTAAACACTTACATTCAGGGTCCAGCCAGAGCCTCACAGATGTTTAGGCAAAGTGTGCTCAATGGCAGAGACTTACTCTTTAATGCTTCAAAACAAAAATCCAGCTGCCATTATTTTTAATGATCAGCATGTTACACAGTCTGGCTGCCCTTTTCCTAACTTAGTACGTTCATATGCCCGTAGCATGTCACTGAAATCTGTCGTTGGAGTTTAAAACCATTATTCTTATTGTTTTCTATTGCTTTGTATAGCAGCACCGCTGTTAACAACACCCATGTTGCTAACCATCTGCAGGACTTTCAGAACACAGTAGGTAAAAAGCAGCAGATATGAAAATGAAGGAGTGTGTCTAGATGCGCTCATGGCTACATGTGATGCACTGAACACTGAGGCGTACTCTAGCTGTGGTTGGCTCATCAGTTTGAATCTCTCTGATCACACACACACACGTGTGCGCACACACATACACACCACAGTAGCAGTTACAGTCCCCAGGGCAGAAAGCTAATTCTTCCACTTTATTTAATACTGCAGGAAAGGGGGTGGGGGTGTTGTCCTTTATTTTGCGGAAACAGGAAACTATCGATTTGCAGCAGTGGCAAAAAGGAACAAAGCAATTAGACTCAGTGGGGTGAGTTTAAATAAAGTCTTTTAAATACAGGCCTGCTGTAATCTGCTCAAGTTTGAACAAAGGAAGAGGAGAGACCTATGGGTGAAGTGCAACACTCATAGATGATGAGGTCTTTGAATGATGGAGGTGGGAATGGCCTAAAGCAGACACACACACACACACACACACACACACACACACACACACACACACACACACACACCATCAAACCCTCCTGAGGAGCACTGTCATCACTCTTCATTTACTCTGTGGAACAGCAGAACCAGCTTAATGTACCACTGCAGGTTCACAAACACACACACACACAGACAGCTGCAAACACACACATCATCATAATCTACTATCTCATCGTATTTCCATGTGACTCATCCATTATACTGCATTCTATAACTTAAGCGATTTCTCATCCGTGACCATCTCAATCTTCAGCAACAAAAGCGCTGCTGGAGCGTGAAGCCTTTGCCATATGAGCGGTGATTAAAATACTTAAGGAACCAATCTGTGGGCCCACACTTACTTAAAATGTGGGCAAAAGGGTTTCATTTTGAGTTTAATTAGCAGGCCTCATGCAACACAGCTAAAGTTTTGACAGTTCAACATAAGTTTTCGGCATATTTAGCTACTGTCAAGTCGATATTTAAAGATTTAAGTATCTGCATTGCCAGTGGGAACATGTCAGATGCATGCATTGGATGCTCAGTGTGGTGAAGACCAACGTGAAGACAGCCTTGCACATTTTCAGTTTTTCAATTTTAATTAAAAACAACATGCAAGGGAGGAAGTTGAATGTTTTCACCTTTTTAAGCAGTTTTTTTACATGTAACCACAAGAATATATTTTTGTATTTCCATTATGCAGAAGTTTAAGGATGTGTTAATTATGTGCAGATTGAATTCCCACATGAGGAAGGAGTATAGTGACAGATATGTGTAGCATCCAGTTTATTGCTTGATTTGTGAACTTCATGCACAGTATGCATGGAGTCTATTTGAAAGCTGTTTCACAGCTAGTTACTTAAATTAGGAAATGCACCATTTTTAATTCTTTCAGGCTGGTAAACACAGTTTGCTGGTTATTGTCCTTTCAGTAGCATTTAAAGGAATGTTTTTATTGCTTATTAGTTGTTAAAAACTATATTAAATGGCATCATATTCTCAGAAAGCTTAAAATAACATGCTAATTTAAATTGGATGATGCCTAGCCATCATGATCATTATACTTTACCGTATTTTCTGTCATACAGTGAGGTCCTATAAATTTGGATACTGACACAAGTTGGTTTTTTGTTTTTTTTACCTGTTTTACATCAAGCATATTCCAATTACAGTCATATTATGGACATGGACAAATGGACAAATGAAACCAAGATCAGCCTCTACCGGAATGATGGCAGGAAAGAAGTACGGAGAAGGTGTGGAACAGCTCATGATATAAAGTATACCACATCATCTGTAAAACATGGGACAGTGTAGTGGTTTGGGCGTGCATGACTGCCAGTGGCACGGGGACACTAGTGTTTATTAATGATGTGCCAGGATAGAAGCAGCTGAATTAACTCTTAGCTGTTCAGTGACATACTGCCCACTCAAATCTAGCTAAATGCAGCCAAATTGATTGGGCGGCATTTCATAATACACATGGACAATTACCCAAAACATACAGAAGTTTATTAAAGCAAAGAAGTGAAACATTCTTGAATGGCCAGGTCACTCATATTGATCTTAAGCCAACTGAGGATGTATTTCACTTGTTGAAAACTAAAGTTTTTCTCAGGACTGTATTATTGTAGGGTCGAGCTTACAATATAAAGCACCTTGAGGCGACTGTTGCTGTGATTTGGCGCTGTGTAAATACAACTGAATTGAACTGAAGACTTTCAGGCTGCCTTTGTCAGCAAAGGGTTTTCAACCAAGTAAACATTTTATTTTTCAGTTTATTTAATTTTTCCAATTACTCTTGAGCCTCTGAAATGAAGGGATTGTGTTAAATGCTTTAGTTCTCACATTTCTATCCAATCTTTTTGTTCAGCCACTGAACTAAAGCTGGACGTCTGCACTTCAACTGCACATGAGTTGTTTCACTTGAAATTCATTGTAGTAATGTACAGGACCAAAATTAGAAAAATTTGTCTCTCTACAAATATTTATGGACTTAACTGTAAATTCAATGTTACAATATTGGATGCTCATATGAAACCGAAGTTTCAGATCTTGAGGTCAGTGCATGTAGAAGTACTGTGAGTCAAAACCTCAGGCTTCAGACTGTAATACTCTCCCAAATGTATTCTCTGTATTGTCAGTGAGTGTAGACTTTGTTGTTATGATCATCTGACTTACTAAGGTGTCGGTGAGCACAAATGCTCCACCTTCCTGCAATGCAAATGTTTTGTTTTAACAGGGGCAACCAATCAGAAGAATGCTTGAAGACGTTTCACCTCTCATCCGAGAAGCTTCTTCAGTTCTAAGGTCAAATGGTGGAGAGTCCCAGATATAAACCTAGTGGGAGTGACCCCCCACAGAGGGACAAAAGGACCCCCTGATGATCCTCTAATCGCCTGAGCCAAGGTGTGAAACTGGGCGTGGGTCCCAATCAGCCAGAGTTTCGGGTGTGTTCATTGTGAAACCTGGCCCCACCTTATCATGCGAATTCCTGAGGTCAGATGGCCCAGGATGTGAGTGGGCGTTAAGGCGTCTGGGAAGGGAACTCAAAACTGGATTATAGATGACAGAGAGTTGGTGTCGTAAACCCCCGCCTCTGTTCAAAGATGGTCGCTCACAGTGGACATAGATGCTTCTTTCACTCCTCTTTCAAACCATCTGTCCTCTCTGTCCAAAATGTGAACATTGGCATCCTCAAAGAGTGACCTTTATCCTTAAGATGCAGATGGACTGCTGAGTCTTGTCCTGTGGAGGTGGCTCTTCTGTGTTGTGCCATGCGCTTGTGAAGTGGCTGTTTGGTCTCTCCAATGTAGAGGTCTGAGCATTCCTCGCTGCACTGTACAGCATACACCACATTGTTAAGTTTGTGTTTTGGAGTTTTGTCTTTCGGGTGAAAGACAGATTCTTTGCAAGCTCCTTTGACTACGATGACCTGGATGACTGAGAACCTTCACAGACAATCAGAAGAATGTTGGCTAAAAATAAGGGTGGCCTGAAAAAGGAAAAGTCCAGGAAAAGTTATTGTAGTGGAGGCTAAAAATCAAAATGTGGACTCAAAATGAGCACAACTGGCAACTGTAGAATGCTAACATCATTGCCGTTGTAGTTGGGTAAGGTTTGCTTAAATGAATAACTGAACTCCTCAAACTCCAAAGGATAGGCCAGCCATCTTTTGGAAAAATCTATTTTCTGCCACTTGTCTCAATGATCTCATTCTTGTTTTCACTGCTCAAGCTTGTGACTAAAATTTGAAGTAAACCGGTAAACTGGCAGCTTCCCTTTTGCACTCTGCTCGGTGCAGCGTTTGCATCACTGCGGCCCCATCCGTCTATCATTCTCCTGTTCCCCTAACTTGTGAACCAGACCGCGAGATTCTTGAACTCCTTCACTTGGGACAGCGATTTATCCCTTCCATGGTTTCAGACTTAGAAGTGGCAATTCTCATCCTGACCGTTTCACACTGCTGTGAACTGCTGTAGCACGAGCTTGAGGCCACCGCCTGATGAAGCCAACAGAACCACATCATCTGTGAAAAGATGACATGAGATTCTGAGGCCACCAAGGTGGAAGCCTTGTGCCTAGAAATACTGTTCTTCTCCAGGTCCACAAAGCACATGCAGACTGATTGGACAAACCTCTGACGAACACTCGAACAACCTCGAGAGGATAAAGAGCCGGTGCAGCGTTCAAGCTCCTCCTGAATCCTGGCATAGGCATTCCCAATGAGATTGAGCGGTGTGATTCCCTGTAGTAGTTTCACTATATATAAGTGAAGTGTAAAAACAAACAAATAAATAAAACATAAAAAGATGATCATTAGGGATTGCAGTAGCAGATCACGATCGCGTTTAATGACCACACAGTCCAGCTTTTCTTTTGAACTCACACAGTGTACCGCCTCCACACAAATTACGGTTCTATAGAAAACAAGCTAATTAATTTTTTTTCCTTCGCCCACCATCCTTTGCCACACCTACACATAATCACCTAAAAAGTTTCAGAAACACAAAACCAAGTCACCCTCGCTGTACGTGAACTCCTCTTAAATGGGGAATGCAAACAATGTCTGCAAATCATAGAAACGGTCTGCAATTTCAGGATGTGCTTAAAAAACAATGGCAATCACTATATTTGATCAAAGCCTTAGATTACTTGAAGTGACCTGAGGTCCAATAACGAAACTACCTCTGCAGACGTTAAAAGAAACTGAAAACAATCGACTGCGGGGTCTCGGGTTCGACGCTTAACGAGACCCTCTGATTATATTCTTCAGCTGGGTTGAAATAGGATGACAGATTGGAGTTTAAGCAAACTGCCAGACTAGACGTGCTGCATGGCAAGAAAGCATGCACAGAGCCCTGACTTGGCAGTATATTCGAATATGAAACACACCAAGTATGCTGATTATGAAAAGGACTGCAGAAATCTAATTATATTATGCAAAATAGGCTGAAAGGCTGTGAAATGATGTAATACATCTGAAGTGCGACGGCTGATGAATTTGCTCAAGAAAGGCTTCTTCAGTTGTATGAGGTATATTGTCTACTGGGTGCCTCCAAGAACAAGAACTTCCAGCTCCATTGGTTAATCACCTTGTTCAAACACATTTAACAGTCATGTTTACACACACCCAGTCCACAGATTTCAAACCAGACAGAAGAGAGCGTCTCCTGTTACCTATCTGCTAAGCAATTCCTCCGATCCACAAGCACCACGTGGAGCACATTCTAATTAATTCCTGTTGCCAATTTGTCCGCATTTCAGCACCTATGTGAGGTGTTCTGTCTAATCACTGCCAGGTTTAAAGCATAAAATCAATAATGAGCTGAACAGCAGGTCAAGTCATCATACATGCTGCATGCTTGGAAGGAAAAGAACCCAGAATACTAAAGCAGGTTATCCACAGCTTCATGCTATGCGCAGATCAGGTGTGTGTTGATGAACTGGAGGCTGCAGTAAAAGCATCAACATTTTAACAGATTAATTCAAAGTGCTCCTGCAGCTGTCAATATCCCTGTGAAAAAATGGTTTTCCATTATGTGGCAATTTCGCGTAGCTTGTTGTGGTGTTGAAACATTTTAAATTTGCAGCATAAACACTTGCAGGAGTTCTTTGAAAAATGCTGCTCAGTGAGAAATACACAGATGCATTTGCGTCATGTTTGTCTACCATAGAAATCTTTATATGGCAGTGTTTGGGAAGCCCTGTTTTCTGATGTGCTTCCATTTCTTCACATTTATGAGCATAATATGAAGGGCTTTCATGTGTTCTGTGTGATTTATTCGTATTTGTAGCTGAAGGCTGTTTGTTAAGATTTTCATATTGCTCGAGGTAAGGTCATGTTTTTCCATATCTTGATACAGAAAGCCTCACCTGACAGGTAACAGCAGAGAATGCTGGTCTGAGACGTCATGAGACGTCCTACTTTTATGTGTCTGTATTATATTCATGAAACGTTTATAGCAGAAGAGAAAAATGTTGGCCGTTTTGGAGAATGCACTGCACAAGAAAACATCACTGCTTCATTACTGTTTATGAAACAGCTCCATCTCTCGCCTTCTTTTGCAGTTCATCTCTTGTTTGGAGTGAAAATGAAAGGAAAATAGTGTCACAGTTTTACACTATCTGCCTGTTTGCTTTGTAAAATCCACTTGCTAGTAATTTGTCACTTGGCATGTTTTGTGGAAACACAGTTATAATATATTTATGAACTTTTAAGTTAATCTGGAGTCACAGTCAGTCATCCATTTTTATTGTCACAGCTTAGATGTTGGGCACAGAGATACAGGAAAGAGAAATTTGCAGGAAACCTGGATGAAAAGTGACTCTGAGATTTAATAAAGTGAATGTTAGCAGGAAGGTAATGTGGAAACCCAAGATGCAAATTGTTGTTTAAATCTCATTTTCACATTATTACGTCTCATTATCAAACCAGAGGCATTGGACAAAAGGAGCTAAGGCACTGAAATGATTCCATCCATTTTTTTTGTACTTATATAATCCAGGGTTTCTTGGGGCTGGAGCCTATCCCAGCTGTCATAGGGCCAAAGGCAGGGACAGCCTGGACAGCTTGCCAGCCTATTAGAGGGGTGACACAGAGAAGCAACCATTCAAACTCACATTAACACCTGCAGTCAATTGCATATCTTTGGACTGCAGAGGAAACCCACAAAGAGAGAGCATAGGATACAACCTACAATACACATCTAAAACAACCACCAGATTGCTGAGTGCTGACCACCTAACAAGGAATAAAATAAAAATAAAATAAACTATAGCTTAGCAGTAGCTCTTAGAGAAAAGCCTGCCTGTCTAGAGCAGTGTTTCCCAACCACTGTGTCGCCGCACATAGGTGTGCCGTGGAAGATTCACCTGATTGGTACCGGAGTAACGGACAGAACAATTACATTCTCTTCCACTAGAGGGCAGTACAACTTCTTGCTCCAGTTAAATGTATGCTAACTGCCAGTAAAACAGGAGAAGACGAAGAAGAAATTATATAGTCATGCTGCGAGTGAGACAGCGCAGCGTGAAATAGCAATCGATAAATATATATTTTTTAAAAAGTATTCAATCTGATCTGTGTCCTGGAGAAAATCTGGAGCCAGATAAAGGCCCTAGCATGAGTAGCAGTCAGAAGAAAGCAAAAAAGGTGTGTTGGGGACAAACCGAGCCGAAATCCGCCATACCTTGTGCGCGGGGAAAATGATCAGTATGCCTTTTGTGGTATTTTTGTTTGGTAGTGTGATTTTTCTAATGTGAAATATGTGCGGTGGCTCCAAAAGGTTGGGAGACACTGGTCTAGAGTTTGCTAATATTAGCTCCCATGATGTGAGAAAACCATACTGCTTACAGATTGACCATTCCAGTGAGTACAAGGAAGCTTCTCATCGAATCTTAATATTATTATCCTGTTAAAAGTTACAATTACCTTAGAACCCCGTATCTCTTATATGAGTATGTTTAGTTGACTTTTTATAAGGCAGTACCATTACAGTGGCAACTAAAAGAAAAACAATACTACATTTGCAAACACACCCACACGTACATACGCACACACGAGCGCACACAAATCTCACGCTGAAAGATACAATTAGCAGCATGAGAACACACGCCGATCGATTATGAGCTTGAATCGGAAATTAAAATGGACTTGCAGCAGGAGATTATAAAGCTGGGGACGGTCGTGGGTTTGCCACTAAGACGTCCCAGCTGACTTTAGAGATGTGTCTCCAACTCCCCTTGATATCTTTAGCTTCCTGGTTTCTGTCTCCCTATGGAGCTGATATTTCTGTCACACATCCTCATTAAATAATACACCAGCTAGACATTGTAATTTGGGGAAATGCCTTCAAAGCACACATATACACACACCCTATTATAAAAACACACACACACACACATACTACCCAGCACAGTACAAGAAAGGGTTTGCCTAATCCCAAGTTAATGAAAAGAAGAAGGCTGAGACCAATAATCTCTTGCAATTTGTCAGTCTGTACAAATCCACTGTGGAATTAAAGATAATAATAGCAAATGCCAATTCTGTGATCAATATCTGTCTAAAAGTACACGTTTCAATATTCTGAAATGTTCTGCGAAAAAACAACAACACAGCAGATGATTTAACAAAGAAGGGGTTTTGTTTTTGTTTGAAAGAAGCAGATTCAATGAACTGCTATCAGGTTCCAATGATCAGCTTCCAGCTGTGATGGGATCAATAAAACAGAGAAAACACCATTGATTTATTTTTCCCTCTGCTCATTAGAGGAACGCAGACCTTTCTACTGTAAATAGAAGAACTGAGAGACGACGACGGAAACAGAACGGGGTGGTTTAAAAATGACGAAAGAAGTCATAAATACTGCAGTTGGTTTTCACAGCAGCAGAGAGGCAGGACAAATGGCTCATTTATACAGGAAGAAGCGTGCGGTTGAAAAAATCGGGTTGGCTCACGTTATAGGATTAGTTGTCGGACAGTGTAACTGTTGTTCTGTCCCAACCTTCTCCATCTCCCACCAAAGTTTCATTCTGTATTTAATTTCATGGTGCGCGGCGTCAAAGTGCAGGAATGTTAAAAATTTCAATATCTAGGCGTGGGTGCAGATTGCACTTTCTCTGCTCCGTCACTGAAACGGCTTTATACCAGTGAGTGAAAGGCTACGTTTACGACAGTTTCTCTTTAATTAGTTTGTCAGGGCAGAGGCAGCGCGGCCCACGGGGGGAAGCAGCTGTGTGACAGCGAGCACCTGCTCAGTGAAGAACTCTCAGTCAGAGTTACAGACACGTTTGTAATGTCTGGAAGCATTTAGCCTAAAACTCAAGCGATCATGTAGAGTAATGGAAACACGGACGGAAATGTAATGTCAAACTACATTCAACACATAACAGCATTTAAGATTTTCAAAATAAATGTATTCCATATTAAAACACTATCTTTTAAACAGGACATATATATATATATATATATATATATATATATATATATATATATATATATATATATATATATATTAGGGGTGCAACGATACTCGTGTGGATATTGAACCGTTCGATACAGTGCTTTCGGTTCGGTACGCATATGTATCGAACAATACAAAATTTTTAATTTATTTGATCAACTTTCCTTCTGACGATGCTGTCTGTGCTGAGCGCTCAGTGGATCTGCGCTCGACAGTGCAGCCTAGGCGGAGTAGTCGAACGCAGATTCACTGAGCGCAGGGCAAGCTAGTGAGACAGAAGCTAAGCTCATTGCAACATGGCAAATTGAACCTCCCGCACCCTCATTCAGATCTGGCATTTGGAATTATTTTGGTCTTCATGTGACGTATGACCCTGAAGGTAAGCGCAGATATCCAAGAAAGGGTCTCCAGTATGAAGAGTTGGACAGCACCAGGGCCCGACATGGTTCACGCCTACTGGCTAAAGAAGCTGACTGCACTCCATGAGCGTCTGGCAGCACAAATGAACCAGCTGCTAGTTAACGAGAGACACCCGGAATGGCTAACCGAAGGTCGGACGGTCCTGATCCCCAAGGACCCCAAGAAGGGACCGGTCCCCTCCAACTACCGACCAATAACCTGCCTCAGCACCACGTGGAAGCTCCTGTCAGGCATCATATCGGCTAAGATGAACAGGCACATGGGTCAATACATGAGCGGGACACAGAAAGGAATTGGCAAGAATACCAGAGGCGCAAAACACCAGCTACTGCTAGACAGAACAGTCAGCCGAGACTGCAAGACCAGACTGACCAACCTGTGCACTGCCTGGATTGATTACAAGAAGGCCTATGACTCAATGCCCCACAGCTGGATACTGGAATGCCTAGAATTGTACAAGATCAATGGGACCCTAAGAGCCTTCATCAGGAACTCAATGGGGATGTGGCGCACAACACTAGAGGCCAACTCCAAGCCCATAGCACAAGTCACCATCAAGTGCGGGATCTACCAAGGAGATGCTCTGTCCCCACTGCTGTTCTGCATAGGCCTGAACCCCCTCAGTGAGATCATTAACAAGACTGGCTACGGATACCGACTACGGAATGGAGCAGTTGTCAGCCACCTCCTGTACATGGATGACATCAAGCTGTATGCCAAGAGTGAACGAGACATCGATTCACTGATCCACACTACCAGGCTATACAGCAATGACATTGGAATGTCGTTCGGACTGGAGAAGTGTAGTCGGATGGTAACAAAGAGAGGAAAGGTAGTCAGAACTGAGGGGAATGAACTACCAGAAGGCAACATTGCAGACATAGAGGACAGTTACAAGTACCTGGGGATCCCGCAGGCGAATGGGAACCATGAAGAGGCCGCTAGAAAAGCTGCAACCACCAAGTACCTGCAGAGGGTCAGGCAAGTCCTGAGGAGTCAGCTGAATGGTAAGAACAAGATCCGGGCCATCAACACGTACGCCCTGCCCGTGATCAGGTACCCTGCTGGGGTAATAGGCTGGCCAAAGGAGGAGATAGAAGCCACTGACATAAAGACAAGAAAGCTCCTTACCATGCATGGAGGGTTTCACCCCAAGTCCAGCACCCTGAGGCTGTACGCTAAGCGGAAGGAAGGGGGCCGGGGACTGGTGAGTGTCAGCACCACAGTCCAGGATGAGACAACGAACATCCAAGAATACATTGGGAAGATGGCCCCAACTGACCAAGTGCTCAGTGAATACCTCAGGCAGCAGAAACCCAAGAAAGAGGAGGGAGACGAGGAACCATCATGGAAGGACAGGCCCCTGCACGGTATGTACCACCGACAGATAGAGGGGGTGGCTGATATCCAGAAATCCTACCAGTGGCTGGACAAAGCTGGACTGAAAGACAGCACAGAGGCACTAATCATGGCAGCACAAGAACAAGCTCTGAGCACAAGATCCATAGAGGCTGGGGTCTATCACACCAGGCAAGACCCCAGGTGCAGGCTGTGTAAAGATGCCCCAGAGACAATCCAGCACATAACAGCAGGGTGCAAGATGCTAGCAGGCAAGGCATACATGGAACGCCATAACCAAGTGGCCGGCATAGTGTACAGGAACATCTGTGCCGAGTATAACCTGGAAGTCCCGAGGTCAAAATGGGAGATGCCCCCAAGGGTGGTGGAGAATGACCGAGCTAAGATCCTGTGGGACTTCCAGATACAGACGGACAAGATGGTGGTGGCTAACCAACCGGACATAGTGGTGGTAGACAAACAGAAGAAGACGGCCGTAGTGATCGATGTAGCGGTTCAGAATGACAGCAATATCAGGAAGAAGGAACACGAGAAGCTGGAGAAATACCAAGGGCTCAGAGAAGAGCTCGAGAGGATGTGGAGGGTGAAGGTAACGGTGGTCCCCGTGGTAATTGGAGCACTAGGTGCGGTGACTCCCAAGCTAGGCGAGTGGCTCCAGCAGATCCCGGGAATAACATCGGAGATCTCTGTCCAGAAGAGCGCAGTCCTGGGAACAGCTAAGATACTGCAGGACCCTCAAGCTCCCAGAGGACCCGAGCTTGAAGGATAAACCGCCCGCAGGGGCGTGCTGGGTGTTTTATATATATATATATATATATATATATATATATATATATATATATATATATATATATATATATATATATGTATTAGTATTTAATACATTTTTATGTCATATAAGTGGAATGTTTTTTGTGAGTTAGGTGAGTTGGTGGATATCAGAACAGAGCTGGAAAGACAATGGCCTTGCTGTAAACACAGCTTCAAAAACTTTCGTTTACACAATGCCGTTATAGAAGTACATCCTGACTCACTTTAGTACAGCTGACAGCTGAGTTGAGATTAGTTGATATGTTTGTAGTTTTCCTGCTTTATTAGTTTTTTTCTTGTAACATTTTGTCCTTTAGTTGTGTATTATATGCTTCAGTAGAATAGTGTACCATGACTGTGTATGGTTCTTCACTCCTCAGGCTACAACGTCAATCATAAAAACAGTGTGACTGATCACTCACTCAAGCTTCTTCACATAAAAAGCAGGCAAGGTCTTCTGCTGAGCAGGGATCCTAAATAAGTACTTACTGCAACATCTCACTAAATCAATATATTATTTACTGCTTTTGTGACTAGATGACTGTATATTCATATAACTGGCAACAAAGTTTCATGTTTTTTCTGAGATTCCTGATATCTAAGCATTTGGCCACTTGTTTCATTGTTTATGTTATTGAGAATATTTCTTTAATTAAATGCATCATTAAAACATTAACAGCAGCAAAAGATATATTGGTACAAAAAAAGAATCCCATACCTTCATTCAAACTTCAAGGTTATCCAAATACACTGTTCTATAATCGTCATTGTGGATCAGCTGCCATTTAGAGTCTAAATTTTGGACCACGTGTAGACATCTGCCCAAGAGGTCCACGTGGACCATTGTGTTTGTGCCAAATGACAAAATCGAGCTCAAACAGGCCCAGGCGGCAACAGAGACGCTTAAACGAAGAACTGGCCTTCACACCTCCTCTGAGCGTTCTGCGGGTGCCAGACGCACAGTGATTGACATCTCTCTCCGTCAGGCTTGTACTTTGAGTTCGGTGGCATCTCACAACTTTCAAAACTTTAACTCCACCCAGGTCTAATGAACCAAAAATAACTGCAGCTATATAACTTTACATAAGATGTTTATTTCCTCTGGTTCTTCATGTGGGTATTGAGGTGTTAATTGTCTGTGTGTATCTTTTAAACCAACTGCTTGTTTGGTTTGTGTGTAATGTGTTAGTGTTTGCTCCCCCCCTGTGGGCTTGAGCCAGAGTTTTGGCACAAAACTGGAGTTAATTTCTGTTTATTTCACCTTTTCTGAGGGCCCAGAACTACCATCTCATTTTTTGGTAAAACTGTTTTGGTGATATTTGGATCTTTACAACTTTTTGGGGGATAAAATAAAACTCCTACTGTGACGGTAACTGTGTTCCTCATCTCCACCCAGCTCAGTTCCTCACTTCACACAAACAAATCACTGTAGACCAGCCCTGTATATTCTAATACAGTACAACATATCAAAGGCCCACACAGTATAGGTTATTACAGAATGTACTACACAATATATCTTCTTGGATTACATCACTGCTAATCTAGCAATGCTTCAAAGAACAATGACTATATTCTCTAAATAGCTGTGTCATGGGAAGTTCAGTGCTCCACCCTCAAAAATGTACTAAGACTACACTGATCACGACTCATCGGAAAGCAATGGAGAGAAGAGAAAGTAAAGGTGGAAACAGAGCTGTAAACTATACTCTAAAGACGGAGAGAGAGAAAAATAAAACAAGAAATAGCAAAAGGTTGACTCCTTGGAAAAGGAAAACCACGTAGATGGGACCAGCTGTGCTTTGTGTGGTGATAAGAAAAACCAGGAAAAAGAGAGAGAGAGAGTGATGAATGGAGAACGGTGATGATGCCAGGCTGGCTGCTCCTCCACTCCTCTCGCCTCCTCTGTGCGTTCCCACAAAGAAGAATAAAATGTTTAAATTTCATCTGTGGGACGACCTTGACTAGCTGAGAGCGGAATTAAATTTCTGTGGAGAAGAGTGGATGTTCGAGTGGCTAGACTGAAACAGATCATGTATGACATGATTAGAAAATACTGAATAACACCGGGAGGGCCACGATACATAATGGATCACAAGTTGCTTGCTGCCTGCACTGAGCAGTGCATTTCAGACAGGAGCTGAAGGTGAAGGGACGCGAGGCTTTCAAAGGGTGGTTTGTTTGAGCTGAAGAAAAAGTGCGCGTGCACGGCTCCTTGTATGCTGCTAATATTACAAATATGCTTTTCACTTTTTCTTATTCACTCATTTGAGTTTTTGTGAAATTTAATGTGACAATCACAGGGACAAAGATTCAACGCTGCTCGTTTCAGAGAGACTGACGAGCTTTAGCAGTATGAGCCTGGGTCTCATTCCACACTTGAACTGAGGCTCTTTTGACTATAAGGTGAACATTTCAAGCGTTCTACCGTGGACTGAACATATTGTAAACTATAGGGTAAAGGTTAATGGATTGCGGACAGTGGAAAGCATTTTAAATATCACTGCTTAGGTACAGCTGCTGGCATTTGTCCTGTGATGCATGTGCCATTGCAATAGTAAGACCCGTCTAAATTGTAAGTCACTGTTATGTAACTTTAACTCCAATCCTCTCCTAAAGCTTTAACCTTAAAATTCAACAAAATAGTAAAAACAAAACTGATTTCATGAGACAAAACTACATTCTTCAGGTTCAAGTCTAAATATTTACATTAATCCACAAGATGTGCTTTAAAAAAGTACCACAAACATCAGTTTTTTTTTTCAAACCGTGACATTAACTGCTTAGCCTGATTGGGCAGTGGGACATCTACTGCCCA
The DNA here is from genome assembly GCF_965226115.1 of Aulonocara stuartgranti. Lineage (NCBI taxonomy): Eukaryota > Metazoa > Chordata > Actinopteri > Cichliformes > Cichlidae > Aulonocara > Aulonocara stuartgranti. Next base: position 33,350,319 of record NC_138954.1, on the reverse strand, counting down.
ACTCATCGCCAATTATGAATGATTTGGAGCTCAAGGCTCATCTGAATTCTTCAGAGTTGTTCGGTTGTGCCCGAACTTTCTTTCTTCGCATGTTTGATATTTGTGACTTACATCAGTAATCGATGATGTTTCAATAAGGTACACACAGCGGTAAATACAGGATTACCTAACATTGACCCGGTTTTACAAATTTCTTCAATTCCCTTTTCTAACCCTCTCTGTGGAATATACAGTAGCACGCAGGACCTCACCCAAACCCTGCACTTTCCCCCTCCTTTTTTGGCCTTTTCAGCACAAATGTCACTGCATTTAAACAGTGCAAACTGATGGCTCCCAACCATATTTGCTCTGCTGCAAGAACGGGCAACTGTTTGCCTTCACACAGGATTTGCTGGCTTTAGCTTTTAGCTAGTCTCCAGGTTTGCCTCAGGCGTAAAAGGCCTGCTGTGTTCACAGAACATTAATGAACACCAATTATCCTACCTACATGATGTTCACAGCTTTATCCTGAACAAAGTGCTATATTTGTACCCTGATTAAGATAACTGTATGTGGACTAATGTATATGTTAGAGCTGACAGTTTTGCCTCAAGTCTAGAATGTAGAATACATGTAGAAAGAGGTATGAAAACTGCATTTCTGACCCTGTCATAAGTAACAACACCCCTATCCACCCAATCCTGTCTTTCAAAGCTGAAAATGCCCAGAGTTATCAAACCCTAAGCTGAGTCAGACAGACTATTCATTCCCTATGATATCCTTTAGGCTTCCACTTTCGATGAAATAAACCTGTCTTAAACGAGCACTTTGCTGAGCAAAGAAAATGTCTCACAGCTGTCTCATAAACAGCAGATTTAAGGCTGCCTACCCTTCTTATTTGAGTGTGTGGCTGTGTATGCATCCATGTTTCTGTGTGAGCATCTTACTGGAAATCCATGATTGAAAATCTTCACCTGCAGATCTCACAATGTGACTTGGAAAGAAATCCTGCTGCTTGTTCTCCTTCTTAGCAGAGTTCCTTGGATTATTATTCTGAATGCTATCTTCCTGCTATTGATGTACGGTATTATCTTGTATTGTACTGCGACTGCCAGTGACCAATCACAACTGGTCTGGGAATTTTTCTTTACTCTCACCGTTTTGGGTGCAAATAAAGACAGCTTACTTTTACCTCCTTTGCTTTTTAACATTTTCTCGCCCCAGCAGGGTTACTCCTCATCATGTCTGAGAGTATCTGCAATTTGATTAGTGACCTCTCTGTGCCAGTAGCATGTTTCTTTGTCTTTATTTTCAGATAATCCTATGGTAATCCTGTTGTACGTAAACTGATATCTGCTGGGCTCTGTGTTTTCTGGTGAGGTGAGTTGTCTGCAACTGTGCTGACAAAGCTTGAAATCAACCAATTTTGTGGCGGAGGAGCCGGACAATCTGTTTCTCATCTTCGACTTCAACTTTAGTTGCAGGAGCAGTTTCACTTCGATAGACTGGACGAGTCGGATGACACTTTTCCTTCTGCTGCTGAATCACACACTCTCTCTAACACACACACACACTGTGGCTCACATTCGCAGAAACCCACACACGTGCTTTAAGATGTGCGTGCATAAACAAATGCGCACAGACAGAAAGAAACCCTTTGACACGAGTGAAAACAGCTGCATTGGAAAACACGCACGTGAGCGCACACTCACAGGAAGGAGTTAGCAGACATCTGCTCCACGGCTGTCTGTAATCGCCTGGTGACTGAACAAGCAGGAGACATTTATCACCCCCTCCTCAGAGAGGCAGGCGACATCTCCTCCAACACCTCCACCCACACCTCCTCCGATCTGCTGCCTCTGAATCACAGCTGCGACAGTGTTCACCTCCTCTCCGCTGCATCTCCTCTGTCAAACCCATTCTTGGCTCTTTATAATCGCCTCCTCTCACCTTCCTCTCCTGTCATCTTTTCTTTACATTTTTAAGACTCTCCAAGCACGTTTATGGGAGCGCTTCATTTCTTCATAAGGCTCGACCGTTTGTCTTTTTCGTCTAATGACTCCGAGTTTCTCCTCACCTCTTTCACCTTCTCCTCTGCCCTTCCCGCTCTTCTTTTTTTATTCCTCTAAAGGCCGGACTGGCATCATGCTTTACTGTCACTCCCTGACCTTACCTGTCTCTCATAACTAGTAGGTTGGCAGGAGAGTAAAAAGAGGTCACACATATATTGAGCTGAGACTAAGAAATGTTTCTGAGCATCCCTGAACAAAACATCCCTACCAGAAAGCTGCACTTTGACAGTATTTTAGACTTATTGCAGTTTCACATCGTAAATCACGCCGCTTTCTATATCTACATGACACAACAAAGCTTTACCGGTATGTATTGCCAACTCTGCATCGGGTGGTATTACATCGATTTGTCACCACTAAATGTTATATTATTTTCACTAGTTTATTTACAGAGAATATCTATTAATAAGTGTCATAAAACATTCAGTGCAGAAAGAACAAGTACACTGCAAACGGCTGATGTAAGATTGCAGCTCATTATTTAAACTGTGCAGCTGAGCACGGTGAATCCAAACGAACACAACAGCATCACAATAAACGATGAGCAGTAAACTGTAATCACAGGTATCTTGTCAGTGTTCGCGCTGCATTGCCTGCTATGAAAAACTACGTATCAGATGATACAAAAATATGAAGCTTAATCTAGCCTGAAGGGTCAGTTACAGACGCTCTACAATTTGCATGCACACTAAAGCAATGTTATAAATGTTGTTTTAGGTCCAACTAAGATATTAATGTTATTATCTACAGAAAATATTGCATTCAGTGAATAATTTTATTTTTAAAGACTTCCTTTGATTTTCAGATGGAGCAAACTGTTTTAAAAGAGGAATGTGAGCAAGGGGTCGACACGTGTGACGGTGCATCAAAGGCAAATGGTTTACTTGGCTCACAAGTCAGGTAGGAGAGCGTCTGAGCAGAATCTTGAACGAGTCCTCAAAGAGGTCAGCACCGACTCCGAGGACAGCAGATCATATATTTGGGTTTTTTTCTCTTGTAGGTGTCCCACTGCCCAGATTCTCCCGACCAGTTGTCTCAAAGTGTCATTTGTTGTCAGAGGAAAAAAGTCAACGCTTAACGTTAGAGTGTTAAAGTTTAAATGTAAACCCCTTGTTCATTACAGCTGGCTGTGATGCTTCCATCACCGCTCGTCAGCTTTCTGCTATAAAATGACACATATAGTTCATGTACTTACATCTGACAAAAGTGGTAATTACAGTGATAGCAGAATTACATTTCTCTGCTGAATATTAACGATGGGTTAATGCTTCCATCGTCTTTAAGATCGAGTAAAATAGCAATTTATTGCAGAAAAAAATACATGTTATGTTTTCTCACAAACCTACACAAATGACTCACTGTTCCAGGGGTCATCTGTTCTGAAGATGCACATGAAGGGAATATTACTGCTGCAAAAAACACTCACACTGGAGGAGCAATGTCAGCTTTTTCAGTGTTGATCTGATAATGCTGTGGAGGGGGAAAAGTGTTTTTTTGGGTTACCAATATCTAAAGGCAAACATGTTGAGGAAAGTATCTGCAGAGAACATCCTTTAAAAATCTGTTTATGGCATTTTTTTGTGAGTTCACTATAAGATACCAGGACCAAAATATTAGAGCAGCCTTGACAAAAAACGCATGACTCTAACCAACCTTTGGAGACCTAGCCCCAGAGCTGAACATGTAGAATATTTATAGACGTCTGTAAAGCCTTGGGCTGACTCACTTTAAGACGAGTTGGTAAACAACGTAGCACGCTACACACATGTTGATAAATGTGCTATATCTGCTAATACAGTGCTGCTGTGTGATGCACCTGCCCTAATCGATGTCTTCTTAATATTGATGCTATTCTAGCACTGATAAAATTATCTGCTGTAAAGCAGCTCTCAGTAAAAAGCTAAACTGATATGCATTTTCTGTAATTAATGCAATGCCCATGTTACAAACCTCTTAGAAACTGCAGAGATTGCAGATATATGTAAACACTGTATTAACGGATCAGGTTCTAGATCCCTGAATTTGCCCCGCCCACTGCAGATGAAACTGAAGGCTGTAATTCTGACTGAAAACACAAACTCAGGCAGTGCAGGAGGGATAATGAAGGGGAACAACAACTTCTGGGATAAAATCAGAAGAAAATTGAGAAATTTAAAAAAGGCACCAAAAGGAATAATTTGCAAATCCAGCTATTTTTGTTGTTGTTCACTTAAAAAATTATAATTTAAGATGATTGGTTTGAGCCTGCTGAATGAATTATTAGGCACCTATTTCAATTTCCATTAATGTCCCTCTTTATACATCCGCTACATCGAGCTCATCCTTTCATTTATGTAAGCTGGTCTGTAATTTTGCACTTTTGCAGCATACATTTATGGACAAAAGTCCCATCACGCACCCTGCTATTTGTGCAAGACGGGGTCAATCTGAAGAGCATGCTGAAATCGACTGTAGTGTTGCAACACGAGCAAGTTCATTAAGTTTCCTTCCTCCCATATATTACACAACTGGAAGTAGCATTCCTGCAAAGTGGAAGATTTCAGGGACCACAGCAACTCAGCCATGAAGTGGCAGACTACATAAGGTCACAGAGCGGGTTCACTGAGTGCTGAGGTGCATAGTGCGTAAAAGTCAACAACACACACACACACACACACATACAAATCAATCAACACAAACACCGTGTGCTGGGAGCTTCGTGGCAGCGGTTTCAAAGGCAAAGCATCTCCTGTAGGTGTAATGCATAGCACATAGCACAGAAAGACCACCCACTTCTTTTTAGTGTTTTTAGAAGGATATGTGTTTAAGCACAGCTTTAATTTGACACGTTTATGCAGTAAAAATCAACACTGCTTATATACTGATGCACAAATTCTAAGATCCAGAAGATTAAAAGTATATATAGACAAGGAAAGTGCCAGGAATCAGCGAGGGTTGCATAATTTCTAGGTGGTAACTAAACAGGGCAGGTGGTGCTAATCTAAGGTGTGTGTGCTGTGTGCGGGTGGAGAGGGGGTCACAGAGGTGAGAGCCAGTTCTGAATAATTTCTTCCATGTCTTTTCTACTCTTCCTCACCACTCTCCTCCCCCTCCTCCCTCCTGCCCTGGAGCCAGACTTTCCTGGCTGCTTCTTTGTTAAAATGACAGGTCCTAATAGAATAAATAAGGCACCTATTTTTACCTGGCTCCTGGCAGGGTGATCACACTTACACATACCAGCACACGACACTGCACCGAGGAGGATGGTAAAAACCCAACACCTGATTTGGCGGAGAAGGGGGGCTGCGGTTGAGGTCGTAGTGATTTAGTTGAGAGAGAAAGTGAGGGGAAAGGTGGAGAACACTAGTCGGAGGCAAAGAAGATAGAGAAAAGATTGATGGTGAAAACAATAGCAAAGACATTTAATCTCGTGCAGCACTTCTCACTGTGTGTTTACTGCAGGTACACCTTCACTGGCATCTGAAATTCCTGTCAGTATTCAATATTTTCAATTTGATCTGACATTTAACAATTTAACAAGCTCTATAATGTCACCTTTAGGTGGTTTTGAAGCGTATTCCATTTTTAATTGCTGCTGGAGTGTTTTGACAGAACTCCAAAGCATCTAATTATTTTGAAGCTGTTTTCGAGCAAACTAGTCCCCACATATTTTCCATGTAACAGGTCACTCAGTGAATGAGACACGAGGCAAACTAAATAAGGCTAATCATATTCACATCCACTCTGTGCTTAGACAGCTGCGGTACTGTCCTAATTTCAGGAGTGTTTAAAAGAAGTTCTTGAAATATTTTCTGAGCAAGCCACACAATAGGTAACGATTTTCCTCATTAGTATGGAAGCATATAAGCTTGGGAGACTGGTCTAGAACTTCCTCTATTAGTCATAAAGTTTAAAGTCCGAACCAAATTTTGCAACAAAATAGAAAATATGTGGTTAAGATTTCAAACTTTTTACATCTGCTGCATTTATCCTCAAATTTATAACATAACCTGTGATCAGCCACAACATTTAGGCCCTGATATCTCAAGTGAATGATATTGATCGTCTAGTGACAATTCTATGTCATACTACATGAGATTGTAGGTCACAAGCACCAAAAAGTATCTCTTAAACCTGCACTGGTGGATTTTAGACACAGAAGTAAAACACAGAAATGCTAACATGCTAGAATGTCCAGGGTAGACAGAATAGCACCCAAACGCCAGCCTGACAACAATAAACTGAAAACAAAGCTTTATTTTGTGGGAAACCAAAGTCAAAGTCTTCAAACAGCAACAACAAACTAGAAAGAAAAACAGAGGGGAGACACACAACGGGTGTTGGTTTCCACCACCTCTTATTTGGATTCTCAGCTACTAAGCTTTGCTCGCTCACTAGCCGTTAGCTTGGCCTGTGCAGGTGTTAGCGCTGCCTAAAGGACACCAACCTGCCAACTCTGGAGAGGTGGAGAAAACAGAAACTTTAAAGGCTCCTAACTCAACACATGTTGTCACTGAAATAAATGTTTGTAACATGAAGGGAGCACGATGCTGTTCATGTCTGATCTCTCGTGTGGTAATTGAGGTCATGTGTCTGACAATAGGAAACTCCGATCACAACCTAGTGCAGGCAAGAAAGCGCCATTAATCACCCAGACAAGGCATCATGGCCAAACACATGGAGGCGCACACAGCGACTGACCATGGTTAATGAGCTATGGCAGCGTCTTCACAAACATAACAGATACAGCAGTGACAGTATCGCAATGTGTGTGTGTGTACATTTCTGTCAATGTGTGTTCTTTTCAGGTTCCTGGGTCATAAGAAACAACTGGCGTAAGTCTTCAATTAACTTTACACACCCTGGTACACTATGTGGTTCTTTAACCCTCTGAGCTCCAGTCTGCTGAGCTATAATTCACAGCTGATGCACTGTCGTCTCCAAATATCCTTAAAATAAAGTTCTTTTTTTTATTAAATTTGTACTCATAATCCACACAGAAGGAGAGGCTGTTTTGAGTACAAACTCAAAAGTTTCCCCTTATATTTCAAACAGCAGTATTTCATTAAGTGGGAAAAATGAGATTTTTTATTTTTTTGCATAAAAATGATATTATAATGATGATATTATACAATCAGAGCATAAACTGCATATGCAGTTTATAAAGAAGAAGAGCTTGGAGCTACACCGACGCATAGATGAGAGGACCGCTGCACACTCGGAAAACTGTTTCTACCCTTAGAAGTCCATTATCTGAAGCCGAATTTCATTTCATGTAGTGAGAAAAACACAACAGCAATTTTTTTCTTTAAATTATGTCGTAACTGATTTCATGTTTCACCATCTAAAAATAACGTAGAAGCAGCTCAAATGCAAGTAGCCAGGATGCAGAAAATGATCCACCAAACTGAATTGGGCACATCTTGTATTTGGAGCAAGGGGTGAGGACATGGATCATCAAACTCTCCTGTGAGCTCATTACTCCCCTCCAAAAGGCCAGGACGTTTCCAAGAAGTCAGGAAGAGATTAAGAAAGATGACTCTGATTTCAAGTTTTCTGCCAATGAAATCAATTTCTTTTCCTGGAAGCAGATGGTCCCGGGCCAGACCAAAACTGTTAGCCCTCTTAGATTGAATCATTTCAGTACTTCACAGCACAGCACAATCATTGTGCTCCCATTTGACAGGAATAATAGATTCTGGGTGGATTTTGCACGAGTTCAGACAATTGGATTTTCATTCCCACATGGACTAAATCAGATGGTTTTATGTTGTTTCAACATGGCAGCTCATGACCACAGATGCAGCGGTAGCACTTTTAAAGAAAAGCAAATCATAATTAGAAATGAAAACTACTACTGGGGAATGTTGCTATTTAAAATATTTATTGTTACTCTGTTATAAATATCAAGAATTTTAACATTAATTAATACAATATATTATTTAAAGGTTGTCAATATCTGCTATGTATTCACGCGTAAGCATAAATCTGACGATAATCAATCGTCGTGAAAAAATAACACGGACTACACGAGTCATTTAGCAGCGTCGGCAACTGGCCTGTCAGAAACTGTTAGAAAATGAAGAGTAATCCTCTTTTCCTGATGGCAGAAAAACCCAGTTATTTGATGCCATCTATCAGCGCACAGGTAACTGGGAGTGAACGGTGAAGCGCAGCGGGGGCGTCCTTGGACAAAACAAGGGAAAGGAAGAAAAGTGGTTGGATCAAACAGAGGAAATGACTGCAGACAGTTTGAAGCCACTGGGGTGAAATGGTAAGGCGAGACGGACTATCAGTTATGTCTGCAGCGACTTACTGAAAAACAAGCATGTGCAACAAAGAGATGGGTGGCTGACATATGCTAGCATTTTGAGTAATAAAACCAAAAGGAAAGTCATCGATTCGCTGATTGTTAGACCGTAAAGTAGCAGCGCTGTAAGTGCCTCTGGAGAGGGAAGAAATCACATGTGATAGAACAATGCTGCTTATAGTGCAAAGCCACACCTCAGTCTGTATTTCACTCCTTTACAATTGTGGGCAAAAAAGCACAAAGCTCTAATCTGCATGGATGAATCTTCTCCCTCTGCACAGAAGACAGAAGACAAAGCCTGGAAACTGGTAATTATACAAGTACTAGAAGCTTTCCCGTGATTTTGTCCCTTCCTGTTCAATTTGGCAGCAAATATTGATTTAGCTTTAGTCATAATTTGCATTTTTTGAGTTTTAGTCTAGTTTCAGTAAACTAAATATCCAAAATATAATAAGATATAGTTAAATAAAAATGTATTTAACTATAAATTTTAGTGTAATATTTGCCATGAGATTTGAATTGAATTCAAAATCCTGCTCCTCACATACAAGGTCTTAAATAATCAGGCCCAATCTTATCTTAATGACCTTGTAGTACCATATCACCCCATTGGAGCACTAGGCAGATGGCCCCGCCCCTCCCTGAGCCTGGTTCTGCCGGAGGTTTCTTCCTGTTAAAAGGGAGTTTTTCATTCCCACTGTTGCCAAAGTGCTTGCTCACAGGGGGTCATATGATTGTTGGGTTTTTCTCTGCATGTGTTATTGTAGGGTCTACCTTACAATATAAAGCACCTTGAAGCGACTGTTGTTGTGATTTGCCGCTGTATAAATAAAAGTGAATTGATTTGAATAGATGTGCATGTTGTGTTGTTTTAAAAAGTGTGAAAAATACTAAAAATGAAGCTACAGTCTATCAGTAGAGTCTAAAACTGGCTGTTGGTTTCTAACAGTTGTTTTGCCCCAGTCAGTAATTCATTCAGCATTCAGTTTCCATGCATTCACTCTGTTTCAGAACTTGTCACGTCCACTTTCCAACACACTTTTTCCCCTTAGTCCTGTCTCCTGAAATGTTCCAACCCTTCCTGATTGTACTCAGCTAATGATCCTGCACTGCCTGCTCCTAACCATGTGCCAGGTTTCTTTGTTTTTATGCCTGTATTTAGCATGTTGCCTCAGCCTGCTCTCAATATGTTTGTTGAACAAAAATATCAAAGATTGTAGCCAAGTCCTAATGCCATGCTCTTATTTCTGTGTTTGCATGGTTTATAGGAAAAAGTGTGGCAATTCAAATCCTGTTAAAGACAAACCTAAACAATACTGAAGGGGCATTTCCATAAAACGGTGTGAGAAGATGAAGAAGGATAAAAAAAGACTGCCTTCCTGGAAGACTTACAGTTCTCTACAACCAGTTACGACCAACAAAGAAGCTGAGGCTTTGTCAGAAGAGGTCCCATGTGAGGCTCAAGTGTTTCTCCTGGCAAGCATTTAATGTGCAGCTGAAAGAAGATCAAGGGTTCTACACTTCTAAATTTGTAACATAATCATCCTGTCCACCCCCCACAGGCACCCACATATGCACACACACATACACACGTTTCGATGTATTTTGTGAAAGTGACAATTCAGAAATTTACCAGTGTTCCAGCGTTTTTGTCTTTATTTAAAACTATCATTTGATATGACAACAACAGTGTGTGAGTGTGTATCCATACCTTTGCTTATGTCCTGGTACTCCAACCACAGCTGCCTCTGTACCTGTTTGTTGGGGTACCAGATGGTACAGGACTCCTGGAAGCCATACACTGCCTCCTGCACGTAGTGGTTCCCAAACTCCCTGAGGATGGAGACAAAGTCGCTCCGCTGTGTGGCTCCATCCAGAGAATGAATTGCGGAGCTGAAGGCTGGAAAAAATACGTAGATGTTACAAAAGAACAAAGAAACAGGGATGTCATATTTGCTACGCTACAGCACATCTTCTGCTCAATCCTTAATAGTCATCTTGATAAGCTTCCTTAATGAAAATCCTGCATATTCTCAGAGGACATAACATATATACTGGGTAGTTTTTTCAGTTTATTATATTGTAAGTATTTGTATTCGACCTTGAGTTTGTTTTAATTTTGGTCTTTTGCTACTTTGTCAGGCACTGGGATAATCATTAGTTGCTAAACATTAGCATTTTTATACCATCCATCCATCCATCCATCCATCCATCCATCCATCCATTATACAAAATACTAAAATACTTAAAGGTCAGTGTTGGGATGGTGCAGACATTAGCACAGGCAACGTAATGTATCAGCAAGCCAGTCACTAAAACCATTAAAAGTAAGTATAAACAGAGGTGATATAATTTACAATATTGTGCAAAAGTCTTGAGCAATTTATTGAAACTTCTAAAAACATACTTCCAGTATAAAAACAGAATATACGGTAAAAATAAAGGATATACAATTCTAGCAAGCTTGGAAGTCAGGACTTGGTGTGACCGCCTTTGTTCTTCAACAGAGCCTGAACTCTCCTAGGCAAACTCAGTGTGGAGCACCAGTGTGTTACGCATAAAGGCAGGCTGCAAGTGGAAAGTTGGAAAGTGGTAACAGGAAAAAGCAAGAATCAGGGAATTTGGAATTCTGACAGTCAATGCGAGTTTAAAAAATGTCCATATACATTGTTACCATGATAACCCTTATTATGTGATAAGTTAAGTTTAAAATATTCAAATTGTGGTTATAACAAGATCATGGCTATGTGATTACTGGCAGCTACAGTTTTTTCTAAGTTTCTATTTTTTGCCATTTTTAATCCACGTTTGTCTCACTTATTTAACATCACAAACTATTTAAAATTACAGTGGGTGAAGCAGGAGTGTCTGTCAGGTGTCTGGCACCAAATGTCTTAAAAGGGTTTAGTGAACTTCTGAGCCAGCTGCTTACTATTCATGAACCCTTTTAACCAAACAGTGCTGATTATCCACAGTGTCCTCACACGGACATGAGAGCCCTGCCTCACTTCCAACTGGTCACATATGGATGCTCGGTCTGGAGCAACTGACGCACGTTTGAATGCACTAGGTACCCTTCACAGTCATTTATCAACATGCAGAGTGGGCTTATTGGAAACCAAGCCATGACATTTCCTAAACCTAACCTAGTGATTTTGGTGCCTGAAACTAACCAAACAGTGTGTAACAACACATCTCCCACACAAAGCCTGCAGTGTCCTGATAACCAGTCAGTATTAACACTGCAGCATGGGAGACAAAACTGTACACTTATTTAAGCTGTGAGCACGAACGCATTCAAACAGAATACAGAATAAATGTTTCAAATTTGTCACTTTGAACTGCAAATTTGTCTTTATTTTTATATTTGCAGTGTTTTCTTGGGTGTGAATCCTTGTATTGGTAACTATGGAAGTAAAGGCAGATGTTAAAACATAAGTACAGAGTCGCTGTGAAACAGAAACAGCAGCTACACACAAATTTGTCTAAGCTTTGGTAATATTGGTAATTATTCAAGCTATTCATAGTATAGATTTGTTATAGCAGCAAAGTGCCTGATTGCATTGACATTTTTTTGACATGTGTTATCCATATTTCAGATTAAATAGTCTGTTTTAACAATAGAAATAATCAAGGCTTAGATATATTCACCATGCAGAATTTTAGAAAGTAGTATGTTTTTGAACAAACTATGTTTTGTCAGTTCCTCTGTGATCCACTGCTCAAAACAACAGTCAAGAATGAATGTGATCAAATTTAAAATTCCTTTTTTATCATAAAGAAACTGGCACATATCACAAGGTCTTTGGACCCTGGAGCAGCTCACAACTTTTACGGGTTAATTCAAAAACTGCTACTAAAAAAAAGTGAAAATCAAAAGCTATGACTAACTCAATTCAATTCAGTTTTATTTACACAGCACCAAATCACAACAAAAGTCGCCTCAGGGCGCTTTATATTGTAATACATACAGAGAAAACCCAACAATCATATGACCCCCTATGAACAAGCACTTTGGCGACAGTGGGAAGGAAAAACTCCCTTTTAACAGGAAGAAACCTCCAGCAGATCCAAGCTCAGGGAGGGGCGGGGCCATCTGCTGCGACCGGTTGGGGAGAGAGAAGGAAGACAGGATAAAGACATGCTGTGGAAGAGAGCCTCCTACTTCTAATATAGTTTATGTGTTTTGTGTTTTGACAATAAGTCACTAAGCAACCAACCGGTCTTGTTTTTATTTAAATGATGGGTAAGACTGATTACTTGTGTTACCTTTAACCTAATTTTAAATAGAAAATGTATCATTCTTTGATGTTCTACAGGAACTTATCACAAATCAGGCTGTTTCTCTTTTTTAAAAGTGCCATCATCCACAATAAAAAACCCTCTGAGTTAATGGTGCTTTTCTTTTCCCTTAGAGTAACTGAAACTCTCTTGGAGGCTTTTGGTACTCGATCTTAAACTGGAATGACAGGTTCTTACCCAAAGTGTCAAAGAACTACTAAAGAACTGCCGACTATAAATACAATCTAAATTCTAAATGAGCTGTTACAATGACTCTGTAGTTTTTGGTGATGAGTTAAATGCTAATGCTCTTATTTTAGTGATTTCACACTGGGTTAATGGTGACTGGTAAAAAGGAAAGCATGAAATGACCATGTGTTTACTGAAATTCCCACTCATTAAAAACTGGAAAACAAATCTGCAAAAGCAGTTTTATCATTATGATTTCCAGGAGAAACCGTATCAATATGTCAGCAATCATGCTCACTCACTCTTACTTCTTCTCTAAAATTAAATTAGGAGCCCACTGAAGTGCGAGCCAGAGAACGCAGTGAGGATGAGCGATGAGGGCTCTGCTATCAGATGTAAAAATCAGTACCCTCACCCCTCCGGTGGCTGTTGAAATATGATGAGCTAAAGAGGGAAATGGGAGTAAAAAAAGATGGAGGCTGTTGAGTCGCTTCTGAGTGAAGAGAAAATAGAAAGTGTATCCTCAGCAGAAGTGGCAGCCACTTTCAAACCACAGCAGCACCATTGGAAATGCATTAGAGGTGCCGTGGCTGTATTTACAGTGGGGTGCCTTCACTTATCAGAGGGGAAACTATTTATGATAGATCTATGAATAATGCATGCACTTAAAGCATGACAAAAATCCAAATTATCAAATGATCCTCCTGTTGGCCAGGCAGAAAGATTGAAGTCAATATTTAAATATTTACTTTACCCTTAAACGCACTGACAACAAAACAACTACAGCGATACAGGGTGGTAAAGATAAAAGAGAGACACCGATTATATGTGTTTATTTTTAGTTATTTTTTTATTTATACAGCTAGTGTTGAAAAACCCATCAGGGTTTCAGTATAATCCCTGACGTGACAGCGAATAGGAGCAGCCTTCAGTGAAAGTATTGCTTGACTAAGTACCTATCCACAGTTATCTTACTCTATGAAGTTTGCATGGCAGGGACTGTCAGGATGACTCGATCTTACTATGGCAGCGAAGCGGTTTGATATATGACAGACTATTAGAGAGACAGAGAAAAAGACAAGCACAATTCTAATTGCATGCATATGTCTGTATACTGACCTCCTTTCTGGGTACCCATCAAATCAGCCAGCTACAGTAGATCTTAATTAGTATTTAATAATAATAACTAATAATAGTCATATTTGAACGTGACATCCAGTTTTTAATTGAAGCTTTAACATCAAACCACAACTGCCTCAAGAAACATCTGAGCTTTAAAATATGATCATGTGAGGAAATGAGTGAGAAACAAATGCAGCGTTGGGTGTAATTTATTAAAAAGTAACACATTTCTGAGGTTGTAGCCATTACTGTTACAAAATAAGTTATGACAACACAGTATTCTTTTTCAAAACTACACTAATTTGTATAAGCTACAATTAAGTTAAGTGCTTGCTGAAGCTATATCGGTTATATAAGCTACATTAATTGAAACTTTTTCCTTTGTTACAAACTTGTATGTATTTATACCTCAAACTACAGCTGGGCAATAAAACGATACAAATAATTATTATGCAAAAACGTTTCCTGATAGCAATATGAAACATGGCTAATATAAGGCTGACAGAGCTGATGCTATCCATGTTTGGATCAAGACCGTGAAACCCCGACGAGTGCCACACCGAACCAGGCATGTGGTTGGAACAGAGTTAGAGCCATATCAGTTTCAATCTTTTTTTGTCCCTACAATTAAAAAAAGTATGTTTCTATCGAAAAACTAGACTTTTCATTTTTTATATTAGGAGCTCGTGTTTTTTCTTTGAAACTGTAGATTTCCAGTGCACACTTGAGGCTTTTGCCTGTTGTGAATTAAGATTTTGGCGTATGACACATTACCATGTTGTTTATTATTATTGTTGTTATTATTATTATTATATTTTAATATTCTTTATTTAAAACACAGCCGCACACTGTTAAAGTACATGTACAACTTGACAAACAATTTTGGTTTAAGCAATATTTGGACCAAAATTAACCTGACATGTTCACATTTAGGAGTGAAAAAACCTTTAAGCTTGACAGAAAAAGTCTTTTGATTTCTATCGTGACATATATCATTCTCGACTGATATGACAATAACGTTATCGTGATAAGAATTGTTTCTATATCGCCCTCAATGTGACGCCAGGTGCAAACTTTATTTATACAGCTAGATTTTGTGGGAAGTAGCTTTAATGTCACAGATGACAACAGACCTAAAAAGCTATTGTCAATGAGCTTGGGTTTGCTTTTGCACAGCTGACGGTGTGTCTCATCAGACTTTAATCTTCACTTATCACACTGTGACATTCCAACCTCTCTCCTCCTACAATGAATAAAACTGTTTAACGTGTCTATTCCTTCGGGCTCTGCTGGTTATGTGATTTCATTTTCTCGGGCTATGAGGCATTAACCTCACCTTAAACTTTAGCACCCCATTATCAGGCCTGACTCTGCGTGCTCGTACAAAGGCCACCGTTTTATGTGAACTGTTACCAACCTTTGCTGTTACTGCTAGAAAAACATGTTTACGCCGTTTTATTCGGATTTAGTTTGGACCGGTGCATTCGGCCTCTAGATATTACTCGATATTCAATTAGCTGCAAGTTTTTTCAGCTGATCAAGAACTTGAGGTTGTAATTACATTTATATTTTCTGGTTGTGCTTTCTGAGTCACTTGTTAGTTTGCACCCTTTTAAAATTAACACTTTGTATCTAATTAGGTACTTAATTAAAAGGAACTCGCCCCTCATTCATTTATTTTCTTCAAGCAGTGCGGCGGAACAGCTCCGCCACGATCAGCCAATAACTGACTGTTTTTAACTTTGCAACATGGGTTTCATGTTATATAAAGGACGCAACTGAAACCATATGATGCTACTTTGGTCTAAAAAATTCAACAATGACATGAGATATTTAGACCTCATTGTGCTCAGTGTGCTTTTCTTGATGGATACTGGGACTGTGTTGTTGTGTTGAACTTTTTGTGTTTGTTACAGGAGATACACATATATAAAAATTAGGGGTGCAACGATACTCGTATCGATATTGAACCGTTCGATACAGTGCTTTCGGTTCGGTACCCCTATGTATCAACAATTTTATCAACTTTTCTTCTGACGATGCTGTCTGTGTTGAGCGCTCAGTGGATCTGCGTTCGACTACTCCGCCTAGGCTGCACTGTTGAGCGCAGATCCACTGAGTGCAGCGCAAGCTAGCAAGACAGAAGCTAAGCTCCTTGCAACATGGCAAGCTGAATCTCTCCCACCCTCATTCAGATCTGGCGTTTGGAACTATCTTGGTGCTCATGTGACGTATGACCCTGAAGGTAAGCGCGTCATGGACAAAAGTAAAACAGTATGTCAGATGTGCCACGCAATGCTCAATTTGTGGGAACTAGTGTGTTAGCGCAGTTAGCTTGTTAACGTGTTGACGCCGTCCAGCCCCATGCACGGGGCGATCCGCGGTAGCTCGTTAACGGAGATTTGCCTTGTTGTGGCGTTAACGTCATTTCAGATTAACGCTGACAGCACTAGTGGGAACACAACGAATATGACTGCACGGTTACGCCGACATCGTGTCCAGTCAGTGTCTGTGTCTGCCCTGTTCCCTCTGTTGCAGTGCCTGCGTGTGAGTCTGTGTCTTTAGTTCAGTCTGTGTTATGTTTCCTGTTTTATTTTGAAGGTCCATGTCTGATGTTAATGTATCTGGTTTTGCTTCCCCTTGTCTCATTAGGCCTGATTTGCCCCAGCTGTGTTTCCCTCCTGTTACCCATTCCCTGATTGCTCCCTCTGTGTATTTAAGCCCTGTGTTTCTCTGTGTCTGTGTTGTGATCTACCCTCGTTTATGCTGTGTGTTCTGTCTGCCTGCTCATGTAAGTTTATTTGGATTTTTGTTACGTTTTGCCATCTAGCAATAAAAGCTGAGTTTTGAAATATACTTTTGCGTGCCGTGAGTCTGCACTTTGGGTCCTATTCCTGCCTGCACACAGCGACACCTGACAGATAGATTTTTTATTATTATTATTATTATTTTGTTGTTTCAGCAACATTAAATTAAACTGTACTTTTGAGTAAAAATATATATTTATAATTTTAATAAATGACAAATTAAAAAGGCATGAACATTTTTTTTGTATCGAAAAAATATCGAACCGTGACACCAAAGTATCGAACCGAACCGTGAATTTTGTGTATTGTTGCACCGCTAGTAAAAATATATAAAAGTAAAAAAAAAAGTTAAACTAAAAAGTGTCTTTTTAATATTGTTAATGATTGCCTTAAAGCACAAAAGCAGTGTTTACATAAATGGCTTAATTTGCATTTAGAATTCAAGACCCAGGTTGTGCAACATGAAGTTCAGCTTTAAATGCATCTAATATGACAGTAAAAAAGATGGCAGTCTGCCAGCTAATCACATTTCTGGTTAAAAATTAACCATTAAGTAACTGATAGATTACGATCCTGCTCCTCTCAGTGGAGACCGAAGCAAGGTTACTAACAATATAAATAAAGAATCAGTAATATAAGCTCGGTGTGATTTACCTTGAGAGAGGACCCATTGATTGAGTTTGACGTGATAGAGCACAGAGCGAAGATTCCAGTGCTGAACGAGCGGATAACCAGACACCTCGCTGTAGTTCACCATACCTGCAATTATACACACATAAAAAACACACTTCCTGTAAAACAAAATAAATAAAGCAAAGAAAACTATAATATTTTTGTGTTATTTACTCCCACAAAGCAGAGGAGATTGCAGTCTTCAGTGCAACATCAAAGGGTGGCCCTATATTTCATTCTTGTTTACTTTACCTGAAAAATCAGGAAGGAAATGCAATAAATATGAATAATATCTTAGATGACGGGAGAACAGGCTCCAGTTTAAGATCAAGAGAAACAACCTGCATCTGCAGCTACCTGCTACTTAGAAAAAAAAAAAGGAAATGGCAACATTAGCATTTATTCAGAAATATGGTAATATACTGAACTCCTTTAAGTATAAAACGCATTAATTCTAAAGTAAGACTATGTTAGTATCAGTCACACAGCAAACTTTTACATCTTGGGGCCAAATATCAAACAAATATTGTGAGTTTCTGAAGCTCTTTATAATGTAAGTTCATGCAGGGTCACACAGTGTTCACATTATATGAGAATTTTTATTTCTTGAAACCTGCCTGCTGTTTATCATAAAACAATCATAGCAGATTGAATATTTACTCATAAGACTAAATAGCTTCATCGCAAATTCTTTTATCTCAACTGTTGATTCACTTTGAATTTGCACTAAACACTAAAAGTCTGTAATAACTCCTAATTAGCCTCGTACAAAAAGGGCAATTACCCATAATTCAGTGTATTCTCTTTTATGACCCGTGTCCTCTGTATGACAATGATAGGCTGTGGTTTATGCATAACTAGAAGTGATTCAAATAACTTCTCTTATACTCAGACACAACAATAATTTCTGTTCAAGTCAACCCCCCGAAAATTAATGAGATTACAACTTATCTTTCATTTTAGTTGATGTATTAATAAAATCTATTAAGACAAAAGTATTACCATTTGAAAAAGAGATAAGGTCTCATGGCATAACAGAGAAAATAGTATACTCAGTGTGATTTTTAAAAGGGTGGATGAAAGTTTCCTAATTAGTTAACTATTTATGTTGCTACATGTTTTTCACTAACCATACAAGTTTCCAGTGTTTTTTCAACTTTAAGGCTTATTAGTTTATTTGCAAATCAGATCAACTTGTCCTTCACATTAAAATCATGTAAAAACCAAAAGAAAACCTAAACAAAAGGTAAAAAAACCTGAAGTGTCGTGTTATTTCTGGTCATCCACTTTAGTCTGCAGAGTTTTTAAAGTCATTTTGTACAGCAACAGAATATTGCTTCTAAGAATTAATATGCCAGACATTCAAAGTTTTCTTCTGTGCTAACAAATAAACACAGGATTGATTGAGTTTGGTAATGTGTTAATTTCGTTATATGCTGCTAGGAAAACAGGAAATAGTTGTAGCAATTTAATGAAAGCTGCAAATATACATGTAAATACAGTTTTGTACAATTCTAACCAGCTTGCAAGACAATATTTGGTATGGCCACCTTTGTTCTTCAGCATAGTATAAACTCTCGTAAATATGTGTTCCTCTTCCTCTTCAGGCTTCTTGAAGGCTGTTCAAAACTCTTCTTTGGATGTTGGCTGCTTTTTGTTCCATCCTCTGTCCAGATGAAGATGGATGGCTCTGGGGGGGCCAGTCCATCATTGACGGTGTTCCATTGTGCATTTAGCTCTACCCAGTTATGACCTTGCTTTGGGATCATTGTCATGTTCAAAAGAATGGAGCTGCTGCCAACCAGATGCTTAATAAAAGGTTCTGCACAGTGGATCAAAATCTGACCTTTTCTGTGTATATAACCACGACGAGCCACGACAGAGCGGAGACAGCATTTTACAGATGGCTGTAGACACTGTCGTACCTCCTGACCTCCTTCATATAAACCGATAGTGATTTCAAAAACGTCTAATTCTGATATATCTCTGCATAAGACCTTTTCAGTCCAGTTCTCGTGTAATTTGGTATACCACAGCATTTCCTTCTTGTTTCCCTTGCTTGAATGACTGGCTTCTTGACAGCCACCCTTTCACTGAGACCATTTCTAATAAGACTATGGCAAACTGTAGATCGATCAGTGAATGGTCATATGGTTCTCTCCAGTCAGGTCTTTGCTCGATTTTTTTTTTTCCCCCTAATGTTTTATTTTTTATGTTTAAGGACATGACTTTCAGATACTTTATATTTGCTGTAGATAAGTTTAGGTCTGCCACGTCTTCTCTTGTCCTTCACTTTTCCAGTTCCCTAAAAATGTCACACTGCACATCATGCTTATATATCCCAGTCGTCAGTTTCTCCTTGAGAATCAACTTGCTGATGCGGAAATGCTATTTTATGCCTGTCAAACTGTGTTATTATTTCATATGCACAAATAAGGACTCCAGCTTGTTGGCTAATAAATGAATCCGAATAAATCAATACCCAATTTGAAGGTTTTTCATTTATGCAGATCTGTGTGCATTTTGCCAGATACCTCAGAGTGCTCGAGCACCTCGGTGTAGCTATGTGTCGGAGTGCCATCAGTTGATATTTTTCATGCTGCTATTTTTTCACACAGCATTCATTTACAGGTCAGTATATTACATATACTGATAGTCTCATTTAGCTTTCCCTGCTGACACCGTCTGTCCGAAAAAGTCACCCATGTGCAAACGTTTGTTTTTCTTTTGTTTTATTTGTATTTTTCATTTTGATCCACCGCACAGTTTATCAAATGCTGTGCACGCTCTTCGCTCCCTGACTGCCGATCTGCTGGCTTATCCAAGGCAAGAAATAGTTGGTGGCAGATAAAGCACAGCACATAGACATGGAAATGAGCCTGCAATGGCACACATGACAACGTAGAAACATTTATCGAGTACCACAGTGGGAAAGACCTAGATGCAAGAGAACCACAATTAAAGAATGAATCGAGCTTTTTTTTTTTTTTACTGATCAATTATAAATTACAGTTTGTGATGGAGCACACATAATCTAAGGGAACGAGATGTTAAGTGAATATATAATCTTTGTCTCTTCTCTGTTGGGGATCGTGAAAATGAAATAGTTTGATTACGCAAAAATTCTTTAGCCCTCGTTGTGAATAAAGCGTCTGCCTGTCCAGTGGCAAGACACCCTTAGTTAAAGATAAGAGTGCCAGATCAGGCCTTTAACATCACTAATATCAGACCATAAACAGATCTGCTGAATATAAATCACCCAGAATCCCATGGCAACTGACAGCCATGTCATGTTGCATCAGTGGGATTACGGCAATACATCACTGTGACTGCTCCCACGGTGTTTGCAAGCACATTCAGAAGGTATCTGAATAGTGCTGTGGACTGAGACGCATATCCTGCAACTGCAGACACCGTAGAGGCAAAGACATGGAGGGAAAGAGAAGAACTGTGTGTCGGTGTGTGTGCATATGAGGTTGCCTGTGTGCTTTGGAGAGAAAAAGTGCACCTATTTTATGAAAAGGTGAGAGGGTAACAATAAATGATGACTAGGGAAAAAGGATGTCTGCATTCGCCAGTGAAGGGTGGAGGTGCATGTGCACGGCAAAGAAATGAAGACATATCAGTAACCAGCGTGAAGAATTTGTGATGCATATTGTGGAACTGAAATTGGCTGGGACACATCTATCACCTTTCTGAGGACGAACTTTTTTGTCCCTTGTATGGAAGGCTAGCTAGAGATCATCATACTTCATTTCACCATTTAAAGTGTAACAGCAGGTTTAGAAATTGGGGGGGAAAGTACTGAAGGTGCAGATGTGTTAACTTTACAGAAATTGTGACAAAGATTTGAACAGAAACAGCTTCTTAGAGGTGTGTAGAACAGCAGATGCAAGGGTTTTTCTGATCTGACATCCACAAAGACACCATCAAGACAAGCTGATCTGCACCTCTGACAGTTCAGCCCCTCAAAATCTTTTAAAATGACACATACAAAAGCTTTGCTTTATTTAGAAGTGAATTTGGTTTTGTTTTTCTCTCCAAAATATCAGGATAACTTATGGTGCACACTTCTTGTCCCTGACTTTCAAAAGCCAAAATACGATCAAATACATTAAAGGTTAGTAGTTAGGGTTAGGCCAACAAGTAGTTGTTGTGACACAAACTAGTTAAGGATCAGATAAACATTCATTTTTATGATAATAGAGTTTATATTTTTGTCTGATCCCAGATCATTTTTGATTCTGTGTCAGATTAAATGTTAGCGAGGTATGAATTCCTGCACTGATAAGTCCGAGGCACGTGATAAAGTACGCTCTGAATCACAGCTTTCTTTCTCAGTTATGCATGCTGTGTGGAAATAACCTAAAAGAAGGAAAAAATACAGATATGTTGAATAAGGACACGTTAGTCTTTCTGTTGAAATGTTATCAACTCCACTACACATTATAAAACAATTAAACTGTCATGCCCAGGGTCAATACTCAATCGTGATTAGGGATGGGTATCGAAAACCGGTTCTTGTTGAGAACCGGTTCCCACTGTTTCACTTCCTTGGAATTGTTTGCCATTTTTGCAAACGATTCCCTTATTGATTCCAGTCGCCCCGAATGACGTCACCATGTTGCGGAGCGTCATTTACCTGGCAGGAAACACGGCGCCTAAGCGGCTCAAACACTCAAAAGTTTGGTTATACTTTACGAGAACGGATGACAACAGGGCAACTTGCAATACTTGCAAAGTAGATATTTCATTTAAGGGAGGAAACACTACGAATATGCAAAAGCTCACAAAACACGCGATGACCTTAAATGAATGTCGTGTTTTTAATTCCGCTCCGGACTCGTGAATCTCAACCCAGCAGCAGCGGTAACGTTTGCACGTCCTCTCCCGTTAATGCGGCAGGTAAATAATCAACTAACAGTGCATATTATGATAGCGCGATCTGCCTTATTACAAACCTGCCATTACTGTGCATTTAGGTGACCATGATGAGAGAGACAGACAGAGTCTGGCTGGCGCTCGCTGGCAGTTCTCACTGCAGTCTACCGGTAGCGTCTCCTTTCAGGCCAGGATAGACGAACGTCACCGAGCAGTGTCTAAGTTTGTGGTCAAAGGCTTGCACCCATTTGCCACAGCAGATGATTTTCAGTAAGTGAGTGTGTTTAATTGTAGGCAGGGACATTACTGGATATTCTTGTGTAATTGCTACAGAATAATTTATGTTATACTTTATTATTGCTACAGAAGAATATTTATTTTATTGTTTTACATTTACAATTTTTTGTCCTGGGGACCCTGTGACACCACATTGAAGAGCTGTAGGCTGTGGATCTCTTAAGATCTCACTGTTGGGTTTGTAAGGCCATGTTACTTCTAAATTTCTATCTTGTTCAAAGAGACGATATAAAACACAGTTCTAAGCTAATCGACCTTAGTGTTCTCCTTTTTAAAATAAGAATCGATAAGAGAATCGATAAAGAATCGTTAAACAGAATCGAAAATGGAATCGGAATCAGGAAAATGTTATCAATACCCATCCCTAATTGTGATGTTTTATCTTTTGTGTGATTGAGTTGAACTTAGTATAAAATAACAATTTTAGTTTGGAAAACCATCCACAGCTCCAGGAAATATTCATTTTCAGCTGTGCCGTTCAATATTATAGGTATGGGTAAGGATCAGACTGTAATTAGGGGTCCATTATATACATGTTCAGCAATAGCTTTGAGTCAGAATGGTTTTCATCTTCATCATGTTATATCATAATCATATTATCCTAAAAACTGCCAAAAAAACTTATAGATAAATTTGTACCTTCTACTGTCTTGCATGTGTCATAAGAGATGTGCAAATCATTGCATTCAGTTTGCAAAATAAATTAAATATTATTAGAGGGCAATTGTTGTGAGGCTTTTGCTTTGACTGCTGACTTGTACGTTTGAGAAAAGGTCTAAGTGGAAGTGGTCCTGGTGCAAAAGGAAGCTGGACCTGTCTAAAAAATAACAGAGAAACTGAAGAGCGAATGCAACGGTGTTTCTTTTGAGAATAAACATCAACACATAAATTAGATATGAAGTATGACGATTGTTGTGTACAAGGCCAGTAACAGTTCCTCTACAAGGGTGCTGTGAAAATGCAACATTTGGCAGAGGCTTGACACCACGTATGAACTTGATGAATAAGCCTCTAAATGTGATGTTCCTGCATTGTCCTCACCTTCAGCTACATCCATTTATCCCCTCTTATGGGAAATGGCTCCCCGGAACGATAGATATATTCCCCGGCACCACGAGAGCGAGAGCGCTCTACTACATAACCTCCCCATCCCCATCTCCATCCCCCGCCTCCCTTAGTAAAAATGAATAACAAGCCTAAAACATATACTGTAGTGCAGCGTATTCTTCTTCTTGCTGAAAGGCCTTGTCTCCCTTTTAGCCCTGGGGTGCTCTGCTCTCATTGTCTGACAGAATGATTAATTTGACTGAACTTCACTTTGCAAACATCCCAAGTTCACAGTCTCTCTGCACGCAGCCTTTCACAGAAGCAACTTGCTCAGGGCCGCGCTGTGTACGAAGGCTGATTTCCTGTGTAAAAATACAACGGGGGAAATTTTTCTTATTAAGACCACACTGGGGAAAATAATCTTAAAAAGTAAAAAACAAAAAAAACGAAAACGAAACAACAAAACCTGCCGAAAAACAGCAAACCTCAGCTGAGGTGAAGGTCCAGCTAAGCACAAGTTAGCTGTGCATACATTTACTGCTGTAGTTAACTACACTCTGTAACTTGAGTGCTTTCTCTTCTGAGAGACACATTATATTTTTCAAACCACCACACTACACAGATACTGCTGCCGTGGCAGTTTAAGCTCAAGTAACATTTTGACACTTGAAGCATACAATAAATCATAAATGTGCTGCATTGTTTCGCTTACAACGAAAAACAAAAAACGCTGAAAACTTTATATCCTCGGACATCTTCAAGTTTCCAAAACTGCATCCATACATTTCAGCACTAATCAGCACTCTGAGCTTTATGCAGTTGGGAGACAGGTGCCCCAGAGGGCAGCACAGATTTCTTGGATAGTAAAAATTAGAGATGGCACGATACCACTTCTTTATGTCCGATACCGATATCATAAATTTGGATATCTGCCGATACCGATATGAATCCGATGTAGTGTATTTTTTAATCAATAAAACTGTTTTTTTAATATCTTGCTGCATTTTGTATAAGTTCATACTCAAGTTTAAATAAACAACAACACTAAAGCTATTCTGTTAGACCTGTATGTAAAAAATACACTGCACCCAAAATATTTCATAGTTCAGCAACACTGATCAATCTAATAAACTTAAACCTGCTCCATCCTCCCTATTCTGGTATTTTAAAGAGTACTTAGCAGAAATATTAAGCAACCTGACTAATAGGGTTGCAAACTCCCAGCAAAAAATAATAGGGAACCCCCCTCCACCTCACGATGCTTAATCGAAGTAATCAACTTTAATTTGATGCAGTGTGAAAAAAATGCACAGAAATCAATTATTTTTCAAGAATAATTAAATAGATTCAACATCTTCCTTCAACAGAACTGCAGACTGCACAGATGGTTCCCAAAGGAAAAAGTACTATAGCTTACTAGGGTATATTAGACTTAACAGTTACTATATACAGTAATGGACTTCTATACATTTTACATCAGATTAAAACTTTGGGTGTCAGATAATTATTTATTAAAAGCTAGACATTTTAAATGAGAATAAGAAAGAAAAGTATGTCTTTGTGCCCCCTTTTCCCTGTTCATGCCCTATCGGCCCCCCTGGCTAAACTTTGCTAGATCCGCCCCTGCACAGTTACCAGCGTCAGCTACGTAGAAAAAGATCCTGGTGTACAAAGTAATATTAAATAAATTCTAACAACAGCTGATCAAGCTTAAACGTGCTGCTGTTGTTCAGCCGCTGGTTTCCTCTTTCTGGCTCGAAGTGGGCCAAAAACAAACAAGAGAGACGGACTCGAGACAGAAAAGCCGATCAGCTGATCATTGATCAGTTTCACGATTGAAGTAGCAGCAAGAAGAGGCAGTCGCTCCATATATCGGTTGTTAAACTTAACGCTGGAATGCTTTACAAACATTCAGAGATGAACTTACACACTTGCTTTACTTCTCTCTCGGATCACTTCATCGGAGATGAAATGCTGGTTTGGTAGCGAGGCTACAAATACACACAGCCGCTCTATCACGTGAGCACACTGCTGCGATGTGCTACGGTTATGAGCCGAGTCGCCGTGTCGCAAGTTTTGTGAGGTGCTTTTTTGATATTTAATGGATCGGATTACATTTTTTATTTCTCTCTGATATCCGATCCGGTAATTTACATCAGTATCGGACCGATACTGATACGTAATATCAGATTGGTCCATCTCTAGTAAAAATCATTAATCCCCCACTGTCAGAGGCTTAAATGTAATTGGACAAATTCATAATAATGGTTTTTGGGGAATTCTTTTCAAGCAACGACTGAAGTCTGGAGCCTGTGGACAAAGACTGACTTCCCCCTCCTGTGAGGATTTTTCTTTGGGGTCTTTCTGTCTTCAGTTTTGTCTTTCTTGCTTGGGTTGATACAAAGTGAATGAATTGGACACTGCAGAATATATCCCTCTTTTATACCTCTGAAAACAGCTCGTTTGCTTTTGCAGTCCGCTTTGGGTCACTATCTATGTGAACCTTGAAGCGCTGTCCATCTGAGCAGAAAGTACAGCTCTCTACACTCCACAATTCATCTGTCTGCTTCTGTCTTCTGCCACATCATCACTAAACACCTCCCACTCGGTGCCATCAGACGTTATGCATGCCCGTGCATCACATTGCATACACCGTGCTTTACAGGTGTTGTATGCACTGGATGAATATGGTGGAGATGGATAATGAAATGTATACGTCCTGGCAAGTGTTCCGTCTCAACTCACCATTTCAATCTTTTTCTTCTCAGAAGATTCTGAAGGGTTTACTTGACAGAAACTGCTGCATTAGTCTGATGGACTTATTTAGTTTTTGCAGCCTAAAGATGTTTCCCATTTCCTGGCACTGAAATCTGCTTTCACTGCTTATTGTGGATTCACACTAACAGATTCCACATGCAAATGCCCCAATTGTGTCATCAACTCCAGACCTTTAACCTATAAATTACATTAAGAACTAACAAGGAAATAGTTCATGTCTCTCAGTGAAATCAGCCGTTGAGTGAATTGTGCAATTACATTTTTCCCTTTGAAACAGGGGCATGGGAATAAAAACAGCAGTAATTTCCTGATGGAACTTGGTTGCAATTTTATTTGTGTAACTGTTCTCAAAAGTTGAAATTCTGCACTTTTACTCCATACTCACCATCCAACTGTAACTCGAATCATTGTTGGTACATAGATTAAATAGCAAAAATTGTCTCAGTGTCAAAAGATAGATGTTTATGCCTTTTAAATGATACATAAACTTCATAAGAGAAACTGAAAATACAGAAACTTGCCTTAGATGACTTCTTTCCTACTTGCTGTGTTGACTCATCTGAATGCTTTACATTAATCTCGTGTTTGACTGCATTATATTTAATCTCATTAGTTTTGTTCATTACAATGAAATAATGTAGGAGCAAATTATGGGATGTACCTTATAATACAACTCAATCCAATAAATCAAAAAGGAACCACAGGGTCTCAGTGTCACAGCGCTGCTGCGATGATTGCAGTGCTGTTCACTATTAATAATACAAAGGCAGGAATGCTCACGCTTACTGCATCACACATGGACTTGAACAATGTGAAACGGGCCACTTTGTGGAGCAAAATAATAGTAAGTGAAATTACAGGCTCGCCTGGCTCCTGAAAGAGCAGGTTTAGTCATTAGGAAGTCTTTGTGTGAAAATAAAAAGGAGCTGTCAAATCTGAACTCCTAAAGTGAAATATGATCTTTTGTTGTTATGGTGGGCCCACCTTTTGAATATAACCAGATCACACATTGTGTCTGTCAATATTCCAGAGACTTCAAACTCAAGAATTAATGAAGTAGTCGAGTACAATCTTCAGTACTCTGTAATCTCCTCCTCAATAACTGAAAGGACCGACACATCCCAGCATCACACAGGCTTATAATAGCTCCTTACATGTTGTTTCTGACAGTGTTAGCAGCTGGTGTACAAATTACTGCTACAATGAACAGCTCGCTGTCCATGATGAGAATGACCAGGACGGAGCCCCGAACAGTCCTGCTGTTTAACACCAGCTGAGAATGAAGCAGGTTTATGTGAACAGAGGGAAACACGGTTCTTTCAAACTTCCTTCAGATGGATGAAGACGGGACTACATGGGTCGTATACTAAAGCAGATTAAATGCACCGTGGCCGTGTCATGGCTGACTATGTGATTAACAGCAATATTAAACTTCAAACTGATGAAAGACCTATATGTCTGTGTAACACTTCAGTCGAACAGAATGTAAAAGTTCTTTCCCTCCAGTGAGAGTGTTGGTACAGAATAAAGAGTCAAAGATAAAGCAGCTATTAAAGCATAAAGCAACGCAAAAGACAGGCGACGTGAAAAAATGAGGTGAAGAAATGAAAAGAAAAAGCTTGGTGACTTTAAGAAGGGCTGCAAAGCTGAGCTGTAGCTTGACGCCAAAGATCTTTGAACAGAAATAGAACCAATTAGGACAGAAAATGGCTGATGTAGAAAGCAGCAACAAAACCAATATACTAGTTGCCAATTCTTGATCAGGACTTCAAGGCGGACCGATAGTCTAAAATTAGACATCGGGGCCAAAATCATGCTTGAGCTACGCTTCAACACGAATAAAGTCGAAAGAGTTTACAATGCCTGAGCTCTTATTAGTTATCTGTAAGTAGGAAGGTGCATGTGGGAAGCACTTGTCTGGTCTCCTGCTGTTACTGTGCAGCTGCTATAAGAACCTTTAAAGCAGAAAAACAACACGCAGCCTAAAAATGATGAAGAACAGTGGGTACGTTACATCTTTAATTAAGCCATAGGTGATATTCTAACTATTTAACCCATAACATCCTGACTGCTGGTCAGTCTCAGTGAAGTCTCTCACTACACTGCTGAAGGGAAGTCACTGTGGGAGTTATTATTACAGCTGACATCAGGCTAAATCAATAATAAATACCCAAATCACCTGTGCAATACAATGTTAAACAAGAAATTGAAAGGACAAATTAATATTTAACTAACTCTTCACAATGCTTAATAAACACTCCATTTACAAGGAAAAAATGTGAACTTTCTGGGAATTATTTCTTGGTTCAGGCTTTAAAGGGTTTAGGAAGCTTGAACATTTAATAATAAAGCAGAACGTTTCTGTCTACCAGCGACTCTAGCATGAGTTTATATTTTAAACTCATAAATATTGGACAGTGCTGGGCTCTGGCTGTGTAACATTACATAAATCAAAGTCAAAGACTACAGTATGTGTAGGAGCTCACTAGAACGTGAATCAACAAGCTCGGTTCCCGTCTACTGGACTTTCTTGCTGTGTGACCCATGTTTGCTCACCTGTCTGCTTTTGCATTATCCAAAGAGAAAGAGGCAAAGCAAGTTGCATGATGCAAAAATCTCCAAATGGTCCTCAAGTTTTAAACATTTTGAGAAACATGTTCAAAACTTGCAAAAACAAGCTCACATACATTTGAATTTATTAGATACTAGTTCCAATTACTTTTACGCAGACAGTGATTTTCTCTCATGGAAATCACCTTGTAACCTCATGGCCATAAGCGACATGCACAACACTTCGGTCCCTTGTGTTGATATATGATTAAATAATAATGTATACTTTATTAGTCCTGTAGAAAATTGCTTAGTTCTATGTTTAACCCATTCACTCAGTGAAGCAGTGGGCAGACGGTACTTTGCTCGAGGGTACCTTGAACTCCCGACCTTGAAATCATGGGGCAAACACTCTACCTACTGAGCTATCCCTGCCAACAAAGATGCAGGAATAAAATGTGGGATAAAAACCTATCAGGGTGCACCATTACAATTACAATGTGCTCAAGAAACTAAACATGTTTAAGTTCTGATGATTTTACCATAAATCATCTTAAAATAATATATAGGTGTATACATAATAAGCTCCCTATAAGTGTTCTGTCAGCTTGTGGCTTATTTTTAATGTGTGCATATATTATATAGATGTATGTTGGTAATGATTTTGTGTGTGTGTGTGTGTTTTAAAGTCCCAAACAGGGACAGGGATTTTAAATTATCTTAGGCTATAAATGCTGTAGTGTGTTTTATGTAGTTTATGTGGTTTATGTCACATGCAGCTCTTGTATTTTAGGATTTTAGGACCTTATGACCCAAAATGACATTTTTGTGTAATAAAAGATGAACATTTTTCTTTTTTTCAAGCTGAAATGTTTGCTTTTCTCTGTCAGTAAAATATGAAACACAAGAAATGACTTTGTGCTCAGATCTTTATGGCTGCAGAGGTCTGAAGATAAAATCTGTATTTTCTAAACCCTAAATTCATTTGATAGGTCGAAGATACGCAGGTGTTTTTCCAGCTGCTACATATATGTGAATATATTTTGTCTACATAACTTTAAACAGTTATGTTGTTTTAAAAACAAAGAAATTAATCATTTCAATTTTGAGAAATTTAACAATCCTTGTAACCTTGATCGAGACAGTCCTATCATCAGGCTTAGTGTCATATTAAACAGCGAACGAGTCATTTACTGAAAATGATCTGAAATGTGACCATACCTCCTATTTTAATCCCCCTCAGTGCTATGGTTATATGATTTCACTTGTCTGTGACAATGAGCCATCACTGGTCAATACTGGTCTTCGTGGCTTCATCAAACAATAACATGGTTGTAGAAAAATAGCCACAGTATGAAAAAGCAGACTCAATTTTCATGAAGCTGCTAAACAAGTCTTGTCACTGGAGGAGCATGGGTAATGAGAGTTACAAATCCCAAAACACACAGCACTCAGAGAAATGGAGAGAAAAATGTCAGCAAAAAAGAAATAAATAAATCAACAAATCAATATAACCTGTGATTTCCACTGAGGGAAGGGAGACAAAAAGCCTCACCGTCTTTGTTCCACTTACAATTAAACTGCTTAGGGAATCGAAATTGAGTTCTCTTGTTAACATGTGTGAGTCTGTCTCAAAGGGAAGCAGAGGAAAGAATATCAGACAAGTGCAGGGCTTGCTGAAGCTTGACACCAAAAGTGCAAAGCTGATGGAAACCACATCCTGTCTAAACAGTCCTTCTGTAACTTTGGCTTATGGTGGGGTTTGTTATTTCAGTCGCTTCTCTAAGGAAGATTCATAGGAATGAGCGCAGGTGGGAAAGTAATCTTATGGCTCATAGAACCCCATTAACTAGCCTGGCCTGTGCTCCATTTCACTCTTGGATAAGTCTGGGAATGAATGATTTACTTGGGAAAAGAGAGGAAGGGGAGAGTGAAGACAGAGAAGTAAAAAAAAGAAAAGTGAGGGGTGAGTAGCAGACGGACGGACTTTCTAATAGGAAACCAAATGTAATACACCACGAGCCTGAATTCTTCAGCCATGAATTCAAATAAGAAAAAAAGAGACGGATGGAAGAAAAATCCTGAGCAGAAGGCCTGGGGTTGGTTACATTAGAGCTTAAGTCAAACATTTCAAGGACAGATTACTATCAAGAACTCTCATTGTTCTCGTCTTCCTTCAAGCAGGTAGCCTCTTCGAGTTACACTAATCCCAGCATCACTGTTCATATAACCCCTGTTCAAGCAGGAAATGTACTTGGCCCCTCTGAAGTAACATTTAGACCATGTCCAAAGCTAGCATTACTGCTGTGACCTGCAGTGGGCACTACTTTGTAAATCCTCTTATTCCTCTGTGGTCTGTGTGAGCTGATTTTCTGTGACATTCTTTTTCTAGTTTCACAATAAGACATTTCAATGAAAATGAGACAGCTTTTAAAGCGCCATTGCAGATACGACTTAGTCTCTGGACTCGGGCCTGGCTCAGTATGATGGATAAAGTTGTGCTTTATGATTTTTGTTCAGAATCAAGATGAAAACTTGTAGTTATGCTGGCAATGTGGCATCAAAGATCACAGCAATGGCCAAAGACGTTGCTGTGATCACAAGAGAAATTATTTGCATTTCTTAAAATATCTCAGTATCTCCTTAAAAGACGAGCAGAACAACATTATCACGATGCTATTTATGTTTTCAATGAATGAACTGAAATGCGTTTGGTGTCATTGCTGTGGTTTTATGAATAAAATGTGTCAAAGTTAACTAAATCCCCATGACCCTGAGCTCCTGCACTTAGATCCCAGGCTCAAAACTTTAAAAAAATAGATAAATAAAAATGTGTGCATCTGACAACAACACTCTGGGAACCCTTTCAGGCAATGAAGCCGTTGGCTTGACAAATGTAGCTAAACTCTAACAAATCATACTGCCAAACACATTATCAATAAGCCTAAAAGATGGGATAATTAGGCTGGCAGATGTGGCTGGTGACATCTCAAGGTGACACGCTTTTCATTTCCGCTGTGTTGAAGGAAGGGTGAAGGGACCACTAAAGGGGCCGCCGTTGCCAGAGATTCAAAATAAGATGCCAGAAAAGTTCTGCTGATACTGCTGTGCTTGCGTGGTCACAAGGCCATATGCTTCGACTTTAATTATGAGGGACTTGGGGAGAGAGGGACTCTGGGTTGAACTATGAATCACTGCCACTCTGTATGCCCCAAAAGCCCTGTTCTACTGGATTTAAACTGCGCCCACGCAGGTCTGCCACCGTCTATAAATATACCCCATGCTGATGAATGTATTAAATAGACAGCTGATAACACGGTGCATTCCTATATACCCTTTTTCAGCTTAATAAAATCCATATATCCAGAATGTTTAGTGTTATGTGAAAAGGATTAAATGGTGATTGTTAGTATAACCTGACCTAATGCATCCGGCCCTTTAAAATGTGGAAGCAGAAAAAAGCAAACGTCAAGCTACAACTCTGAAACAGATCGGTGCCGAATCCTCCAGTTAACAACTGGAAGCTTACTACTTGAGTTCTGTGTGTGAAGGTGGGTGTAGCTGGAGCAAAAAGTCAAACTTAAATTAGTGATGTGCTCTTGTTGCCCTTCAGCTGCCTCCAAAGACAAACAACTCAAACTCCAAACCTTTTGATAGAGAGTCCTGCTCCACAGCAGATCACTGAGGTTATTACTTATCCACCCAGCATTGTCCTGCTGTAGCACACGAGTGGCACTGCGGTCTAAAGCTTTTACAAATATTGAAAACTAGGCCTTAAGTCGAGCATGTATACTGAAACTTTGAACCCTCGTGAGGTCTAAAGCAATCCTCCTGTTCGGTGACACAAACCTGCCTCTTACAAGTAGGGCAGGTCTGTGTCACCGGGACCCCCAGCCTCAGCTCTTTTCCCCTCAGGTAGAATGTTGTGACCCCCAGCTGTATTAATTATCCCGTCCAATGTTGTCAGCTAATTAACTGACACTTAACACAGGAACCGGCTGGGGCAACTCAATGCAATTAATCAGTGTTGAGAAATACATTAAAATCCTTCCTACACATAATTACTATAGAGTTTCTGCTTCTGCTGAATTTTCGTGTATTTACACTTGAAGTTTACACAAACAAAAATGCCTCACAGCTTTAGTTTAGACTCGCTAAAGTAGCCGACGGAAATGTAATTAACTAAAATGTGCATGTAAAATGAAGAGCAACCACTTAACCTAACCCCATGCAAGCTGGGGCACCTGGAGAGAGCCTACACATGCACAGGAAACACATGCATGCATAGACTGCACAGAAAGGCCCCGGGCAGCTGGTGGGTTTGAACCCAGGAGCTTCTTCCTGTGGGGCAACAGTGCTCACTGCGGCACCACCGTGCTGCCACTGGCAGAAACATTCCTAATCCTGAAGATATTACAGTTGATACTGCAGTTCGAGAGGCTAATCATAAGCTTACACTCTAGCATGAGTGATACTTTTTTTTTTTAACGTGTGTTTAAAGAAAAATCGATACAGCATATTCAGTAAATGATGCTGTAATATGACCTGTCATATGTTAAAGGACATATGACCTGGAACATGTCCTTTAACATTCCAACGTATCCCTCTTTACTACATTAAAGTTTATGCACTCTTTGCATTTATTACCATCATGACAAACTGGTTGAATGTCAACACAATCTAAAGGAACTGACAAAAAGAGAGGAGGAGGAGAAAGACAGAGAAGCACTTAGGAAACGAGACCCGTGGAGTCTGACAAAGCATAAAACTAGTCCAGCACAGAGGGAAGTGACAGGGAGTGTCATACGGTTGCAACCCCCTTGGCGGGGGAAGCACGGCTAAGGTGCAGTAACATCACCAGGTCAAAGCACAGCACAGTCAAGGTGCGACTGCTACAGAGTGCGCTGTGATTTTGCATGTGTGTAGAAAAAAGTGTACGAAAGTGAGACTAACTGATCAGATTAGGATGACAAAGTTATGGCAGCGACTGCGTGTCGTTAACTGTGTTTCTCCCACCAAACCCCACCCCCCCCACCGTGGGGAAGGAGGGAAGGGGGAGGAGAAGGATATGATGACAAAGCTGGTGAAATGATGGGCCGCAGATGCCCTTCACCAACCTCTGAAGATGAACAGCTCCATCCGGGAGCCACTGATAAAGAGACTTGTTCTGCAGAGGGTCGTGAAGGTATTTCATCGTTTATCCTCTGGCTGCCCTGAATTAGAGCCGCTGCTGCTACGGACCCATCCTGATCAGACATATTGACTTCCACAAGGAACACAGATTTCCTGTTACAACTGTATATGTGACGACTCGTACATGTGCGCTCGTCCTGAGAGTTATTTATTATGAAATGCTACCCTACACTTCTGCTCTACTACAATACTGCTGGTGGTTGTATTGTTTACACTGTTTGTGTGTGAATGTTTGTTGTCATGGCTCCTGTACACACACACACACACACACACACACACACACACACACACACACACACACACACACACACACACAGAGAAAGTAGTGCACTCATTTCCAAATCCACAAGATAAAGTTCCAAACCTTCACAGGTGTGTTGAGGTGGGATGAAGCTTACAGCAGAATTTGAAGACGGGTGTGGTCTGACCCGTGAGTATTAAGCAAAAGAAGGGATTAAAATTCAAAAGATTTCCACATGAATGCATGACGACCATTGCAATTAATATATAATATATGAATGTGAAATGTGCCTCTGTGCAGTGCAACCAAGTGTCCTGTCAGTGCGCCCCAGGGTGGCTGTGGCTACAATGTAGCTTGCCATCACCAGTGTGTGAATGTGTGCGTGAATGGGTGGATGACTGGATATGTAAAGCGCTTTGGGGTCCTTAGGGACTAGTAAAGCACTATATAAATACAGGCCATTTACCATTTACCTTCTTTCCGCTTCTCCATTAAAAACTAAAGTGCAAACGGAATTTAAATGTACAAGTTTTAAATGGATGAAGTATACCGCCTGACATGATCCCTTTTGTCTTGTATGACGAGGTTGGAGGGGTGTAATAGTGTTTGTCTGAGTGACAGCTGCTAGCAGGGGAACAAGAGAAAAAGCAAACTTACAGTAACCTTACATGTCAGAGGCTGACAGTGTCAACAGTGTGCTGTTTAAGAGGAAGGCCCACAGCAGCTTTGAAGTAGACTGAGGGGAATTCTGAGTGTTTGCATGGTTTACAAATGCAGACCAGCAGCTAATTAACTGCTAACCTAGAGACTGAGCACATTCAAAAAGCCTGAAGTATAGAAGTTCAGATGTGTGTTGATAAGTTAGGTAAGGACACTTTAGCTGGAATGATACATGCAAAAGCCTAAGGGTGCCTGAATACTTTTAGAACAATCACATTAACGGTGGTTAGCACAGTCACCACACACCAATGCTGGGGCGTTTTTGGGAAGTTTGCATGTTCTCCTTGCGCTTGTGTGGGTTCTTTCCAGGTATCCAGCTTCCTCTCACACTCTCACATGCAAGTCAGGCTAATTGGTGATTCTAAATTTGCTGTGGGTGTGAATGCCCTGTAACAGCTGGAATAGGCTCCAGCTCTCACGGACACTGAATTGGAGAGGCAGTTCAGAAAATGCATGGATGGATGGTGTGACCAAACATAACCAGCTGCTAAAACACTTTGTGTTCAGGTCGTATTTGTTATGAGATGTTTAAAAGAGGACTGCAGAGGTGAGAAAGTAAAAACAAGTTTTATTCAACAAGCTGATGAAGTTTAACAAAGACCGTGAACACAAACTGCAACAGCAGGATGGCAGGTGCACAGGCAGGGTGTCTGTCACAGGAGGGTGAGCAGACAATGCGAAAAAGGCCAGACTATATATACAAGGGAGAAGCGAGTGCGAACAACACACAGGTTGTGCAGAGAATCAAAAACAAAGAGGAAAACAAAGAGAGCAAAGCAACCAGAAACAAGTCAAGAGCTTTATTACCAAAATAAAAAAGACAAAGACAAGGAAACATGGGAGTACTTTGAAAAGGATATGAGAAAGTATATCAATTAAATCATAGCAGGGAAAGCTGAACAAACCCATCAACAAGAAACCACTGTGTTTCACTACATCCGATACAATTAAATTTGAGTCATCTAAGTCCGTGTGAACCTCCTGTGATTTGATAACGGTGTAGTGCTGGCTCCATATGTGATTAAAAAAATGAAACTGGAACGACCTCTGCGTTCATTTTGTCGTTTCTCAAAAATTTCAGATCTTCATTTTATCATTGTAGCATCAGGATAAGTGATTGTACCACTTTAATGAATATGCTGTTAATGAGCTTCAAACTGTTGCATATAAACGGCTGATTACAGCATATTGATTTGATCCCATTATGCAAAGAAAATTCAAATTATCATTGGCTGTGGGATAAAAGATGACTTAAGTATAATTTGGTATCGAGCATAAATAAAAGACTGAGAGGAGAAAAACTAGTGGTCATTCAATAGAACTTCCCTGTAGGAAACTAAAATAATCCATTTCTCTGTTTTGAATTATACAACTTTATTATACCCCAAGGCTTTGGTAATGCTGTTTCATAAGATCCCTGTCAATAAATCTCATTAAAGCTGCTTTAGAATCAAGGGAAGCTAGGGACAGATGCTTAAGCACGGGCTTTCCAATTTAACAAGTGAATGAATAAATGGGCAGAGAAAACTCAACTGGAGGAGTCGCTGCTCACTGATCGCTCTTCTTCCCATGTTCTTTGCATTCGGTGGGGCTATTGGTGGGGAGCTAAGTGAGAGTTTATAATAAGCAGATCCGGAGAAATGCTAAACAACGGCAGGTCCCGCAGCGATTTGTCAACGTAATCAACGTCATTGATTATGACAGTGGCGCACTGCAAAGACGCTTGCACCTGGTGAAAGCATAGATTCCCCTGGAGAATAAATCTGTTGCAAGAAAACATCACCCACAATCATTTAACGTCATTTACGCTAGCTCGCTCTGTTGAGGTTATCTGCATGCATATATATTCATCGTTTAACAGGAGTATGCTTAAAAAGAAGAAGACGAAAGAAATGCAGAGGAGTTCTGAAATGCAAATGCGCGACTGCTGACACAAATTGCAGGAGTTATTCTCCTACATTTATCCTCCACGCCACGTGACAAAAACGAACAACTCTCGGAAAACGGCTGACTCCAAATGTTAACAGTTTGTGATGGTCCGCTTGCTTTTTTGACTTTCTAACTCTAACATTTTCAATAAAGACTCTTTATCCAAAACACAAATAACAGAAACAATATACTGTACATACTACTTAATCTCTAACAATCTTCAAAATCATTTGAACTGCTTTGTTATGCTAATGAATAGAAAAAGAACTTTTACCTTAAAAAACCAAGACACTGCAGTTATTCTGATAGCAACCATCAGCCCTGTCAGTCATGGCTCTCGTCGAGCTTAAGAATTCTCTCTCCCTCTCTGTCCCTGTGCTGAATAAATTATAGCCCACGCATGTTTTTCAAAGTAAATACATGCTGAATAATTGCTGCGCTTCAGCACACTCTGCATCTTCACTCCCCTTAAAACTGCACCCACTGCCTAATCTGCCTTATCATGTCCAATCCACATTCACGACTAGAGGGCTGCTGTTTGAGGATTTTGTCTTAGAATCCAATGGGGGGGGGGAAGACGAGGGCCCCTGAAGGCATGACCTTCCCTCACTGCCACCAATTATATCAAGGCCTTATAAAATATAGATTATGTGCCATCTTGGTGCTGACATATCTAATGGCTTACAGCATGGAGAGAGTGCGCGGAGACCACGGGCAGAACCTGAGGGGCGGTGGAGTTGGACATGACGAGATGAAGGAAATAACACAAAGAGTGACCTTGATGGGCCAAGCCTGGCCTGCTCCGAGAATGACTGAACAAACGAACAAACGAACGAACGATTGAATGGACAGGCTTATTTCCACAGGATTGTTTGATCGATTCAAATCTAATCAAGGCTCCAAAATGCACTGATTGCAATGATATTCATTAGCCTAAAATGCAATAAAAATGTATTATTAATGGATAGGAGCTGAATTTGGAACAATTGGCATTTAACTTTGTGTCTTAACCTTTCAGCATAAATGTCAAGTCAAATTTTAATAGAAAAAGTTTGGCGTTCACCCAACAGTGAACGCATACATTTTAGCCCAAGTGTCTTGTTGGACACATATATATTCAAATCAGAAATGAGATTTACAAACAATCTTAGTGGCAAGATTTCATATTTCATGGGAATGCACGATAACAAAGCATGAAAGCTTTGCAAGCCTCACCTACATGTTCCATCAATCTTTCACACACATGGCAGACAGAATCACAATCACATATTCCAAGCATGCATGTTTGATATGATCAGCTGGACTGCAAGAGGATACATTTTGTCAACAAAATCTGGATTTTTGTGGTGGTTTTAATCAAATGTTGGTTGCTGCTATCAATGTCTTGTGTGAGTGTTCCTTTTACCTAGGCCTTTATTTTGCCTCATACATAAATCTACAATTTATCATAAAACTGAATGATGGAATTATTAAGTGTAAGACGATGATGACAAACAGGCAGCATGTAAATAAAAAAAGGAAAAGAAAACTTATTTTTACTTTACTTCTCACTGAAAAGTTACCGAACTCTTCGTTGATTTCACAGCAACTCTATCACTATACAAGAATATATTCTTCCCACACGGCAGCGTCTGAGGCTGAAAAATCAGCTCAGTGTTTCTCACACATTTAGATTTTATTTGTGGTAGTGCTCCTTTGGAAATATTTTATTTGACAGGTACTACATGAGAAATAAATAAGTGAGCAATGTATTCACCTGCCTTCTGCAGAGATCTTGTGGCCAAACTTCAACTCCAGCATCTTAGACTGTAGCTTCTTCTCTACACTCTGATGGTGGACTAGTCAGCTCTACAACTGAGGTGTGGCTAAAAAACCAATGCAACTCACAACAGACCTTCAGAGTAGAACTACTGTCACCTGAGATCTGCATTCCAACACGATGGAGTTCATCAAACATTTAAGAAACACTGAATGATATGAACAGTTGCCACAATAGCAAACTGGCCAAACTTTCAATATAAGGGCAAGCTGATTGTCCACGAGGAAATCAGTTGTAGATGCCGTCATTCTCTCAGGTGGGTTAAAAAACCCCAGCAGAAACAAAAAAATTGCAAACTTAGAAATTCAGCCAGGGATCAAATAATTATTTCCCCCTCTGTAATTTCTCAAGCTTCCTGATTCACCTCAGCAAACGTGTTGCAGCAGGTGACAGCTTACTCATTTTTGATGATGTGTGTGTGATGCAATCATGAATCCTATAAACGGCTCTTCTTAATCAATTCTGCTGACATTGATTGATGGACTAGAACTTCATCTTCTTCTTTATCTTAATCTTTAACGTGACCAGGTGGGTGTATCTCTCTGTAAGTAGCGCTGTATAAAGCGGTTTGAGCACTCAGAGTAGAAAAGCATTATATAAGAAGCAGTTAGCTGGAGCTAACCAGAATTTAGCTTCTTAACTGGCAGAAGTATTCCAAAGTCGGCAGATTCTCGATTGAAATGTCTTCATCTGGTGCTGATAGGCTTATTCAACATCGTGTGAACTCATCTGACAAGGTGAGGTAACAGACCTTCATTCATATGCAAAATTACTACAACCACAGTATGTGTAGCAAGCAATGCAGAAAGTCATGTGCCCCCACCCACACCCCTAGTGGTTGTAGTCCTAAACAACCGCATAGACTGTTTATGCCAGGGGTTCAGACTGCTAGTCTATTTTTTACATCACTTTCATTTTCCCACGCTGTCAAACTCAATCCTGACATTGTTGTTCTAGTCCAATCATTTTCTTGTCCGCCTTCTGTGAGCCAATCAGCTGCTGTTGTGTGTGCTTTAAAGCACGATCTGATATCGTCGTGTTGGTGTTGTTCCCAGATCATCATAGTAAATGTTGTTCCAGGATCAACATTGGAAGTGACCAATCAGAATGTTGTGACGTCATACTTTTGCGACTTTGGGAAAAACCGCCGTAAAACAAAAAACTGTACTAAAGCTGCGAGAAACCGCCTCTGTCCGCCAATCAACGGACTCTGACCCTAACCCTTTAATAAACGGTAAGCAGAATTGATATTGTCCTTGCAACATTGGAATTTCATAAATGCACGAATGGCTTGGCGCGCAAAAGAATAACGTCACAACAATGTGATTGGTCACTTGCAATGTTGAACCTGGAACAACATTTTCATGATGGTCTGGGAACAACACCAACATGACGACATCAGATCATCCGTGCTTTAAATGTCATCGTTCTTCAGTCTCACATTGGTACAGCCTACCTCCTCTCCATCTCTGTCTCACCCTGGTCACTCAGAGCCCCATCCGAGGTGCCATCTTTATTTTTACCAGGGGGTCCTGTCCTAATTTCCTAATTTCGGGACTCTGTTCTGCTATGATGGTTCATTGGAGTCTAATCAGGAAACACCTTTGAATTGAATTGTATATCTTATAAACTCATGTCCAGTTCCTCCAAATGATTTCTCCTTATTGAACTCTTACATATACTGTATACAAAATAAATGTTGACACTTCCTCACGATCCCTTTTATTTCTTTGGAAACGTCTCTTCTGAAAATAAAAACTGTCAAATCAGCCATTTCACCAAAGCTACAGCAAAAATCTGTGACTCTGATGACAAATGACAAGGGAGCCGCTGCAAAGCTGTGATGACTGGAAGGGACAACGCTTTCACCTTTGGTGCGCTCTGTTGCGTTACATCTTTCTGAGCATTCACACGGACAAAGATACAAATGCGACGTGTGTTGCAGAGGCAGTGTCATTATGACTGCTAGCAGAGGATGAGAGCAGGTCAAGACTGCTTCGCTGACCTTTTAACCTCCACCAATTGATTCCTTTGTCCCGGCTCTGCTCTTCTCCTGCCTGGAGACGGCACAGAAAAATGGCTGTCATTCATTTACTTGTTGGGTCTTCTTTGAGGTTTTTGTTCTTTGCTTTCTTTCATCCGCTAAAATTTTCATGGGCTTTCCTTCCATCTTTCTTACACTCTATTGTCTCTTGTTCTCCTCAATTTTCTTTGTCCATCGTCTCTATTCTGGTCAGTTATCTCTAAAGCTCCATCTTGGAGGAAATCTGCTTAGCAGCGTTGAGCATACTTGCTTTCCAATTAAATCAAGATGTATTTGCCTTTCAAAAACCTCTCTTTCCTCACTCTTTCTCCCATCGGAATAATTGATGGAGGTCTCTGGCCTCATGATGAATGGCTTCCAAGCCCGGAGATGAATAGGAAGATGAATGATTTCACCCCTGCGAGGGCCGGAGAGGGCTGGAACAAGGAGTGCTGACATTGTGACAAATACACTGACCATAGCAACGAAACCTGGTCGAATCAGCAAGGGACAGAGGGGTGGCGCCCATCGCACCTCAACAGACGTTCCCCTCACTTACACCGCCTCTGCACGTCTGTCTAACCGACGGACAATTACCTGAGCCTTGCAATTAACTGCAGGCGCTGTTATAATGCCCGTGGCCTGCCAGGAGACGAGCAGACATGGCGTAGAGCCAGCAAGCTGGGGCTTGGAGAGCTTTGCATCTGATGCTTGTGTTTGTGCACTCAGTGGAATGGTGGAGGCCAAGTGAACAGGTGCGGTAAGGTAAGAAGATGCCCCAGGTGACTTCATGTGGATGGTGTCGCCACAGCCCCGGCCAAGATTTCTAAACTGAAGCAAGTTTTCTCTCTGTCTTTCACACAACTTGCTGTCACACAGCTGAGACATAGCAAATGTTTATAGGAAAGAATTCAATGAGCATATGACGGACCATCTGTCTTAAAGGGCCAGTAAGTAAGACTGCTACTGGCCCACAGAACATAATGACCATAATATATCCACGTAGGGGGTGACAAGATTGTTGATCAGTACCACTGACTGAATGATTATGTTGCCAGCTGGTGAGCTGCTGGCTCTACAAAACTTTCTGTCCTGAACTGTTTTGGAATGAAAACTTTTCTCTGGTCGCAAACAGGCTCATTTAACTTTTGTTGGTCCTCTTGTGGTGTGCTGCTGATTTATCGTCACTTTTTCAACACTGTGGGTGACGTTCATTTTTATGTTATATATCACCTATATTCCGATTTTCAGAATTTCTGGAAATTAAAAAGAATTAAGCATTTTCCTCTCTCTTTGCTATACTCAGATTGGCTTCACTGAAAGTAATGAGGCGACTGGTTTAACTGACCTGATTTAGCTTCTTGTGGGTATAGCAAGAAAAACTGGGCTGTCATAGGCAGCAAAACGAGGCTTTTTTGTGAACAAAATAGTATCTGCACAGAAAAACATTAACAATTGCAGACACATGTCTGTTGGACACCAATACATGTTTAAAATCCATTTTGTGAAACATTAAAGCCCCTGACAGACTGTCCAGTCTATCACCCTACACTGAGGTGTCCAGGGTGTAGCCCACCTCTCGCCCTATAACAGCTGGTATAGACTGCAACCCCCTTGTAAGCCTTAATCGGAGAAACAGAAGAAAATACATTGATAGATGATTGGTAAAAGTGAATACCTACACCAATAAAAACCAAACAAAGCAGATCATAATAACATTTGTTTTGCAGGTTCATATGCATTACTACAAGCTACAGTATGATTGCAGTTGTGAACAGATTTGACCTAAAGCATAACTTGTCTGGCAAAGTTTTAAAATCCTGAATCTCCTTTAATTAGGCAGATAGGAAGCTCCAGAAAGTCATGCCCTTAACTGAGTGTAGAGTTTGTGACAAGTCCAGTTATAAAAGCATTAAAATCGGTGGCACTACATAAAATATTACAATGCTGAAATCCCAATGGAAATTTGGCCAGAACTTTCATAGTCATATAAACTGGTTTTATAACAGGGGTTCATGCCTGAGTCAAGTGGTTATACAGTATGAAGTATCAGAAAAGTCAAATTGTCCATAAATTAGAGAATTATGAGCAGTTTCCAATTCTAGGAAGTTTGGGGATTGCTTCTAACAATTCTACTT
Source organism: Aulonocara stuartgranti (assembly GCF_965226115.1). Taxonomy (NCBI): domain Eukaryota; kingdom Metazoa; phylum Chordata; class Actinopteri; order Cichliformes; family Cichlidae; genus Aulonocara; species Aulonocara stuartgranti. The sequence goes on along the minus strand of NC_138954.1, from coordinate 33,307,292 downwards.
ACCTTCAGATTATTATTTTGCTACCAATGATAGCCATTATTTTATTTTTTTTTAGAGTTTGTGGGTGCTCTGCATGACCTTAGTATGATACAACTGCCTTCCCAAAAATCTAATAAATGGCTCATCAAATACTGCCTACTGCTAATAGCATCTCTAGCTGTGGGAATAACTGGATTTAAGTTAGCACACACACACAGCCATTAGATCACCCGCCGCCCAACAGAACAACCTCAACCCGAATCAAACCCCTGACTGCTACAGCAACTTCTTCCACATTTCTTTCTCAATTTTGAAATGAAAACAAAGCTTAGCATTTACAGTTTTTTACAGACGCTAGGACACATTTCCCAATACTTAGGTCACTTTTGCAAAACTCTTCACACAATCCTCCTAACTGACCGTCAGCTTGGCAAAGCAGTTCATTTCACATTCAAAATGCACTACAACTACCAAAACACTTCATTCAGGTCTCAAATAAACTCATTCTTCCAGAACACTAGCAAAGGTTGACAGCCGACAAACACACTTTGTCATCCACAAAACAATGACCTGAAAAACACTAACAACATGTAGCATTACACAGTGTTTCCTTGTGTAAAACAAGGACACATCTCTGTTTATAATTTCAATATATGTTACTGGAATGAATCAGACATCATGCAGAATTCATTAATATTTGTTTATGTATTTTTATTTTTTTGCACTAAGTAATCCCAAAATACAAGAATTTGTATACACACCATCCACTGATACACATACAATAGTAATGCTAATCTACTCGGTCTCCTCCATTTGGCCACAGGTTCTCATCCACATCACATCTTATGTCATCTATGGGCAACACACCTAGGAAAGAATCTTCTGGCTGCCAGAATTGAAGGAGTTGAAAAATTTAAGGAGTAACACCTGTGTAGATGTTCATCTACAATGAGAATCAGCTGTGGCTGGTTACAGTTTTTTACAGACGCTAGGACACATTTCTCAATACTTAGGTCACTTTTGAAAAACTCTTCACACAATCCTTCTAACTGACCGTCAGCTTGGCAAAGCAGTTCATTTCACATTCAAAATGCACTACAACTACCAAAACACTTCATTCAGGTCTCAAATAAACTCATTCTTCCAGAACACTAGCAAAGGTTGACAGCCGACAAACACACTTCGTCACCCACAAAACAATGACCTAAAAAACACTAACAACATGTAGCATTACACAGCGTTTTCCTGTGTAAAACAAGGACACATCTCTGTTTATAATTTCAATATATGTTACTGGAATGAATCAGACATCATGCAGAATTCGTTAATATTTGTTTATGTATTTTTATTTTTTTGCACTAAGAAATCCCAAAATACAAGAATTTATATACACACCATCCACTGATGCACATACAATAGCAATGCTAATCAACCCGGTCTTCTCCATTTGGCCACAGGTTCTCATCCACATCACATCTAATGTCACCTAGGGCAATACACCTAGGAAAGAATCTCCTGGCATGCCTGATCCATCCCTGGCAATCTTCTGCTGATATCTCCAGGCATCCAGCATTCATTGCATCCAGGAGGGACATTTGATCATGTGGATGATGGTCGTAAACCTTCCACCGCCATGAGGAAAAGAATTCCTCTATGAGGTTGAGGAATGGAGAGTAAGGTGGGAGGAAAAGAGACTCCATTCTGGGATGGGCTGCAAACCACTCGGTGACTGCACGGGAGTGATGAAATGCCACATTGTCCCATACAATTATAAATGTTGCCTGATTCCTTCTCTCCGCATCCCTTTCCTCACCTAGCACAACCCTTCCATAGAGATCATGCAGGAACGCAAGGAGCTGTTCAGTGTTGTATGGCCCAATCAGTGGTCTGTGTAACAGCAGTCCATCAGTGGATATTGCTGCACACATTGTGATGTTGGCACCCCTCTGGCCCGGGACATTCACTGTGGCTCTCTTCCCAATCACATTCCTCCCTCGTTGACGTGCTTTGGCCAAGTTGAAACCTGCCTCATCCACAAAGATGAAAATGTGGTGCGTTTGCCTGCCTTCAATCTCCATGACTCATAAGCTCATAAGCTGTTACAGTAGTAAATTTGTATAATTGTCTTTGTGTGTGTTTGGTTTTGTTCAAAAACAGATCTGTATTTTATTCTGGTCTTACCTGGACATACTGGTTCCTGAGTTGCTTGACATGTTCAGAGTTCCTCTCAAAAGGCACAGTGTACAACTGCTTCATCCTGACCTGATGTTTTTTCAGGACTCTAGAAATTGTTGTTACGCTTACACTGTGAATATTTGCGAAGGTAACGTTGTCTGCCAAGACTCTTTGTCTAATTTCAGTGAGTTTTATCCCATTGTTTCTGATGACCATATCAACAATGGCAGTTTCCTGCACATCAGTGAACATCCGTCCTCTCCCTCCTGTGTGAGGTAACCGTTGAGTCCTAGGCAGAAATGCAACAACAATTACACAAAAGCTTATTTACTTCTGAAATGTGCAAATGCCCCTGCAGAATTCAAGTTACCTGTTGGTTTGCCGGAAAACTCTAACAATAGATGCCACTGTAGAGCGTTGCAGATTTGGCTGCACTCTCTGACCAGCCTCTCTCATTGAGTGACCATGATTTACTACATGATCAATTACAGTAGCTCTGATCTCATCTGAGACTACAGCTCTTGATCTTCCTCTTATTCTTCTTCCACCACGCATACATATTCCTCGCCCCCTCCCAGCCACTCTTCTTCCTCTTTCAGCCACTTCTCCATTTCTGGCTGGGTCCATGTTTACGTCACAAAACAAACCCATTCAGCAGTTGTCTCCTTTTGTAATGGAATTGAAGGAGTAACACCTGTGTAGAGGTTCATCTACAATGGGAATCAGCTGTGGCTGGTTAAACTGCATTTTTAGATTTAAAATATGTTTCAATAAAATATTGCTGTTGAATTTTGCTGTCTTATTCAGTTTTGCATTGTGTTATTGTTTTGGCCATAAGTTTAACAGTTTTGAAAACAGTATGTAAGCACATGCAAAATGTCCTGTCCGTACAAAGATTTTTGGCAGTTGTTGTGTCTGAGTGAGAAGATAATTCATGAAATTTGAGAGATGTAGTCATTGAATGCATTTTGTGCCAAAACAATGATAACTGGTCCTCAGTTTAGCCCACATAGACTTCTGTTGTGCTCACTGTGTGAGGAGTTTTGCAAACGTGACCTAAGTATTGAGAAATGTGTCCTAGCGTCTGTAAAAAACTGTAAGTCATATTAAAAGAGTCTAACAGAAATGAATACAGTACCAAATATTATCATTATTGTTAAATAAATGTGTTTTTGTGCTCTGGATCTTTAGCTGATATTAGGCAAGTATACATGTGAGCCTTAGCAAAGTGAATCCAACTAATCAGAGTAAGTCAGCTATGGCAGAGATCCAAAAATAAGCATTTCATAAGCAAGGTTTTAAGGCAGCATAAGGCAAGTTTCAGGAACACCCAGGACAGATTTTTGCTGCCTGACTTACTGGCACATCAGTCATAAACAAAGTTATGTAACACGGCAAAGGGAAATATTTAAAAAAATAATGACAATGTGTCAGCCAGAAGAAAAAAGGTCTGTGGTCACAGAGATTATGAGATCTCTCAACAGTGAATGAAACACACTTACTAACATGACAGGTAGAGCATCGCAAGACTACTGACTATTACACTGAACTGCACACTACTGTAAAATGTTTTCTGTACAGGCAAAAAGAAGTATAAGGCAAATATGTACTCTTCTGCGTAACACATTTGTTCTGCCTGAAGCTCCACAGAGTGCATTTATGGACCACAAGTGATTGCTTGTCAGCTTTCATGAGGCATTTATGTGATGCTTGCATCATTTGTGACAAGGCGATGGAAGAGTATGCCGGTTTATTTAGAAACATCTTAAATATAAAAGAGCTTGAGGGTTATGCCTTCTTTTCTTATGACATTCAACACAGCAGCTACAACAGTGTTTTGAAGATGCTGTAAGACACGTTGATAAGTTTGCCTGAGATATTGAGTCCATTCATTATGGAGGTAGTGTTTTCAAAAACGAACAACTGGTCATGGAAAGTGACCTGAAATTAAACTTTCTGTAATTTATGCAACTAAGGATAAAGTCAGTTCAAAAGGTACAACAGAACAAAATTAGGTTCATATTGACTTGACAGCATCACACAGTTGCAGCATCACACAATTGCCTGCATATCCATGATACAAATGTCCCATTCTACCACCCAAAGGTGCTCCGTTGGATTGAGATCAGCTGACTGTAAATTGGGGCTGGTCAAGACATCAATTTGAGATCATTTGAGCTTTAGACATGGCATGGGACAGAGATGGACATTGTCTGCAACATTACTCTGTGGCATTTAAATGGGTTAGTACTAAGGACCAGCCTGAACTGTTGATTCAAGGCAGGATGGTCGATGCTTTCATGGGACTTAGACCAAACTCTGACCCTATTCTGTGAATTTCACGGTGGATTTATCAGGCCAGGCAACATCCATCCATCCATCCATCTTCTTCCGCTTTATCCGGGTCAGAGTCGCGGGGGCAGCAGCCTAAGCAGAGAAGCCCAGACCTCCCTCTCCCCAGCCACCTCCTCTAGCTTGTCCGGGGGAACACCAAGGCGTTCCCAGTCCAGCAGAGAGATATCTCTCCAGCGTGTCCTGGGTCTGCCCTGGGGCCTCCTCCCAGTGGGACATGCCCGGAACACCTCACCCAGGAAACGCCGAGGAGGCATCCTTGTCAGATGCCCGAACCACCTCAACTGGCTCCTTTCGATGTGGAGCCCCTACCTGATGGCCGAACTTCTCACCCTATCTCTAAGGGAGAGGCCAGCCACCCTTCGGAGGAAGCTTATTTCCGTCGCTTGTATCCGCGATCTCGTTCTTTCGGTCACCACCCACAGCTCGTGGCCATAGGTGAGGGTAGGGACGTAGATCGACTGGTAAATTGAGAGCTTTGCTTTTACACTCAGCTCCCTCTTCACCACCACAGACCGGTGCAGCGTCCGCATTACTGCAGCTGCAGTCCCAATCCGTCTGTCGATCTCCGGCTCCCTTCTCCCATCACTCGCGAACAAGACCCCGAGATACTTGAACTCCTCCACTTGGGGCAGGAACTCATGCCCGACCCGGAGTGGGCACTCCACCCTTTTCCGGCTGAGAACCATGGCCTCAGATTTGGAGGTGCTGATCCTCATTCCCGCAGCGTCACACTCGGCTGCGAACCGTTCCAGTGCGAGCTGGAGGCCCTCACCCGATGAAGCCAACAGAACCACATCATCCGCGAAAAGCAGAGATGAGATTCTGAGGCCACCGAAGTGAAAGCCCTCCGCCACTTGGCTGCGCCTAGAAATCCTGTCCATAAAAATTATGAACAGAACCGGTGACAAAGGGCAGCCCTGGCGGAGCCCATCAACAGGCAACATTTTTTCAAAATTTCTAATCCCATTTTGGTGACTTGTGTGAATTGTTAGCTGACATGAATGGCAGCTGAGAATCAGGATACTATTTATTATTATCATCTGCTTCAAGGTTCAGTACATTGTGCATTCACAGATGCTCTTCTACATACCTTGGTTGTAAAAAGTTATCTGAGTTACTGTTTGCTTCCTATCAGCTTTGAGCAGTTTAGCCATTCTCCTCAGACCTCTGGAACCAAGAGAACTGCCATCACGGGACATAATTTTATATGTATTTTTTTCTCTGACCATTTACTGTAAACCCTCTTTCTTTTTCTTATTTTTGTCCCTAGCTGGCGGTCTGCAGGGGAGGTCAGCCACGAAGCCAATACATCGCTGTGGGTGCTGTAACAGTCACAATGGTGTGGTGTCCCTTTAAGACACCCAAGTCGAGGGTTGATGGTGTCATCAGTTTGTGCCACTGCTCTGCTCTCTCTCTCTGTGATTGTGTGGACATGTGCTTGCACGCTAGTATATGAGGAGGGACGGATTTTATGTTTTACCTCTCCAGACACCTTTGTTTGCAACATTATGGATTGTACGAACACTGTGCGCTATGTTTGTTAAGCTGCAGCCGTTCAACCGGGCTTATATGGTTGATGAAGAGAAGGTATATTAAAGAACACACTGTGGAATTCCCAACGCCAGCGTGAGTGTGTATTCTTTTGGCTACCCTGCTAAGTGTTTTGCTGCCTCCTCTCAACCACTAAACGCAACCCGACGTTACAAAATGGCGCCCGAACATCTTCTCTTGGACCTCGGTATGCAGTATCTTCGAGCAGTTGATGATTGGTCCATAAAAAGGTACGATGCGGCAAAGTGGATGTCTGCCGTGTTTCGCGGGAACGGACCAGGCTGGCCTGGACGCGGACGTCGGGAGGATCGAAGGGTCGCGGCGGTGCATTTCCGTGGCAACGACTGGAGCCGCTCCAGCGCTGTTTGTGGACTGTGGTGCCGTTCTCTATTTGGCCTCTTCGTCGTGGCTCCATTGGATGTGCGTGGACCTGCGTTTCCTGGGCGTGGGTTCGATGCAGCTTTGCCATAGTTCCTGAATTTGTATTTTTTCTTATGTATTTCGTGTTGGTTACTGTTGTGACATGACTGCTGTTTAAGTTTTCTACAGTACTTTCTGGTACTGTTTTCACATATTATGCTTACTGTTGCTGTTTTTGAGGAATAAGAAGAAACACAATGAAAGAAAAAGGGAATTTCATTCTGTAATTGTCCTGGCTATCCTAAGTTTATTTTCTTTCTTTAACATTTATTTAAATGGACATTCACCATGTGGGACACTGTCATGTATGCCAGTTTGTCGATTTTGCACTGTACATTTCCCTGTTTTGGTTTTAACTTCTTATCCTGCTGACCATGTATGGAGGCTGGTTAAGTCTGGACTGTACCGATGCTGTAAGGGAGGAGGGTCACCTGGGTCCGGCTGAGGACAGCCTTTGTTTAACCCGGGGGGAATATGTAACAGTCACAATGGTGTGGTGTCCCTTTAAGACACCCAAGTCGAGGGTTGATGGTGTCATCAGTTTGTGCCACTGCTCTGCTCTCTCTCTCTGTGATTGTGTGGACATGTGCTTGCACGCTAGTATATGAGGAGGGACGGATTTTATGTTTTACCTCTCCAGACACCTTTGTTTGCAACATTATGGGTTGTACGAACACTGTGCGCTATGTTTGTTAAGCTGCAGCCGTTCAACCGGGCTTATATGGTTGATGAAGAGAAGGTATATTAAAGAACACACTGTGGAATTCCCAACGCCAGCGTGAGTGTGTATTCTTTTGGCTACCCTGCTAAGTGTTTTGCCGCCTCCTCTCAACCACTAAACGCAACCCGACGTTACAGTGCCTTAGGGCAACGATGCACTTCTAGGCCTTGTGATCTCTGGCCTTGAGGGTTAGACGTTGTTGTTTAAGATCATCTTCAATTTGCTTGATCCAAGTCTTCTTGGGTGCGTCATGCTTGATTCTCCAATGGGCGGGGCGCTGCTGCAGCAGAAGGCAATATGTCAGGCGATGGTTGCTCATGCCACAGATGTGGCCAAACCATTGCAGTCATTGCTTCTGGATCAGCACTTCCATCGAGTGTTGCTGGTGACATTGACTACATATCGTGCTGAGATGGGAAGGGAGGGACACTCGGAGAATCTGATGCACATGGCACATTTGGGGTGACCGTGGCGCAGGAGGTTGGGAAGCGTATCTGTAACTGGAAGGTCGCCGGTTCGATCCCCGGGCTCTCTGTCCTGGTCGTTGTGTCCTTGGGCAAGACACTTCACCTACCGCCTACTGGTGATGGCCAGAGGGGCCGATGGCGTGATATGGCAGCCTCGCTTCTGTCAGTCTGCCCCAGGGCAGCTGTGGCTACAACTGTAGCTGCCTCCACCAGTGTGTGAATGTGTGTGTGAATGAATAATGGAATTGTAAAGCACTTTGGGTGCCTTGAAAAGCGCTACATAAATCCAATCCATTATTATTATTATTTGGAAGACCTCGAGCTTGTTGAGGTTGTGCTTGAGGATGACCAAGGTCTCGGATCCATAGAGAAGAATGAGCAATACCAGTGTGCAGTACAGGCGGATTTTGGTGATGAGGGTGAGATTATCTTCTTCCAGACGCACCATCGGGGGGGGGGGGCAACCTTCTCTGTAAATCCTAGAGAAGGTTGCCACTTAAAATGGAGCATCAGAATGGAAAAGAACGGTGATTTAACTTCAGCAGAGTGTCAGCAGAATGTCTACATGCCTAAATGCATTGAGCTGCTGCCATATGATTTCCAGCACACATGATGAGTTCAGCTCTCTCCATGATAGATTTTGACTTCTTTATACAGTAAATCTATATATGTGGACCACCATATTGTACTTTCCAAATACCCCTAAGCATCAAGCATCAGTTCTTCTATTATTGGAGGAGAAAAGTGGGAAAACGGTTGTGCCTTAGAGTACACTGTGTGCTTCTAAAGCACCATGCCGGATGTTTTGAAATGATATCTCAATTCATGATATTACTCTTCAGTAAAACCCACAGCCAAGGCCCAATACAAAGGTGGAGAGGAGAAGTGCTGCTACATCGGACTGTGTTCTGGGCTACGTGCACTGCAAACCCAGGAGCAGTATAGGGATAAAAAGGTTTGAGCTGTGCAGGCAGAAAGGAAGGCACAAAGAGGAGAGTGAAGGGCTTGGGGACTTGACAGTAGGAGATCCATTTAGATTAGGCGGTTTTAATATCCTCTGAAGTTTCCAATAAATGCCAGTTGGAACCAGTGCTACACTGTTGTCATTTGATTGTCCATCACCTTTGCACATAACCTCAGATGATGCAGTTCTGAATTGCTGCCCTGACTGGCCTTGTATCACTGCCGTTATATCAACAACAAGTGATAAAGCCATCCTGCAATCTGCTGCTTTCTACACTGTGAGGCAATTTAGAGACAGTTACCCAGGTGCCTGGAATAAGCTTAGCCAGCAAGCTGCCCAGATGAAGCATTCCTGGGAAAATATGCTGAAACATAATTATTAATTTCACACTGACTATTGTTGTAAAACATGAAGAAGAGAGTTATTACTTATACAGACAGGCAGATAGAGGATATCCCCTTCACTGCATCTGCCTACTCTTTACAAAATATCTGCAAGTTCTACAACTTAAATGCTAGCTCAGAGGAAAAAAAAAAGAAAGGAAAAAATGTTTTTCCAAAACAGAGTGGCGCTTTCGAGCTAAACTGCTGTTTTCCTTTTAAATTAGTCAATAAAGAAGTCATGATTGCTCAGCACGATTTCAAAGATTTAAAGCTGTAAAACTAAGCTGGGCGAGAGAAAAGAAAAAGCAGTGAGGTCAAACTCTGTAGCTAATGAGGCGTCCAGATGGATGATACAAATTTTTGGCCTTCTGGAATTGCTTGATATACAGCAAGCCAAGGGGTTTTTTCTTCATGTTTTCTGTGTTCACGGCAGCTGTTTCACACTGGACGGCTGCGCGCTGTTCAAACATGGAGCCATGTGCTGCACTGGTAATGAAGAGAATAGAGCACGATGGCTTCTGGTACCGCTCACTAATGAATCACGGCAGTGGTGGCACAACCCACCAGCCTCCCGCCTCCTCCTCACAGTTGTCAAATGAAAAATTATTTTGCTAATGTTCTACCTATTTTTCCTTCACATTCATTACTGACTTGAATCATGAAGCACAGATTCAGAGTTTTCCCTGAGAAGTAGCCAGAAAACTTTTTGGGAGTTTTGTACAAGCTTTTCCACTCATACTATATTTTCTTTGTGTGAATTTTGCAGGCCCATACTGCAGCTGACAGCCGTCAGTTTAAAAAAAATACAAATGATAAATATGTAATAATTATTTAAGGATTGTGTTCGTGCATTTAAAATATAACGAGCTGGCTTTTGCTGGCAGTGTGTTTCCTGATAACTAAATAAAATGCTGATGAGGGATAATAAAGCACAAGCTATGTTTTACATCGACAAAAATGCAACATGGTAAATATCTCAGTTTAGTCCACAGAAAGAAAAACTTAAACCACTCTCCTCTCTTATATTATTCATGAGTTCAGATATATACAGGAATGTAAAGCAAGCAATACTTCAAAGAGTAAACACAGTTGGTCTGTTAAGTATGTGCACAATGTCTCTGTACACCACCACTGAAGCGACTGTAGTAAAGACCTGGCAGAGCTTCTAAAGAAGAAATACAGTGTCTTGATGCATTCTCAATCATCCAGGTAAATAAATCTCCAAAAGTTGATTCTGTTCATCTGGACGCAGCGTTTTGTGGGAGAAACGTTTCGTCACTCATCCAGTGACTTCTTCAGTCTCAGCTGACTGCAGGTTTCCCCAAATCTTATAAAGAGTACATTTGCATAATGACTGAAACCAGCCCACTGAAGGAACAATGGGCGGGAGGTCAGTTCCTTAATCTTAATTATGCAAATTCCCATGACCATTGATCAACAACCACTGATCAATGGCCATGAGTACCATTCACAGAGAGTTGAGGAAAGGCTGCAATCACAGTTTATAAGATTGGGGAAAACTGCAGTCAGCTGAGACTGAAGAAGTCACTTGGATGAGTGACGAAACGTTTACGCCCGGATGAACAGAATCAACTTTTGAAGAAATACAGTGTTTTGTGATACCATTGGTTCTAGACTTCAGGCATGACTGCAGAGTATTTCCACCCAAGTATTAAAAAGAATCTTTTTATTTAAAATTGTTACTTCTCCAACACATTTTGAGTCTTAGAAAATGCAGCAATATGTACAAACCAGCTGTAATTTCTAAACACTTAATGCAATACCTCTGCACTGCAATTCAAAATAGCACAACAAGCAAGGCTTCAGATCTCGAACTGGAGATCCACCAATCCATTCTAAGATCTAATGCTGATCCTTTGGTAAGTATTTATCGAATACAGAGGTAAATTAATAAGCTCTATTTCCTTTTCCTTACAGCTTTCTAAAAACTGTTAAAACAAAAAGTAATGAGAGTGAGACAAAGCATCAAAGTAACCCCAGTTAAAGTAAAAAATTATTGCAAACATACGCAGAAAAGCTGAGCCCAGGATATCAGAGGAATTATGGAAAGTTCTGGAGGACATTATTTATGCCTAATGCATCCTAACTGTAGTTTTCTTGCCAAAACTGTAGACATTGCAGACAGTTTTACAGCAGGGATTCAGTGTAATGAGGAAAAAAAGCTACTGGCTGAACATAAACCATTGTTTCCTTAATTTCTATGTGAGGTTTTATTTGTTATTTTGCTTCTTTGTTTGATTGAGGAAGATTTTCAACAGACCGGTGATAACAATGCTTTCTCACAGCTGTGTGCTAAAGTATGAAATATGGTTTCATACCTGTGAGGTATTCTGGGTCGGGCACAGGGTCTGACAGCTCCTCGTGGCATTGAGCCTCTGTTGGCACCGATGCCACCACCATGCCATCTGGGAGCTGCTGTTCGATGCCTCGGGCAAAGTTCTTCTGCCTGGTGTAAAGAGAGACAATACAGAGAGCTCCAATTAAGAGACATCAGTGCTCAGTTGCCCAGCACGGGATGAAAAGGGAAGAAAGGGAAGAAGCAGAAATTCAGGAAACAAGGACAAAGAATGATGTGAAGGAGGTAACGGCAGCTGTCATTGTCACAGTTTGTAGTATTTAATGTATAAAAAAGGCAGCGAGTGAATCAGTTGGGAAAAGTCATGTTATCACAGGTGTTTTGTTCCAAATGTTCTGCTCTACCAACATTTTAACACATGGACTGAACAAAGTATTGGGACATGCATCGTAGCTCTAATTTTAAAATGTGCAGCTCCATAATCATTCAAGGCAAACTTCATCCTTTCAGTATTTTCCAACCTCGGGCCATGATGGACCAAACATTTGCATTTATCACTTGAATTAATGTGTGTTAGTGAGAGCGTGTTCACCTGAAGCACACCTCAAACCAGGCAGATACAATCTCAGTCCTAAACTCTTAGTGAAAGTTGCTAACTGACAGATTATGGTGACTGTGTATGAATGCCATATGAAGTCAGACCGGTAATCTAGAACTGCTGCTGTTACTCAATAACACAATTAAGAGTTTTTGTGTTCTCGCTATTAATATTATATCAAATTGGGGCAGTAATCGTTTTTCACTGCAGTAATACTTTTATCCTCGTGAAATATTTTCTTTACTCTGTGTTAATCGGGTGCTGTGAACACTAAGTCACTAATTACCCTTCTGAAGTTTGATGATGATGATTAAACTACTATTGCCAGAGGGTTTGCAGTTGCATGTGATGAATAATTAACATTATATAAGCTATAAATAGCCATAGAAGTGCTTAGTGGTTTTGTTTAAGACTTCTGTGAGTTTGATGTGGAGCCATTGTGATGACTTGTGATGTTATTTGGTGCACTTTTTATCGACAGGTTTACAACGATAGCAAAGAAGGCTGGTCTGTTAGTAGGAAATAGTCGATGGAGGGTGTCAGTACATCCATCTGTAAATGTGGAGATAGATGTGTGTATGCTCACGCAGTTCCACTGCAATTTGAGATTTATACAACTTAGAGTGCACGCACATTGTGCGATAGTAGCAAAGGTTCAATAAATCCACACTGTGTAAAGTTTGATGCATGCAGACCAGGGATGGCAGACTCATTGTACATCATGCGCCACACACAGGTCACATTGATCTTAAGTGGGGTGGACAGTGTTTCTTTCTTGTAATTATAAAACAGAAAGTGCCCTTTGTTATGTGGATTGTAAACAACAGAAATTTGCATAGTGAAAACACAGGACATTACTTTGGTGTAATATGAATGGCCAAGGAGGAGCTCTTTATCAGCAGGAAAAGCTGCAAAACATATTAACACATTTAAAAAATGTATTCCCTCTTTCCCATTTCCCAAAACCCTCCAGTGGGCTTTGGAAAGACTGGAATCTTTGTCAGGTCCATTCTGACCCCCGGGACTTATGTTTGACTGCCTTTGCCTGGCTAGTGCTGTGGCAGGCAAGATGAAGGACCCAAAATGCAGGAATCAGAAACAGGAAGTAACTTAGGTGCAGCTTTATTGATGGAAAATCTTAAAAGAATAGCCATTATAAAAACAAACCAAAATCTCAAATGCAGAACTAGAACTAGACTGGGAACAGGAACCTAGAAACTAAGAAAACTCATACTAGGAAAAACCAACCGGGACACAACAAGAGAGTACGATGCAATAACAAGGAGGGGATGACAGAGGACGGAAACACACGGAGGAATAATAAGGAAACAGGAGACAGAAGGGCGACACAGCTGGGTTTAATTAGGCAGGACAAGACAAGGAAAGCAAAACTAAATACACAGACAAAGACACGGACTTTCAAAGTAAAACAGGAAACACACCGACTAAACTTACAGACACAGACTCAAACATGGTTTCACACAGCAACACGACTGACTTGGAACCAGAAGGAACCGAGAGACTAAATTTAAGAACTAGAAATCACAGAACCATGAACCAAAAGACTGGTAACGATAAATCGTGACGTAATCAAAGCTTAATAATAATACAAAAATCAAAACCCTTGGTCACCGACCCAGGACCGTGACACCTTTGATGTAGACTGAAGGTTTTATTCCTTTGCCATTTCTTTTCATTACACGTCACACTTAGCTCAGTTGTAATAACTTCAGAGGGACCTGATACAAACCAGGCTTCTGCTGCCACAATCATACATTTTCTTTGTTGTTTGAATCCCAGCCTTTGTATTGCAACTTCCATCTATTCTTGATCTGTATCAGCCAGGATATGCTCCGGCAACCCCAATAATCCTAAATTGGTAGATGGAGATCTGTTATGATTTGTTTAGATTTTTCACAAGTGCCGCTGTCGAGGTGATGGATTTGTCAGTTCATGCTGCGTTGTCATTGGTTCATTAGTGAACATGGGTCATAGCAGATGTCACATTTTGAGAATTTTGTTGCAGGCTCTCTCTGACTACAAGTCAAGAGACAGCCTTTAAAGAAGGACCTGTGAACTTCACAGTTCAAAATGATCATTTCTGTTGCAGAGGCTCAACACCAGACAATATAAACTGGGCTTCACGATTCTACACAACTGTGAAAAAGTATTAAACTCATTCATGAAACAGCAGTCCAACTTATTTTGAGCTGAAATGTGAATGATGCAAATAAAGGAGGAATATAGCTTATTAATTATTCATTTAACTCTAGTATCAGATCGGTACTCTGTATCAGCAGATACCCAAAGAGATCCCAAGGTACTGTACTGGAAATTGCAGTAGGATGAATCCTCATGCAGAAAAAGATGAAGCACACAAGGATGGCGACTAGAAGGACAACTCAAAGATAGACAAGTGTTTTTCATAACTGGCAGATTGTAAGGCAATACTTTCTGGCAGCTCGTTAGAGACAAATCAATAAATACTAATAATTATGGTAGAGTATGGGTGTGTATTGAAGAGACAGAGTCACATTAAGCATGTCATTTTTCATTATGTTTATTGTTCTGCTGCGGAGTGACTCATATTCAGTCTGAGAATTGATGTCCTCATTTGTCTGATGCCGCGAGTGACTCTTGGTTGAACTCACTCATTTTGTCCACTCCATTATTCCTTGTCTCAGTGCCAGTTAGGTTCACAACAAGGTTTTGCAGCAGAATGACTTCAATAAATCAGTGACCCGGGTCAATTAGGCATCTCAGGTTGGATGCTGAAAAAAATAAACTAAAAACATCTTTGTTTTTACTCCTGCAGGAATCCGCAGCCAGGCTGACTTGGGCAAGAAATCAGACAGTGTCTGTATTATGATTGGAGAAACTTGCCATCAAACAAAGACCTTTTATTAATCCAGCAAGCACGGACTCATTAGCAGCTAAATGTGCCACTGAGTTCGTCAGCTGGTGGTAAACTGCTGTTTGGTGCTGCGCAGGTAGTGCACACTGGGTTTACCAGAGCTTGTTGCTGGAAAAGGCTGCCTGTTGCCACGGTAAACAAGTTTAATGAGAGAGCTGACACTGAACCAAAACAGCCAAGCGTCAGACATAAAACTAACACTATGAGCCAGACGATAGTAATCGGTGTAAAGTTAAGTCGTTTAAATTACTACAGGTACTACTTATAAAATACCAATTAGCGCAAGTTTAAATGACACTATAATTCAGCTTGTGTTCAGACTGTCTAAACCACTGTAGATGTCAAACCTAATGTGTCAGTTATCGCACCTTCAGTCGCACAGGTACAGTCTGTGTGTCAGCCCTTTCACATTCCCAGGGCATCAAGTAATGTCATTTTGTCAGAGCTGGCAGTGTCACACCTCGGCACAAGATGTCCTTTAGTAGCTGTGAGTGACAAATCGGGTTATGTTATATAGAAGGACCAAGTCTGTCATTCCAACCGTGTCATTTATGAAACTGCCTGGTTTAAAAGTGTTTTTGCATGTTTGTTTCTTTGTTCTCCCCCAAATCACAATCTTTTATTTAACTGAGTGCTTTGACTAAACCTAACAAAGTTTTTAAGCTTAACCAAGTAGTTATCAGAGCTTAAACCCATCAGCAAATGGAAGTTAAAAAAACAAAAACACAAACACAAAGAAACAAACAGAGCATGAACCATGCAACTAATGCCACTGCCTCCCTGCCAGTTATTATCTGTGCAACCAATATTGCAGAGAACGTGAATGTTTCTGACAAAAGCTTCATTTTGTGAAACAACCGCTACAACTTTCATGTCCAGGGGTCTTACTTTCCTATTATATGCCACGTAGGCTTAATATTATTACCACCTGCCTAATATTGTGTTGGTCCCCCTTTTGATGTCGAAACAGTCCTGTCCCATCAAGGCATGGACTCCACTGAAGGTGTGCTGTGGTATCTGCACCAAGATCAAGTCTTGTAAGTTGCAGGCTGTGGGCTCCATGCATCGGACTTGCTTTTCCAGCACATTCCACAGATGCTCGATTGGATTGAGATCTGGGGAATATGGAGGCCAAGTCAAACCTCAAACTCGCTATTGTGCTCCTCAAATCATTCCTGAACCATTTTTGCTTTATGGCAGGTGCATTATCCTGCTGAAATGGGCCACAGGCACCAGAGTTAATACTAACATGAAAAGTGCACACCGTCAGCAATGCTTAGGTAGGTGGTACGTGCAGGACCCAAAGTTTCCTAGTAAAACACTGCACAAAGCATCACACTGCCTGTGTCGGCTGCCTTTTCCCGTAGTGTATCCTGGTTCCCCAGGTAAGTGACAGACACACACCCAGCCATTCCTATAATGTAAAACAAAACGTTATTCATCAGAGCAGGCCACCTTCTCCAGCATGGGCATCCTGACTGATCTGTGGTTATGCAGCCCCATGTGCAGCAAGCTGTGATGCTCTTTGTATTCTGACACATTTTAACTAGAACCAGCTTTCCACTTGGAGACACTCTGACCAAGTCACCTATTCATCACGCTTTGGCACTTATCAAACTCGCTCATATTCTTACACTTGCCCATTTTTCCTGCTTCTAACGCATAAACTCTGAGGACAAATGCTCCCTAATAAATCCCACCCACTAACAGATGAAGAGATAATCAGTGTTATTCACTTCACCTGTCAGTGGTCATGATGTTATGCCTGATCGGTGTAAGTGCTTAGGAATTATAATTGATGACTCGCTCTCTTTTATAGCATGCATTCAGCAAGTGGTGAAAAAAGTCAAATCGATTTGGTTTCAACTTTCAAACAGAGAGGGAAGAAAGAGTTGCTTTCACTTTCATGTCAGTGCTGGATTATGGTGTTCCTATTTATATGCAACTGTTTTCACAGTGGTTACATATGCTGGATACTTTTTATCACGTAGCACAGAGGTTTTACTAGAAACCTTAAAGCTCTTCCCCACCACTCTATGTTGTACGCATTTGTCATTTCATAGACTCACCCAGTGCACATTGGGGGGTTTTAGGCTGATTTTGCATTGCTCCTATCTTACTTACTCACATTCATTAAGTGTGGAAAGTTATTGTTACTGGTCCCAAAACTCATTCCTTCTGTCGGTCCTGAAAGTTTATTGTGAATTTGGAAAAAATGAGCGTTCAGATTTGTAACTGTCTCCTCTTGGAGTCAACACAGACTTAAATTCATTATGATCTCCTCTTTAAGGAGATTTCAGGTAACCCGGAGGCAGTTACTTCAGGCTGAATATTAGTACCCGCCCCCTGTGTTTGTGCCCAAGACAATGACTTAGAGCGGCATTAAAATGAATAATTTTGATTTATTTTTGGATTAATTCTTTTGTGCTTTTTAATGTGTGTATTTGCTTCTGTGATACTAGTCTACTCAACTACTGTATTCCTGTCTGTCTTGGCCAGGACATTCTTGAAAATGAGAGGTTTTTTAATCTAAAGACTTCATCTAAAGGGTTTTATTACCTTGGATAAATAATAAGGGTTAAATGCGAATGAATAAGTAAAAAAATAATGTTTATGATGATGTTTTCAGCTTAGAGTTAAAGGTTTGTTTAAAGGAAGCGTACGGTCAGGGAGATTTTAAACACTGCAGGTGATGATAAATGGAAACACTCTCTTACTTAACAGCACAGACATCCTGACTAACATGGTTGGTTTGCGAAGGAAAAAAGTTACGTGAGAAGCAAAGCATTTACTGTCAGAGTGCAGATATCTTCGGATGAGAGGCTCATTTGCTGCTGTTTATCTTGCTCTCAAATTTCAAATTACCACTTCCTGTATACTCCAAATATTTCCTGCTAGTAACCATATCTGACACGAAATATTAAATTAAGCAAATAAGATAGAGAGCATCTCACTTACACTAAATGGATGCTCTTCTCAGTTGCAGCCCCCTTTTACATCAAGTGTAGATATATTAAAAAGAAGGGTGTAATAGCCTCGCGCCTTTAAAAGATTCATACCAGCAGCCATTAAAAACAAAACATGAAAGGTCCTCATGGTTCATACTGGTGACAGTTCTCCCATTAATATAAACTCTGCATAATGTACCCTTTGATGCATGCGGAGATCTGGGCCTTAGTTGTCGAGGGGAAAAAAGCACAAATATTTACAGATCACAAACTGCTGCCTTCAGGAAAGCCACAGCGTGAGAATAACAGAAGCCACCGGTTTTAGCGGAAACAGTGGTAGCTGTGCGGCCATGCCGAACACCAGCATCCATGAAGCATTTTATTACAGCGGTCATTGTTTGGCTGGGGGTGCAACAGTATTAAGTCGGCTGCTGGTGCACCACTAAACTAGATGCAAGTGGAACCTTTGAAACAGTAGAATAAGAAACAATAATCAGGAGTGAAACAAATTTCTTTATTATATATCCAGTACAATGCAAACGTTTTAGGAACATCCGATGTTTAGATCTTTAACCCTGCCTGAGTCAGAGCCCTCAACTGGGGACCTGACTCAGACAAGCACAGTCTGTACTTACTGGTACTGGCATTTTAAAGAAACCTTTCAGACAAATAAAATATGTACAGGAGAGTTTTACTTTACTACAGGTTATATGCTTTATTCAGTGCTTGTAGAAGCAAAGCCTGAAATCTTAAAGAGCTACATTCAGCAACTAGAAAGTCTAGCTCTGAAACCCATCGCATAGCACTCATCATTCATTGATGTCAGCAATATGGAGATTTTCACAAAAGAATTATGATCTCCTGGACACTTAGAGCAACGGCTCTGCAAAAAGTACTTGACTACTGTGGACAAATGTACCTAGAAATAGCGTTGCTTTAAATGTATAATGAGGTCATGCTTTCTGTTTACTCCACTATATCTTATTTTTTCAAGTAAAAAAGAAGGAAAAAACTACGAATTGCCCTTTCAATCCATTAGTCCAGTAAATATGTTTAACTTGTAAGTCCTACATCCAACCATGCAATCTAAAAGTTAAATGACTCTGACAATTAAAGACATCCCCCTTCAAACTACTCTGCTTGGGTACAGTGCCTCCCTACTCCCTACCACTGCCGGCATTCCTGCACCATTTGGAACGTGCCACTGTGACTCCTTTTTACTCCAAATTTAGAAGATGAAGGGTTCAGATACGATGAGCATGACAACTGGAAGAGTTCAAGAAGATGGAATGCAAATTTTAGGAAATATAAGCGTAGCAGGGAGCACCTAAAAGGTACACTGTGTGGAAGTGAAAGCAGTGACTGAGAAACCAATCTGGTAAGTGGGGCGAACACTGAGGGATTGTTGGCATGTCCAATGTTCCCAATGCACTTTGTGTCAACCTTTTGGGAGGAATTCATGTTGTAACACCTGGTGAGTGATGGAAAAAGACAAAATAAAGATGTGGATGCTTATCAATATATGATGAGGATCATCAGCGTGTACTAAAAACTAAAACACAGCTCGTTATGCATTGCTATATTTGTAGTTTCTACAAAACTATAGCAACCAAGGCTGTGATTTTACTGACACCGAGTCAAAAGCCTGTCATTTTCTGCTGAAAGTAATTACGCGTGATTTCAGCTGTCAGTTTAACAAAACACACAAATTGGGAACGTAATGACTGAATCTCAGTTGTTTTGCTGACGACCGTGATTAGATTTTTCTCTCCCATAGATACACGTGAAGCGGGTTATGTGGTTGCTATCGCTGCATTTGTGTTTGACAATTTTCACTGTAATTTTGTTAGAGGATGGCATGTAACATTTAGCAGCCATCTGGCACTGTAAGCATGTCATTATTCATTTTCTCTCTTGAAGTTCAATGAACTCTTGCAAAACTGCCAAAACTTACTAAAGACTTTTTTTTCTTCTTCTTTAGCAGGAGCTGTGGTGAAGCAGCCACCTGTTTGATGAATTATTAAAATGTGAAATGAGACAAAACACCAGGACACTTTTGATTTACGACAACAGTTCTTTCACTTTCTTTTCTGTTTTCCTCGCAACGATCCCCCCTGACTATGTGACTCAATAAACTCGTGGCTTTCAATAAGAGACAATCAGGGCCACTAGCAACCCATTCCCAACCCACTGTCTCCATTAGTCTGCAGCGAGCATATTTCATATTTTAATTAACTGAGTCAATGAATGTATTCCTCTTGAGGGCGTCATGTCGAGGGTGTGGTACAGCAGGCACAAATGAGCCCAAAAAAATAAGAGAGGGAGTTTGAGAGAGAAAAAAAAAGATTCTGACACAAAATAGTGGGGTGAGAGAGTGATGGGCTGTCAGGTGGGAGTGTGGTCTTAATCATTGATCCCAAGCAGGCAGCAGAATGAGAACAAAGGCCACTAAAATATTCATTAAAACCTGTTCTGAGCTCGTCGTGCGAGAAAGCAATAGAGAGAGGAGTTGAGAGAGAGGAGAGGAGGACACTGTTAGGAGTAATGAGAGGAGGTTAGCTTTTTAACATCTCATTACTGGAGTCCACTGGCTCCCGCAGAGACGGGAAGATAGAGACTCTGTCACTGAGCTCTGTAATTTGAACCCAGATCATATCGCACCCCCGAGATGTCACCGTGATAGGATCTCCTTCACACAGACGCGCGTCTCACTCTGTAACCAGAATCACCGCGTGCCCCACCGGCCCTGCTGCCAATGACGATGCCATGACTGGATCTCTCCCACTAGGAAATCAAATTAAAAAAAACTTGTGTATTTGAAATGATAATGCGGAGCTTTTTGTGCAACGAGGGGAAGGGTGTATTTTCCCCTTTCCAAAAAAACATGAGAAGCATTTCAGGGCTGGTGAGCTTGAAAGATGGACCACGCTGGGCAGAGGGAATCAAACAAGCGCTGCGTGTGTGCATTTACAGTATGTGCATACCTGAACACCCAGGTTTGTGTACCAGTTAGTGTTATGTGTGTGTTATGCTGCTGGCCACCTGCTCACTGTTATTGCTGCTTCCCTTTTATCTCCCCCACTTTTTCTCTATCCTTGACGGGGCCACAGAGCAGCTCCGTTTCTCTCGCCAGCACTCGCATTTCTCCTCCAACAGCAGCCAAAATGTTGACTTGGACGGATGCTTACCGTTTTTTCTTTTTACTTTCAGTGCATGAAAGTGGAAAAGTGGGCAAAAAAAAAAGAAAAAGCAAAGAAGTGTATTGTTGACAGCGAAAAAGAATTCAGGCAGGTAAAAATGGTAGCATATATTTGGAGCGAGGAAAAAACAAACAGACGTATAAAGCCACACCGGTGGTTAAAGAATATTAAATTTTGACTTCTTCTTTCGACTGAATGAGGGAGACAGAGGCTTTGTGCCACTCCTGAGCCGTGGGGTAAGGGCCTTTTGAAGAAGTGCCAGTGAACATCACACAGAGGTTCTCATTTTCCCTCCCGTTGCCTCTGCCTCGCGTGCTCGTGTTTACTCAAGGGCAAATATGTGAGGGAATATGTGAACTCACGGGCCGCGCTGCTGTTTCGCTTGCATGTTGTAGATGCTGATGAATAAGTCAATGGCTTCCGAAGGCTGGTCGTTGCATCTTTGCACTTTTGCAGCCTCGAGTGTCTGTTAGAAATACTGTAATTGAATGTTCTGCAGTTTGAAGGGTGTCTTTGACTGCAGGTCGTTTGGGTCGTGTCAGAGAGGTGCACACTACTTGGCTCTTTGTGTCACTCTCTACAATGAGTGGAGGGTGTGGGAGTCAGCTAAAATCCACTGTTTGTGGCTTCAGAGGAGAATGACATTAGAGCAAATAAATCCACTGTACTGGCCTGTGTTTAAAAGGAAGATGGCACCCTACCTCCCCTGCTGTTCCTCCTTGGAGTAACCTTGCAATTTATTTCATGGCTCTCACAAACGACAGATTACACATTCAGATTTTTTTCATCCATCGCTCTGGTCACACTCTGTAAAATGCTGGATTCTACATCCCAGTATTAGGCTTGAAATCTGTTCCCTTCAAAATAAATAAATAACTAGATGTGCATCAGTGTCAGCAAATCTCTTATTAAACTGTGTATTAAGTAGAGAGTAATGTACCAAACATTCAGGTAAGGCTAGCAGGCCTTTTATTTTTAGCCTGAGCTGACTTTCATCGATTAAAATGACAAATATGGCTGGTTTCAGACTATATGAGCTCTAGTTAATTACCATGAAGTCCATTAGGAATGTTGCCTGGTAATGTTCTGTCTGTGTATCTGTGATTGAAAAAGGAAGAAGTAGAAGAAAAACACTGTCTGTAAGTGTCCGTGATGAGTTCCAGCTGAAAGCTGAAGCTCATGGCATCCTATGGTTTACATAAGGCAGAATTTCCTGGGTACACTTTTATTCTTATTCATTCATTCATATTTGTTGTTTCACTTTCACAAAATCGGAAGTATTTAAACATTCAGCTTAAAATGTCCCAATTCTCAGTATGTGCATTTGTCATGGTTTATCATTTGTACATTTAACTGTTCAGCAAAATGGACATAATGTTGACTACATTTTAGTGAACACTTGCAAACTGTAACCTCAGTTTCCTGTTATTAGCTGACAGGATTAGCACCGTGACCATGTCATTGGCTGATATTTGCCTTAAGTAGACCTGCGGTGTATAATTTGCACAGAATTTGTTAAGATCCAAGATTTTCTGTCACTAAAATATATCGGAGGTTCTAAGGTGCTACATAAAGTACAGCTTTGCAATGTTAATTACAGGAAGCTCTTTTTGCGCTCATTTGAAAGTTGACCGCCAGCTAGTAATTCTTGCTATGTATCATTAAATTTGACATTCAGTTTCCTTGGTGACAGATACCATTGCAAGCTACGCATGCATTTCCAAAGGCCAACATTCACTGTTACACTTATGTTCATGTTATTGGTTTTGGAACAACTCCCGACACACATCTGTGGATGCAACGCTTTCTTCCTGCAACTTTGATTCATTTTACTTTCAAGCCAATTTGTTCCTTAGATTCAATTTCAGCACACTGACTCCTGGTCAGTTTCAATCCATTTGGTGCTATCTCCAATAATTAGGCCTTGCATTAACCATGCCTCCCTACAGAGTCTTTCCTTCCTCTTCCACCACCTCATCTGAACAGGAAGCACAAGCGCTTTCAAATGAGATCAGAGCTTTTGAGATTTAGATTCTTGATGATATTAACTATTAACCTGGCTCACGCGTCCCTTCCTCTCTACGACTCTAGCGGTCGATCCCTAAGTGGGTGACTGGCCTCCGGGCAGCAGACTCCATGCATGGCCCAAATTAAATTCGTGGGCCGCAGATGACTTTGCTGACCTTCCGGCTTCCTGAGTTTAGTGGAAATGATTGCCACATGCAGCGAGTGATAATTAACCACCCTCAAAGCACTCCACTAATCATTCTGATCTCTGTAGAGATTATGAGAGGGACAGTGCGTTGCTTTTCACCTGTACTGTTGGATATATACATTAGGTCTCACAAAAGAGGCAATGCATTTTATTTGTGTTAAATAATACGCAGCCAGGAGAAACATCCTGTTTTGTCATTTACTTTTTCAGAAAGGGAAATGGCATAAAAACTCAAACAAAATCCTTACTCCACCATGAAATAACCTTTACAGATACGGATTTGATCTTTTCTTCCTAGCAGTAGAGACACATTTGCCTCCAGATTATGTATGAACAGCTTCCCTTTTTGTGACCTGAACCATATTCTACTCCCAGAAAAGCTGAAAGGTTGAGCCACAGCACTAATGCCAACATCAGCGGCGTAGTTTCTTAAAAATGCTTTGGGCACAATGATTATTATCTGTGTGAACGAAGGTGGAATTAAATTTCCCTTTTTCTTATATTGTTTGTTGCTTCTCGAGTTTTGGATTTTCAGTACAGAAGAACATAAGAATTGCAGATAATAATGAAGTCATATTTGTACTGGCAACCCAGGTCAACGTGGAATATAGGGCTTTGGAGTTGAGGTATTGTGGGAGCGCGGCGCCATTTTCCTGGGCCACGAATCAAAACAAACACATTGTGTCGGAAGTACGACTGCATGAAGCATGCTTGAAAGCAGCTCAAAAGAAAACGGATGGTATAGAGACTGATTGCGTCCGGAGGCGAAGCGAAAATAAAGTGCAAAAAATAGAGTGCATCGCAAATGTGGACGCGTATGAAATACGCCAGTGGAGTAGAGACCCAGACGACTTACCGCTATCGTCCTAGCGTCCTTTGCAAAAATCTCGTTGTCATATTATGTCTCCATATGTGTAAAGTAGATGCAAACTACTACATTGATAATCCGGTTAGATATTACTTAAAACCCTTTGGTTGGGGTGGGGGTGGTGTTTACCTTCGACTAGTGCTCTCTGTTGTTGTCGTTGCGTTTGCCGTCTGTGAGAATTAGCGAATCTTTACATAGCATGTCTGCAAAGTCACTCAATACGATGTTTGTTCGCAATTTCTATAACCTCCGAGCGCTTCAACAACAAAATTATTAAGCTATAAAGAGTGACATGAACATATATTGAACTTATTGGAATGAAAATGTCTGGAGCACCAACAGATATTTGGAGATGAAAGAGAACTGGATATCAGCTCGTCTCACGGCGGCTATCCAGGCTAGACGCCTTCTTTTGGTAAGGTCCGCTATATGAGCTCCCCAGGTTAGCTAACACAGGTTGGGAAAGAATAAAAAGACAGACCATTCTCAAGCTTATTCCCTTGCCGGTCGTGCGATCGAACATTACAGCCGACCACACAGCAAGTACGAACTGTAGCTGATGTGTGTGCTTTCGCTCCTCTTTCGCTTGAGCTTTGTTTGGCACAGGGAGATGGCGCCTCAACCAAAAATCCTGACCACGCTTCCCTTTCGTGACATCACGCTCCAAAGCGCTATAAAAAGTGTCATAAAGAGCAAACAACACTGACTACATATGCAGATGGGGAGGTTAAATGCTGTTCCCTGATTTATTACTTTGAGGGAAAACAGAATTTTTATACCTAAAGGGGAAACCACATGAACATTTATTTGGTACCTCTTCAGATATGTTAAATTCTGTGTGTATGTTAAGCACAACAATTAAAAATAACAAGAAAAAAGAAACAAAGAAAAAAAAAAGAAAGAAACAACTGTCGCGTCCTTTCAGTTTGGATGTGTCACCACGGCTTTATTTGTCCTTCTGTGCACCATTAAAGTGACTTAACTGTGTCCACTGAGAAAATGAAAATCTGTTGCTTCTGTGGTTTGACACAAACAAACATTGTTATAATTGTTGCATCTTTATTGTAAAGTAACACAAAGTCATCCGCTTGTAAGCTTTATCGCTATGGATTCCTGGGTATGTTCATATTTGCATCAATATACACTGCAAGTCTGCGTCTCTGCTAAAGGGAACATACTTTGGTGACATTCAGACTAAACACTGTACTGCAAACGTAAATCTTGGCGTTCAGTTCTTTAATGAAGTAAAGCCTTTGAGGTGTGAGGGGCGGGGCCTGAGCTTGTCCACTGTGAAACCAATTAAAAAGCAAAACTGAAAAACATCAGTGCTTTATGATTATTTATAAAACTGATATCACTGCAGTAGCTATAGACGTTTGGAGAGAACAAAAAGCTAAAGCAGTAATCTTTATTTATTGCAGTGTTTTGTAGATTGATATAATTTAAAAGAGCATCAGTCTGACCTAATAAGCAGGTAACTACCAGCAGCAGTGGTAGTTACCTTATTTTCAGCACTCATAAAGTGTGAAGTTAACATCTTAAGCACGCACACCTGACCCTAAATGCGATCTCCTCCCTTTTGCCCCCGTGTCTGGGGGCGTTGGTGCTTAAGAGGTTGAGTGTGGAGTAAAGTAGTTACCAAGTGTTTGTCGCGACCACATAATTATCCAGTTTTCTCCGAATCCTTTGCCCAGCCTGGTGAAGGTCCAGGCAGCAGTGGACGTCCCGTTGAATAAGTAACGTTTATTCACAGACACTCATTTTTCACAGAAAAGTCACAAAGTAAAACTAAAACTAAATAAAAAACAAAAGGAAGTCAGCTAAATGGAGCTGGAGTGGTGAACTGGTCCTGAGCCTTGGAGAACGAAAGGCTTTGTCCCCCCTGTTCTTCAGTCTCGTACGAGGGAAAACGAATAGATTTTGATCTTGAGTGAAGACAGCAAGCAGCAGTGTTTAACAAGCAGTTGATATATATAATCTATGTTCAGCCTTGGATGGGATTTTGTTCTGTTAAGGGTGCCATCATTTTAACTGGGAACCTTAGTGCTGTTCTTAGTCTTTCTCTCAGCTCTCTGTTGTTCTTCTTCTACTCCCGTCAAAGGCTCATTGACTAGGATCTATGAATCTGCTTTGTGTGTCAAACATATAGTCCAGTCATACCTGTACTGAGAAGACTTTTACCAAATATGCATACATACATGCTCCTTAGAATTTTAATCCTCAAATGAATAAAGTTTAAAAAAAAGTGAGTAAGGAGGTTGTGCTGAGAACAAGCTAAAAGTCTCTCTCTCTCTCTTTAAATGAAGATAAACATTCACTGTGATATCGGCACTGTGGGAGCTGAAAGTCCTGTGCCAAGTGTTTCCCAGCTGAGGTACAAATGGCAGAACAATGTCCCACACGCTCCATTCCACCAAAGTCTCATGTGCTTACCTGAATGTGGCCTTGAGGATCTGTCCAGAGGTGCTCTCTTTGGTGTGGTTGTTGTATCCGTAGAAAAGGTCTCCAAACACCGTCTGGTTGGCAGGGATATCAAGCACTTCTCCACAGTCTATTCCCTCAGTGCAAGCCTCAGACAGCGGCAGGCACGACCTCCCATCTGGACCGCGTTTGTAGTCTTCGATGCACCTGCAGCAAACAGGGATTAAAGTCATTTACTTGATCCACGGATTTCCTTTTTCTTTTGTTTTCCTTTCAACACTGACTTCAGTTTAATTACTAACTCAATTGTCTGTTTGTTTTAGGGTTTTCTGCTCGGGCATTTTCCTTTTGATTCCTTATATTGTAGTTATTGAGCAAATCAATCTTCAGTGTGCAGACGACAAATGTTTATTATTCTTGAAAATAAAAAAATGTTTACACTGAAAAACTGAACAAAGCTGAAGTAAACAACAACAACAGTAATAATAATCTGACACATCTGTAGACAAAAGTTAACACAGACCTTTAATAACTACCTTTTAATTCTATTAAAAAGTAGATAAGTATATTCAATTAAAAACACATTAACTTTACCCAAAGTTACCAACTTTGATCTATTAAAAAAAATCAGTCGAGGTCTTTTTGATATTTACTTAGATTTAATTCTCCACAAGCTGTGTGCAATCTAACGATCAACAAGTCAATATCTTACTTTACTCATGTCAAAGAAGGTAAATGAAACACATGCAGACAAACACAGGACAACTTGATTGCTGGTAGCTGACACGCCATCCATTACATTTTAGGTAACAGCCATAGTTTCTGCAGCAAACAAAGAATTGTACAGGCACGTGTACTAACTACAGACTACCAGAAAGGTCCAGACTGAAGCTGACAACCAGATGTTGGTTGGTCCTCCCCCTTCGTGTCTTACTTGAGCACCCAGTCTATAAATGCATGCATAATCCTGTCTACAGCCTGACAGGGCTTATATTATATAACTACCCACAAACACTACTGTGATGATGTCAGGCAGATCTTGTCATGTTAAAAAATATGAGCCCTTCTCAAGTTATCTTCCAGGTCAGGTTAGTCTAAACCAACCAGTTTATTCTAACTAAAAATTGGGAAAATATCTGAAAGACACACCTATTGAAGTTAGTAGAGTATGTTATAAATATTTCGTTTATACCCACTGTAAAGCCAAAATGTCATTTTTACCTCGCAGTAGTTTCCACAACTTAATAAATGTAATTTCTTGTGTTTTGGTTTCTGTGCAGTTGCCAAATTTAAAAAAAAAAGTATGATTTCATGTATCAATATTCAGAAAAGTATCTTTTTGCTAACTTCAAAGCATGAACAACTCATGACTTCACAACTCACTAGAATCAGCAAAATCCTTTCTGCTCAACTGACACATAATCCCCCATTTCAAGAAAGGAGCTAGAATCCACACACTGAGAGGCCTCTCAAGGTTCTTTCATATTGATGATGTTTTGACATCTCAGTATGTAATATACTCTGAAATGAATCAAAGGCACACAAAGTGGAGGCAGTGAAATGGAGGGTGGAGTGGGGTGGAAAGCAAAAAGATAATCTGTCAGGGATTTACACTATGAGAAGCTCTCTCCTGGATGCTAAATGTCGCAAAGCTAATGCCAGTCTCCGATGGGAAAAGTGGAGGATTAGCCACATCTGCACTATGGGAAGAGACGACAACAAAATGCTGTTGTTGAGAATTCAATGAAGCAGCAGTCTGTATCACCCGCTTATGTAAATTTGACACAAATTCGTACGCCTGCAACATGATGTTTGCCCTAAAGATGACAGCAGCTTATTGTGTTCAATTAGAAAAGTGTTGTTTATCGGAAAATGTGCCGTTTCTCAGCTGAGATGATCAAAAGTCATTGCTTTTGTTTTAATTATGTCTACTGAGAAAAGTAAGAAACAGATCTTGGCAGCTTTCTGCATTCAAACAGCGCAAAGGCTAAAAGGCCAAATGCTAGTATGACTCGTGAGCTGCAGATATTCTAAACACATCTTATGTTAAGACTCTCTTTAGATCAAAACTCTTCATATCCAGCATATCTTAGCAGAAGGTTCGTGGCCGTCTCTAGTAACTCTAAATATTATGCTAGTTATTATTAGGCTTCATGTGACAGAATAAAAATGCCAACTTTGTTCAGTTTGCTTTTAACTAGGGCTGCCACAAACGATTATTTTGATAGTCACTAGTCACCGATTATTTTTGCGATTAGTCGACTAATCAGATCAGACGTAAAAGGTATAGATTATTGCACCAGCAGCATCTGCTCTTATATAACTATCATTAGCTTACAGCTTGAAGTGTTTCAGGTCTGTGCTAACTAACAATAAAGACAAGATGATAGTTTATTAAATTTTAATGAAATTTGCAGATTGTTTCGGTGAAGTTTAATAAACTCCTTGCTATCTGAACTATAACAGGACACCGGAGTAAATTCTCGAGCATCTCACACTTCTGATAATCAGCTGTCTGCTTGACGTTTATTCAGCTGTGTAAAAACTATAACTTTAATCTCAGCCAAACAGATTTACTCAGGAACAAATAAAATAC
The DNA here is from genome assembly GCF_965226115.1 of Aulonocara stuartgranti. NCBI lineage: Eukaryota > Metazoa > Chordata > Actinopteri > Cichliformes > Cichlidae > Aulonocara > Aulonocara stuartgranti. The sequence goes on along the minus strand of NC_138954.1, from coordinate 33,278,200 downwards.
TGAAAAAAGCCAAACAATAACATTGTTAAGTTATCTAAGTGACTTATATATGTTTAACCTGAGTAACAAAAGAGGGCGGTGGGTTTGAAAACGATTTGCCGGGAGTCCGGTGTTCTCACGGCTCTAGTGAGCCTCGCCCCCGGCTAGCTATCGAGCTAGTGACTAACAGACGTCTCCGAAAACGTCGGAGCGCTTTTGAAAATATGCGGTGTCCTGATAAACTGAGCAGATATTTGAGGTTTACACAGCTACATTCCTGCCTGAAAATATGTTAAAAGTTTATTTTGTGACCCAGAAAGAATAATAAGAGTAATATTAAAACTAACCAGCTGCCGCCATTGTTGGAAACTGAGCAGGGCTGCGCTATGAATTCTGGGACAGAGCTACTTCTTCTTCTTCTGGGTTTAACGGCAGTACATGCAGTGCTGCCATCTTCTGTTTCAGTCTGTTATTACACTCTTAAATCCTGCTACTTATTCCTGCGTCTTTTGGGATCTTACAAAGCTTCAAACGAGGCGTCGACTATTAAATCAGTCGTCGACGATTTTGATAGTCGACGTAATCGTGACTAGTCAACTAATCGTGGCAGCCCTACTTTTAATCTCTGTATATAAAGCTTTGTGGTTTCCATTTGTAGATCATCACTGACCACTGATATTTGAAGACACTTTAGTTACATGCATATGAAGAGATGATCTGATGATGATAGCAACCCAGCATCAGCGTGGTTCAAAATATTAGCAGGTCCAAATCTAGTCAAGTATAACATTCAAGTAGTCTTAATTGCTCAATATTTTAAAACTAATTAGCCTGTGACAACCTCCTCCATCATCATCTCATTCTCTTCCTCCATCATCTTTGCCTCATTCATATCCATTTCCTATTAATCTAAGGGACAACTTACACTATGTTGCTCTGTCAGTTAACCACCATGAAAGAATCACCTCACATGAAGAAATACATCCACATTCATTCATCTGTTCCATAAACCTTACACTGATGTTTTTTCCCCAGACACAGCCAGACCAACTCTTTCCAAAGATGCAGCCTGTTTAATCAATCAATCAATCAATCAATCAATCAATCAATCAATCAATCAATCAATCAATCTTTATTTATAAAGCACTTTTCATACAGAAAATCAGCTGACTTTGTCCAGACCAGCATGATGCTGATGGATTGTGTACTTGGATGTTTAGTTTCAGGCTAGATTTGGGTTGCTCTGCTGTAACCAAGAAAATGTATTTCATTGATTTCTAAAGAACTAAGTGAGGAAAAGAGGCGAGTGCGTATTGAATCACATATGAACAGGGACTGAACGTAGTACACAAAAAAGTTTAAAAAGCTGGTCTGATTAGTTTTTATTGGATTTGTATTATTTTTTATATTATTAATTGCTATTATTCAAGAGTCTCTTTTCTCTTTTCTTTTTAATTCAAAACATCCTCATGCTATGTTCAAAATTTACACCAACTTCATCTAATCCAATAAAACAACACCACACTACTCATGACCAAGCTTTCTATGACTGATGTTGAGCATCAGTATCATGGGATATTTACATAAGAACTAGCACCCTGGATGGTTTTCTAACTGTTTTATGGAGAAATCTTAAAAACATTTTGGGTATACTTTAAAGGATTGTTGCATAGCTTGGTGAAAAGCCTCATTTCTAATCTACATGTTGACAGCAGGCCCATTTTGTAGCCCTTCTGGGTCAAAATGATTAAATATAGTCATGTCAAACAGGGGGTGACGGCCAGTTTCTTAGCCTGCGTGACTGAGGCCATAACACAAGTAGAGTTAGATGATTATTATTAGAAAATAAACTGAGAGAAGGAATCTTGACCCTAACATTGAAATTTATTTATATAAAAATTGTTTTGACCAGTCACCTATCCCACGTGGTTATATGACTTTTTTAAAGTTGACCTTAAAGTACTTTATTTAAATGATTTTTATTGAATTAAGAGAAAATGCATACAATGTCCAGGGCTCCAGTATTTGTTTCTGTCAATGTCATTAAATCAGCAGTGTTTTTCTATGATATAATCCATGTTAAATCAGCCTGTTCCTGTACTCAATAATTCAGAAGGCTTGTAAAAAAGCTGAAAAAAATAATGTGACTAAAAAGGACCAAATTTAAACCCATCTCTACTTACTTTGAGGGCTTGTAACTCGTGCAGTTTTTATTGTGTGAAAGTAACATTTTCGATGGATTAATTTGATATGTTACAACTAAATAAATAATAGAAAACAATCAGCTGATTCCAAGGAGTCACTAATTAATTGCAAATGTGTAATTCTTACATGCAGTTCCAGTAAACCACATCACACTGTACTGTGTCGTTGTAGATGAGAACGGTAAATATTCTGAATTATTAAACGTCGTCAAGCCAAAGCTTACGTTTGAAACAACAAACTGTTGTACATTCAGTGTTTTAATGGTTTGTTTGTTTGCGTGGTTTCCGTGCTGTAAATCTATCACTGCATACAATTCAATGTGCAGATGATAACAATAAAATGACACAGACAAGCACCAGTATTAAGACATAGAGTCTAACTTGTGCTACTGTATAATTCATTGTATTCTAAACTGTTTCTGCAACTAGTAGTTAAGAACAGTAAAATGTGAAAGATGTACAAGAAAAACACACTGCAGACGACCCCGAGGTTCAAGAGTGGATTAGCCTTTGATGCCAGTGAGTTAGTACAGCAATAACCCAGGGTGCACGTGGAAGTGAACACATAGGAAGTGCCTTATTACAGATTAAGATGGTTTTCCCTGCACTGAGAGACACTGATAGGATAGTTGTGACTGTATTACAGCTTATGAGCATATCTGTTTTGGAGACTTGCAGAAACTACTTTGGAAGGTAAAGACGCTGTTCCAAGGCGTCTGTTATATAACAATTTTCATCATAAAAAATAAACTAGAATAACACACACACACACACACACACACACACACACACACACACACACACACACACGCTTTACATTATTTCTTGCCCAGCCTTGTGACCCACTATACAGTCCACTGTGTGATATGTGTCACCGGGCTTAAATCACCTGCTCTTATGTCCCAAAAGGTTTGCTTTTCTCATTCGGTCCATGGTCCAAGGCTATTCCTGAGTAAAGCCCCATTTGTGTTGGCATTACATAAGGAAAAGCAGCAAGGCAGATTTCTTTAAATTTCAGTTGATTTGACAGATATAAATCACAGGTGCATAAATTGCTTTACTTACTTTCATGCACCATATCTTCCAGAAATGAGCGCACTGTTAGGTATTATCTTTAAACTAATTTCAGAGATAAACACTTTTATAAATCAGGCCCCAGGGGATCATAATGGAACTCATTAAAGCCCTTTTTTCTAGTTTTGGTATTTTTAATTCAACACTCACATCAAAGTTTGCTTTAATAAATGTTAATGGTGGTATATTTAAGACTCCACAAGCAGGAGTCTTAAAGTGCCACCACCATACTGCTTTACGTTTTTTACTGGCTCATTTTGCACTAAATGCTATGAATACACATCTGTTTTCATTTAAAAGCAAAAACTATATATATCACCTGAATCTGGGAACTTTTCTTCTCTGTCTGTCTCTCTCTCTGTATATATAGCAATGGCAGCATACCAAAGGGATTTATTTTGTTTTTGTTATTGACTGACCATAGACCATGTAAAATGTGACAAACCTAACATGACAGAATTGTGAAATATATTGCTATAATAATTAAAAATAAAAAGCACAGAATGTGTTGTTTCTTACCCACAGAACATCTGGATGTTGTAGAGTGTTGGGTCATCCTCTAGAGGGGCCAACTGCTGGAGACACAGCTGCTCACATCCTCCATTGAAACCGTCGGAGCAGTCGATGCCGATGTGGTGGTCATAGCACCCGGTGCCATCCTTCATAGGACTTAGTCCTGGGGGGCACTGTGGGACGAACACATGGTTTTAAATGACTAAAATTGGCAATTACACATTACTATTAAGAACACTTTCCTAGAGCTGCTTAAACTGTGTGAAGCTACCACATTAACACTAATCCCAAATGGGGCAGGTAGACAGACCCCATAACATCTGTGCCACAGAATGCAAACACTTAGATTTCTATTCCCATGTGCAGTGTGTGTGTGTAAGCACTGAGCCTTGTTTGTAAAACTGCACAAGTAACAGTATGAGGATATCATTACAGAATCATTACTAAATTAATAACTTTGAACACCAAGTTTTAAATTGCCAGTAAATTTGTGTTGTCTTAACTACCTTTAAAATGACAGGATTTTCAAACGAACTAATTGCTGTTGAGATGAAGACATATGTGTCTTTTCACTTACACAACATGTGTAGGAGCAGACTGGGGGTCAGAACCCAGGTGGGAATCTGATTCATTATTAATCTCTGATGAAATATGATAAAGCGATTAAGATCAGTCACACTAAAATAGTCCCTCAAGATTTACTTTATGTTAGTTTTGACCTGTATGCACTGCTTGAACACAACTACACCTATAAAAGTTTAAAAAAACAATTTAGCTCATGAGAACAAAATGGGCCAGCTGAAGGAAAAACCTACAGTCAAAAGTGGAACGGTGTCCTTTGTGAACGTATTCCATCAAGGTGATTTCTCAAAGTTCACAAGACAGGAATGTTCACAGGACAGTTTGACAAAGTCTAAGGTTGTTTTACTTCATGTATATATGGAATTACTTAATTACATATATGTACACACACACATATATATATATATATATATATATATAAAAAAACACCCAGCACGCCCCTGCGGGCGGTTTATCCTTCAAGCTCGGGTCCTCTACCAGAGGCCTGGGAGCTTGAGGGTCCTGCGCAGTATCTTAGCTGTTCCCAGGACTGCGCTCTTCTGGACAGAGATCTCCGATGTTATTCCCGGGATCTGCTGGAGCCACTCGCCTAGCTTGGGAGTCACCGCACCTAGTGCTCCGATTACCACGGGGACCACCGTTACCTTCACCCTCCACATCCTCTCGAGCTCTTCTCTGAGCCCTTGGTATTTCTCCAGCTTCTCGTGTTCCTTCTTCCTGATATTGCTGTCATTCGGAACCGCTACATCGATCACTACGGCCGCCTTCTTCTGTTTGTCTACCACCACTATGTCCGGTTGGTTAGCCACCACCATTTTGTCCGTCTGTATCTGGAAGTCCCACAGGATCTTAGCTCGGTCATTCTCCACCACCCTTGGGGGCATCTCCCATTTTGACCTCGGGACTTCCAGGTTGTACTCAGCACAGATGTTCCTGTACACTATGCCGGCTACTTGGTTATGGCGTTCCATGTATGCCTTGCCTGCTAGCATCTTGCACCCTGCTGTTATGTGCTGGATTGTCTCTGGGGCATCTTTACACAGCCTGCACCTGGGGTCTTGCCTGGTGTGATAGACCCCAGCCTCTATGGATCTTGTGCTCAGAGCTTGTTCTTGTGCTGCCATGATTAGTGCCTCTGTGCTGTCTTTCAGTCCAGCTTTGTCCAGCCACTGGTAGGATTTCTGGATATCAGCCACCTCCTCTATCTTCCGGTGGTACATACCGTGCAGGGGCCTGTCCTTCCATGATGGTTCCTCGTCTCCATCCTCTTTCTTGGGTTTCTGCTGCCTGAGGTATTCACTGAGCACTCGGTCAGTTGGGGCCATCTTCCCAATGTATTCTTGGATGTTCCTTGTCTCATCCTGGACTGTGGTGCTGACACTCACCAGTCCCCGGCCCCCTTCCTTCCGCTTAGCGTACAGCCTCAGGGTGCTGGACTTGGGGTGAAACCCTCCATGCATGGTAAGGAGCTTTCTTGTCTTTATGTCAGTGGCTTCTATCTCCTCCTTTGGCCAGCTTATTACCCCAGCAGGGTACCTGATCACGGGCAGGGCGTATGTGTTGATGGCCCGGATCTTGTTCTTACCATTCAGCTGACTCCTCAGGACTTGCCTGACCCTCTGCAGGTACTTGGTGGTTGCAGCCTTTCTAGCGGCCTCTTCATGGTTCCCATTTGCCTGCGGGATCCCCAGGTACTTGTAACTGTCCTCTATGTCTGCAATGTTGCCTTCTGGTAGTTCAATCCCCTCAGTTCTGACTACCTTCCCTCTCTTTGATACCATCCGACTACACTTCTCCAGTCCGAACGACATTCCAATGTCATTGCTGTATAGCCTGGTAGTGTGGATCAGTGAATCGATGTCTCGTTCACTCTTGGCATACAGCTTGATGTCATCCATGTACAGGAGGTGGCTGACAACTGCTCCGTTCCGTAGTCGGTATCCGTAGCCAGTCTTGTTAATGATCTCACTGAGGGGGTTCAGGCCTATGCAGAACAGCAGTGGGGACAGAGCATCTCCTTGGTAGATCCCGCACTTGATGGTAACTTGTGCTATGGGCTTGGAGTTGGCCTCTAGTGTTGTACGCCACATCCCCATTGAGTTCCTGATGAAGGCTCTTAGGGTCCCATTGATCTTGTACAATTCTAGGCATTCCAGTATCCAGCTGTGGGGCATTGAGTCATAGGCCTTCTTGTAATCAATCCAGGCAGTGCACAGGTTGGTCAGTCTGGTCTTGCAGTCTCGGCTGATTGTTCTGTCTACCAGTAGCTGGTGTTTTGCACCTCTGGTATTCTTGCCAATTCCTTTCTGTGTCCCGCTCATGTATTGACCCATGTGCCTGTTCATCTTAGCCGATATGATACCTGACAGGAGCTTCCATGTAGTACTGAGGCAGGTTATTGGTCGGTAGTTGGAGGGGACCGGTCCCTTCTTGGGGTCCTTGGGGATCAGGACCGTCCGGCCTTCAGTTAGCCATTCCGGGTGTCTTTCGTTAACTAGCAGCTGGTTCATTTGTGCTGCCAGACGCTCGTGGAGTGCAGTCAGCTTCTTCAGCCAGTAGGTGTGAACCATGTCGGGCCCTGGTGCTGTCCAACTCTTCATACTGGAGACCCTTTCTTGGATATCTGCCACTGTGATGGTTACTGGACCCTGTTCAGGGAGGTCGCTGTGGTCTGCCCTCAGATCCTCTAGCCACTGAGCATTGCCGTTATGGGTTGCATCCTTCTCCCATATGCTCTTCCAGTATTGCTCCGTCTCCAGCCTTGGTGGTGCTGTTCTCTTATTGTTCCCTTGCCACTGAGAGTACACCTTTGCTGGTTCTGTGGAGAACAGCTGGTTTATTCTCCTGCCTTCTATCTCTCTGGTGTACCTCCTCAAGCGGCTGGCCAAGGCTGTGAGTCTTTGCTTGGCAGTTTCCAAGGCCTCGGGTATGGACAGCTTGCTGTATTTCTTATGCACCTTCCTGCAACTCCGTTAGTTGGCTAACCTCCCTCCGTGCTACTTTGATCTTGCCCTCTAGCCTCCTTCTCCATGGAGGGTACTGCCCCTTGTGGCTGTTCAACTTGTAGCCAAGCATCTCACTGATCACTGCTGCCGTATTGTAGATCAGCTTGTTAGTGTCGGTAACCGTGGTTGTAGGTATTGTCCGTAGTGCTGCATTAACATCATCTAGCAGACCTTCTGAGGGTACTTCACGTAATCTTGGTAACCGGCTACGGGGGATCCAGGTTTCAAGCTTGGCCATGATCCTATTTTTCAGGTCAGTTCCTCTCGCACTCAACGATCCTTCTCCTATCGCACTTGGGGCTATGTACCCAATCTCGGGTGGGGGTGATGATATCTCCCCCCTGACCTGGCGTCCTGACTCCTCCTTGCCGTAGCATTTGTGTTGTACCTCGTCAATCTCTAGCTGTGAGAGCAGTCCCTTCTTTCGAATGTTGGAACACTGAGCTACTAGTTGTTTCGCCGTCATTGTGGATGTTGGGTATCGAAGAATCCATAGGTCCCTCATCCTATTCATGTAGCCCCTTCCGCCGGGGTTACTTGCGTAGTAGCATTCCAACAACGCCCTGTTTTCGTCCCTTGCCCACCGATGCCTTCTTGTTCCAGTAGCCCACTTTTCGTCAGGGTGCCCTGGTTCCTCAACACCTGACGCAGACCTTGTTGATCCGGGCGACGTCCGAGCCGGCATGCCTTCATATTTATCTGTCTCGCTCATGTCTGCGGTAGGCTTGCTTAGCATAGGGGGTCTAGCCTTAGGACCCTTACTGGATACAGACGCCCCAGGCAGGAATCGAACTTGCGATCCTCTGTTCCAAAGGCGTGTAGTTTAACCACTACGCTATCCAGCTGATATATATATATATATATATATATATAGATATATATATAAAAAATCACTTAAATAAGTATATGTGTAACTACTTAATTACATATATAACCTTGAAACATAGCAAATAGTTTACAGTGGGGCATTAAATATAAAATATATATTTATATCTTTATATTATATTCCTTCTCTCACCCCAACCGGTCACGGGCAGATGGCCCCGCCCCTCCCTGAGCCTGGTTCTGCTGGAGGTTTCTTCCTGTTAAAAGGGAGTTTTTCCTTCCCACTGTTGCCAAAGTGCTTGCTCATAGGGGGTCATGTGATTGCTGGATTTGTCTCTGTATGTATTATTGTAGGGTCGACCTTCAGGTGACTGTCGTTGTGATTTGGCGCTGTATAAATAAAATTGAATTGAATATTATATACTATATAAAACGTTCCTACCTGGCCCCCTCAGAGTTAGTATTTTTATTTATTTATTTTGTAAAATAACTGTTGCATATTTAATGAAGTCATTCCACCATCTGACTATAGCGTCAGTGAATAAAATATTCCCCTAAAGCACGACTTGTTCACAGTAGAGAATGTTGTGGTTTTTGAGAAATTAATGGAGTTATGAATACTCAACAGAAGTAATATTAACTTTTCTGCCACTGTTGCTTAGTAGTTGTACAAGTAGAATGTAATGGCCAGCTGATTCATGCTTCTGACCCCACACTTCTTTTTAAGGGTGTACATGCTGCAGGGTGCTGGCAAAATGTTTTGCATTGTTCGTTTGCCAGTTTTTTCCGTATTGATCAACACAAGCGATAGTTATTACATCTCGCTTCTTATGTTTATGTATTTTAAGATATTTTTTCTCCCATTGTGAAGATTTCACAGTTGTGAACATACTGCTGCCTTAGCACTCAGTGCAGAGATCATCAAGTTGGGCGAGTGGCTACACACACACACACACACACACACACACACACACACACACTATCCCTTTAAAGGAGATTTTCTGTTATGGTGAGGAAAATGAGACAATACTGCAGGTTTAATTTCAATTTCCATGCAGATGACATCAGAATTTCTTCATGTTTGAAGAATGAAATTAAATTCTTTAGTTTGGTAGATATACTTCAAGAAATTAATAAGAAAGACCCACAATACATTTTTTTACACAGGCTTGAACAACCTCTTAATGGAACCACCCTCTACACTGCGGTGAATTTACAAAAGAGCTATGAAAGACCTGACTTCACCCCGACTCATTCAGTGTTTCCCAAGCAGCTGCCAAGTGAAATTCACATTATGTTTTCTGTCAGTGACAGCTTCAAAGGAAACTTTGATGGAGTGCATTTTAACAAGGCACCCCTGCCATCACAAGTGTGACCAGACAGTTTGTTTAATCTCAGCATGGAAGAATCAGAAGCATATTATTTTATTACACAGGCCTATTTACAGTGCAGGTGGCCTGTCGATTGTGTTGATTTCAATTTACTTCACATTTTTGTGGATGTAACATCTAATATTGTAGGCAAATAAAACTGTAATGAACCTTCAACTGGCTTGAAACTGCATTTTAGAACTGACCTTTTTAAGAAGTCATTTGGGTTAAACCATGACTTCTATGTTTTAAAGATTATAGGTGATCAGAGAAGTGACAGCGCTCTAAGTCTTCTGACTAGTGTCATCACATCCTTGCATTTAGAGTTAACTTCCTCTATGCACATGCATCAAATGTAGGATGTTTTTCACCTTCCTCTTCTCTTCTGTCCTATATGAGCAGAAAAATAGTTCCACCATCATGGGGAATCCCTTCAGTGCACATGCCTCTGCAGGAGGTATATAGAATCACAGAAACAAGCCTCATATATGGCACTGCAAAGCAATCCTTGGAGCACTTGGGTATAAGAATAAGGATACATCTCCCCCCCATGGAGAAGAAGGCTCAAATCCAGAGTCAGCAAAGTGGTTAACCTGCACATTAGAGTGTCATGAGCTAAAACTAAGCGGTACTGGAAGAACATCTATTCAACACATAGTAGCAGGATGTAAGATTGGAGCAGGTGAAGCATACCCTGAAAGGCACAACCAAGTGGCTTCAATAGTGTACAGTAACATCTGGGCAGCATATGGACTAAAAGTCACTAAGACCCAATGGGAGACACCACCAAAGTCCTGTGGACTTCAAATTCCAGACAGACAAGCAGCTGCTGGCCAATCAAGCAGACATAGTGGTGGTTGACAAGGAGCAGAATATGATAGATGTGACAATCTCAGTGCGCAGTAACATCACAAAGAAGGAGAACAAGAAAACAGAAAAGTACCAGGGGCTAAGAAAGCACTAGAGCAGATGTGGAAGGCAAAGTCTGTTAATTCCAAACTTATTAAGAAATAACAAACTTTGCATAATCACACACAGGATCACTTATCAACTCTACTGGCAGGTCCTGACTTAGCATGCTGCTATTAAACTGCTTATTTAAAAACAGCAAACTGTTGTATTACTAAAGGACTGCAGATGTTGGAGATTTTTATTTTGTACATTTAATACATGTATTACATTGATGCATGTAAAATGTGCATCAAATTATTTCTGTATTACAAAGAAGAACTGTTGCCATTTGATCAAAGCTATTTAAAGTTGTCAAGTTATTTTATTCATGTCCTTTAATCTCGAAGAAATGTGACTGATATACATTTGCGGTTGTTATACATTTGTAGAAGTACCTGTACAGAATGAGGACACATGCTTGAATGAGTGGTCCCTGGTCTTGCTCCCTGAATAAACTGATATTGACTTTGTCACCCTGCAAAGGGCCGTGGCGACAAATGATTTATTACTTGTGAAGCAATGAGCACATGAAACACTGAATCTCCTAACACATCTATGGCACAGAGTCTTTAAATCACTGGAACTCACTGCAGTCAATGGATGTGTGGACATGCGGTGCAGGCTGAGAGGAATTTGTATTGATGAGCTGCTATACTGCAGCTTGCCAACCACAGATAGCTCTGGTTATTGACTGCCACAATAGGCTTCCGACACATTGGAATAGTGATAACTCGGAACTATTGTCCAGCTTTCCGCAGGATAATAATCATTAAGAATATGCGCCTGCCTGAGCCTTTGTCTGTGGATAGTTGTAACTTGGTTTATAAATCTGGTTTATAATCTTGGGTAAAACATATAATCCTCTGTATAAAACTTTCCCTGTATAAGCAATTGTCAAATCTTTCAAAAACATTTAAATCTAATTTAATAACTTCTTCAGTTGTTGTCTTCAGAAAAGATGTGTTGCCATAAAAGATGGAATAATTCAACTTTATTTATATTGCGCCAAATCACAACAACAGTCGCCTCAAGGCTAGTTCTGATTCTACATGAGCGGCATGTGTAAATTACTGCCATACAAAATGTTGTTGTTTTAAATTTCCGCTTGTAGTTGATTCAGTCACACAATGTTACTTCATCTTGCAGTCTTATATTACATTTTATGACATTTCCGATCCATGGATAATTAGGTCTCACTTGGAACTTGATGGCTCACCTCATTTTACAACATTTGAAAAGGTTGAGAACTCATTGTGGACACTGTGAAACAAATCCCTGCAGAGTAATTAACGAATGAACTTTAAAGTCCTATTTTCTATATCATTTCGATTTCAGCAGATCTGTGAGCTTTACAAAGGAGAATTCATGGAGAATAAAGATTAGGATATAAAAAAAGCTAAGTGCTAGAAAATGAAGTTGTGACACTTATTAGCAAATTTTCAAACTGACAAACCTGTGGGTGAAGCGTTATGCCGCATAACTGAAAAGTCTGTTCAGGATTGGAATTCACACAGCTGCACATCAACTACAACAACTGCAAGAAACTGGCTCTTGCTAAAAAGTTGAATTTCATCTGAGAATGTAGCAATCTTTCTACGAGATTCTGCCTTTATAAAATAGAAATTGGACTCTCTAATATGCTGATTCCTGCTACATTTTGGCAGGTTTGAAAAGTAGACTTACCACACTACATGAACAATAAGAATGACAAAAAAATTGAAGAAAGTCAGTAGCCGAGTTGATTAGTGTGCTAGACCAACCCTGAAAGTAAACCAATGACAGCATTCTCGGTTATTGTGAAAGGCATTTCCGGTATTTATTAGTAACTACCTGGAAAGGACACATTTCTTCTCCAAAGGAACACGCAGGTTACTAAATAATGACCATCCACTGACACAAACAAAATAGTCTTTGAAGGCAAAGTAATCACCATTTATCTTAGAATATTTAATAACCAGACAGTGAGTGAGAGTGCTGTCTGTTCTGTTGTAGAAAGCAAGCATGCAGTACAAAGGCTACTCTAGAAAACCCCTTGAACCACCACTTTTAATTCTGTTTCTTAATGGAGATAAATTCTTTCAGTGCTTTTGAGGCTTAAGGGAATCAGCCCTGTGCTATTGCCAAACAGCAACAAATCCATGCAAGAGAAGTTGGGTAAGCTATGCACTTTTAAAATTTGTCCAATAGGCAAACTGGTACAGAGATTCAATGACTGAAGACTTAAACCGTGAGGAAAAGTCTTCAGTGGAAAATGTTAATCAAGTCCTAATCAAGAAGGAGAATTGGAAATTTGACTTATTCAAAGAATTTCTTTCATTGTGAAGGAATTTCATATTCAGCAAGTAGACATGACAGTAGTTAATCTACTTCACATGTGCAAAATATTTGAGGTGTGATTTTTTTCAAGATGTTCCCTCTTGGATATAAATTAAAGCATCCATCCATTTTCTTCAGCTGATCCCGGGCAGGATCGTGGGGGCAGCAGCCTAAGCAGAGAAGCCCAGACCTCCCTCTCCCCAGCCACCTCCTTCAGCTTGTCCGGGGAAACACCAAGGTGTTCCCAGGCCAGAGAGATATAATCTCTCCAGCGTGTCCTGGGTCTGCCCCGGGGCCTCCTCCCAGTGGGACATTACCCAGGAGGCGCCCAGGAGGCATCCTTGTCAGATGCCCAACCACCTCAACTGGCTCCTTTCGATGTGGAGGAGCAGCGGCTCTACGCTGAGCCCCTCCCGGATGGCCGAACTTCTCACCCTATCGCTAAGGTTGAGGCCAGCTGCCCTTTGGAGGAAGCTCATTTCCGCTGCTTGTATCTGTGATTTTGTTCTTTCAGTTACTAAAAGCATTAATGTAATAACTGTGCCACAATTTGAAGAAAATCACTCCAAAGACACGATAATTTTCCATCCTTTCAATTACTTATAATATTGTGATATTTGTGTGCAGAATTATATATTATAATTATACATCTGTCATGAAAGGGTCGTGCATAGTAAAAGGTTATTAGGCTCTATGCCTTCAAAACATTGTTTATTGTGATTATTTTGTTCATGTCATGTTTATTTTCATACTCTGTCAATTATTTATTTTTTTTATTCTTATATTATTTTTCATTTTCATATGAATAATTAATGGCAGCGATTGAAAACAATAGGAAAGTAAATTGATCCTGTTAAGCCAAAAGTACAGTCATGTGGAAAAGAACCTTTTCACTGGAAGTACACACCATGATTTAGTAGCTTGTTAAACCACCTTTAGCGGCTATCCGATCGTTAAGTGATGACGTGACGAATCTTACTTCCGGGTCTAAAGTAGTCTGCGTTTAATATGGCTTTTGTGTTGTTAACATGTTTAATGTTTTGTATTTTCTTCTATTTAATCTCAAAAAGCTCCTAAAACAGTCAGTGATCACTGTTGACCTCCCTCGGCTTTTATTACCGCTAATCATTTATTTAAGCTCAGTTTTTAAAACCTTAGGATGTAACTACAGCACAGCCCATGCAGCAGTATATGAATGACTAACCTCGTATTGTGGATGGATTATCTCAGTTGTTCTCCTGGCTGAAGTTTGGTCCTTTTACAGCATCCTGCCATGCGATTACATTTGTTCCTGACCACCGAGAACACTCACGGTAACTTTTATCGAGTGGAAAAAAAGTTAGCTTGTTTATATTATGCTAACATAGCTGTGTCGCTAGCGGTCACGTAGCACATCATTATATACCAGCTAGCCCAACTTCAGTAACCCTACAAACGTCACTGCTGTTTAGTTTTCTGCCTTCATTTATGTTGGAAGTGATAGCAGAGCTGTACGTTTTAATTTGTTTCCAAAACCCCGCAGTCAGGACATGCTATATTGTATTTAGATAGAAGCTAGCGAGCTAACTTCCTGCTAACTTCTAACTCCGTTAAATGTCATAAATTCCGTTTTCATGGATGCCTGGATGTTAAACTCAATTGTTACACCTGGTAGAGCAGAACGCTGATCATTTTATTAAAGATGAAAGACTTTAGACAGTTTTTCAACTCTCAGTAATGCCACAGTGATCGTTTGATATATGGACCTGCAGCAGAGTTTAGGTCCAGACACGGCTAGTGACGTCAGACTGAACAACCGGATAACTTGAACTAATGATTTGAGAGACTTTATCAGAGTGAATTTTAGCTCACTCTTCTTCACATTGAGTTCATTGAGGTTTTGGGGCCTTTATTTATGTACAGCTGTCTTAAGGTCACAGCACAAATTTTAATCAGGTTTAGTTCTAGACTTCTACAAATGAAAAGAATTTAGATGTTTTGCTGTGGCCCAGTCAATCTGTTGTAGATCTACAGGTGATTGTGCTACTGTTGACCCAATGTGGGCCAAGTTTCAGCTGTCAGACAGATGCCCTCACATTTGACTCTAGAATACCTTGACATACCGATGAGTTCATGGTTTACTTAATAGGTGCAAAATACCCGAACAAATTATCAATTTATCAAATTATCACCCCTCCACCACCATGCTTGACAATAGGTATGAGGTGCTGATATGCTGTTTGGCTTTTTCGCCAAATGAAGCACTGTGCATTGTGGCCAGACATCTCCACAATAGTCTTTCTGGCCAAAAGACATAGATCCACAATCTTGTGCTTATTTCAGGAGCAAATATGTAAACCTAAGCTTTACTCTGATGCTTTTTGTAGAGAGTACCCTTCAGACACATCTTTTTCTAATTGTACTATAATCATCTTTAACATTTAGCATGCCAATAGAGTCTAGGATGTAGCTCTTGGATTTCTTTGCAATTTCTCTGAGCATTGCACAGTCTGACCTTGGGGTGAATTTCCTGGGATGTTCACTTCTACCAAAATTGTGACATTGTGTTAACACACACCTGCTTTCATAGAATCAGCTGCATTTCATTAGCAGCACCTTGCTGCTTACCCTCTTCATTCCTCTGTAACTAATGATGCACTTTATTTTTCACCAGATTACACAGAAGTCCTTTGACAATGTTCTTTTCACACATACTTCAAATGATCTAAGTTACTTACTAACTTGACCTGGTAAAAAGTAAAATCACCACACATAGTGGTTATGCATCTTAATGTCCACCCAATCCCCAATTACCAAGAAATATTTTTGAAGAAATCCTTCAGGTTTTTTTTTTTTGCAGTTTCAACAAGCAAAAAATGTATACAAGATGCATTTTCATATTTTGTGTCTCTCAAGGCATTTATGGTGTTTTACTCAATATAAACAAGTAAGTAGCTGTTTAAGAGATAAAGAGAAAATAACAGGATGTGTAAAACCTAATTTTACACATCCTGGACAATTGCTAGATCCTTTAAGCTCATTACCCAGCCACTTCATGTGGGGGTAGATGATCAACAAAACAGTACCCACAATTTGTTTCCAACTGAGTACACCGAAAGGTCACTAGTTTAGGGACAAGACTTACCGCTTCATCAGGCCGATGAACATCTTTAATATGTGTCTGTGCATTGTACCCACACAGTTTATGAATACAGTTTCCTAAACAACTGTGCATGCATTAGCTGAAACTTAGCACATATAAGGTACAAAAAAGCTTCTTTCTGCGATATTTATGAAATTGAATTGAAAAGATGACGTGTTAACCTTTGTTTTACTTGTTTGCATTTTCTTATTATTATTATTCCTCTTTATTTGTAGTATGACATTATGGTTTTTCATACTGCTGTACTGTATGTTGGGAAATATTACCTTGGCACTTATTTGTATAACCACGTATATTAAGGTCATGAAACCTTAAATATCTTAATCAAAAGGCCAGTTAGAGAATTAAAATGCACATTGACTGATGCATCAAACAGAGAACTGGGATGATATATTTGCCAAAAACTTAAAAGGTTTACAGCAGAGAGAGAGAGAGAAGAAAGCCCACAGGAATGTTCGCAGAGTAACTTATCATTTCATTAATAGTCTGTTAAAGACATCACATTTTCTTAACCTAAAACATTATTCCAACATTTCACTTTCCTTTCATGTTTCTTAGCAGAGAAAATTGTCTGGAGAGGGTTTTATTATAGCATGTGATTAGATTAACACTGTGAGTCAAAGGTCAGCTTATCACAGAGCACTAGGCTCCTCATTCCAGTCTCCTTTGGATGTAATGGTGAGGAAGTTTAGTGCAGGAACCTTGGACTTCTAGTAACCCCTCTCACCTCCTTCACAGCAAAGTGCAGAAAGCACAATATGGATGAAGACTCAGGTCAAGTGGAGGCACTGCAACGATAGACCTGTCTATAAAGGAAAGGTCATGTTTCCTGACCATGGATGCTCTCCTTTATTGATTGCTGGAACTGTCAGCACTGTCGGTAATTCTAAAACTGCCATTTTCCATTCAGAAATGTACCCATATGGAAAAGATGTATATAAATCTTATAAAGTTTGTATCTGTCTTGTGTGAAACTTGTATGAAAAGCATATAAGAGTGAAAACAGATATAATAATGGATTGGATTGGATTTATATAGCGCTTTTCTAGGCACCCAAAGCGCTTTACAATACCACTATTCATTCACTCTCACATTCACACACTGGTGGAGGCAGCTACAGTTGTAGCCACAGCTGCCCTGGGGCAGACTGACAGAAGCGAGGCTGCCATATCGCGCCATCGGCCCCTCTGGCCAACACCAGTAGGCAAGTAGGGTAAAGTGTCTTGCCCAAGGACACAACGACCAGGACAGAGAGCCCAGGGATCGAACCGGCGACCTTCAAACCTAAATATAAGATCCCTTGAAAAATTATATAATGAAACTTGTATGTTTTGGATACTTACTAAAACAATGTATGAAAGTAATGAGAAAGTGGCCACTTTCATGAGTAAATCATGTAAGCCTCATATGATTTACATATAATCACAAGTTTTTACTATTTCTTTTCCATATGGGTAATGATCTTACAATCTGTAACGAATCGTAGTGAACAGATATCCACAAAGTATATTAAAACAAGTAATCTCTTTGCTAAACTTTATCGACTTGGAGAATGCGAATGTGAGCTTCTCGTTTGGTAAATTAGAGGAAAAAAAACTTTCTTTATCAACTTGAAAAAAAGAGCTTTGTTACTTTGGTCCAAATTGCTCACAAAAGGGAAACCGCATGTGTATTACTTTTGAACAGAGAAGGATTATTTATACCGTGTGAAACGTGTCTGCTGTAATACGGCTTTAGGTTTGAAGGTGCCTGAACTAATGAGCGATAAAAAGCAGGTACAAGAAAAATTATGGAGACAAGTGAAACCGAGAATAGGGTCGATATCCTATTCAGGTGATGTAAGTACTGGACATTTGTTTTGTTATGAAACTTGTTTCATCTGCTTTTGTTTAGTAAGCTAAAACACAACACTCATTTTAAGTTATTTAAAATGAAAACGACGGAATTTGAATGAAAACAACAGAATTTGGGAACAAACAATGGAATTTGAATGAAAAGAACAGAATTTGAACAAAAACAACGGAATTTGAATGAAAACAACAGAATTCTAAAAGAAACAATAGACTTGGAATAAAAGAGTAGAATTAGAATGAAATGAATAGCATTTGAATGAAAACAACGGAATTAGAATGAACAGACCAGAATTTGAATCAAAACAATGGAATTAGAATGAAAAGAACAGAATTTGAATGAAAACAACGGAATTTGAATGAAAACAACAGAATTTGAATGAAAACAATGGAATTAAAATGAAAACGACGGAATTTGAGAACAAACAATGGAATTTGAATGAAAAGAACAGAATTTGATCAAAAACAACGGAATTTGCATAAAAACAACAGCATTTGAATGAAAACAATGGAATTTCAATGAAATGAACGGAATTAGAATGAAATGAATAGAATTTTTAATGAAAACAACAGAATTAGAATGAACAGAACAGAATTTGAATCAAAACAATGAATGAATGAACAATGAATTCTAAAACAATAGAATTTGAATAAAAAGAGTAGAATTAGAATGAAAACAACGGAATTTGAAAACAAACAACGGAATTTGAATGAAAACAATGGAATTAGAATGTACAGAACAGAGTTTGAATGAAAGCAACAGAATTCTAAAACAAACAATAGAATTTGAATCAAAACAACAGCATTTGAATGAAAACAACAGAATATCAATGAAAAGAATGGAATTAGAATGAAATGAATAGAATTTGAATCAAAACAATGGAATTTGAGAACAAACAATGGAATCTGAATGAAAACGACGGAATTAGAATGAAAACAACAGCATTTGAATGAAAACAACGGAATTAGAATGAAAAGAAAAGAATTTGAATGAAAACAATGGAAGTTAGAAACAAACAACAGAATTAGAATGAAAACAACGGAATTAAAATGAAAACGACAGAATTTGAATGAAAATAATAGAATTTCAGAACAAACAATGGAATTTGAATGAAAAGAACAGAATTTGATCAAAAACAAAATAATTTGCATGAAAACAACAGAATTAGAACGAAAACAACGGAATTAAAATGAAAACAACAGAATTTGAATGAAAACAACGGAATTTGAATGAAAACAACGGAATTAAAATGAAAACAACAGAATTTGAGAACAAACAATGGAATTTGAATGAAAACGATGGAAGTTTAAAACAAACAATGGCATTTGAATGAAAACAACGGAATTTCAATGAAATGAACGGAATTTGATCAAAAACAAAATAATTTGCATGAAAACAACAGAATTAGAACGAAAACAACGGAATTAAAATGAAAACAACAGAATTTGAATGAAAACAACGGAATTTGAATGAAAACAACGGAATTAAAATGAAAACAACAGAATTTGAGAACAAACAATGGAATTTGAATGAAAACGATGGAAGTTTAAAACAAACAATGGCATTTGAATGAAAACAACGGAATTTCAATGAAATGAACGGAATTAGAATGAAATGAATAGAATTCAAATGAAAACAACGGAATTAGAATGAACAGACCAGAATTTGAATTAAAACAATGGAATTAGAATGAAAAGAAAAGAATTCAAATGAAAACAACGGAATTTGAATGAAAACAATGGAAGTTTAAAACAAACAACAGACTTAGAATGAAAACAACGGAATTAAAATGAAAACAACAGAATTTGAGAACAAACAATGGAATTTGAATGAAAACGATGGAAGTTTAAAACAAACAATGGCATTTGAATGAAAACAACGGAATTTCAATGAAATGAACGGAATTTGATCAAAAACAAAATAATTTGCATGAAAACAACAGAATTAGAACGAAAACAACGGAATTAAAATGAAAACAACAGAATTTGAATGAAAACAACGGAATTTGAATGAAAACAACGGAATTAAAATGAAAACAACAGAATTTGAGAACAAACAATGGAATTTGAATGAAAACGATGGAAGTTTAAAACAAACAATGGCATTTGAATGAAAACAACGGAATTTCAATGAAATGAACGGAATTAGAATGAAATGAATAGAATTCAAATGAAAACAACGGAATTAGAATGAACAGACCAGAATTTGAATTAAAACAATGGAATTAGAATGAAAAGAAAAGAATTCAAATGAAAACAACGGAATTTGAATGAAAACAATGGAAGTTTAAAACAAACAACAGACTTAGAATGAAAACAACGGAATTAAGAGTACCTCTGTCTAGTAGCAGAGCACTTTATTTTCAGTTTTCTTAAGTGAGAGAAGAAACTCTAATGTTTAATCATTTACTGTATTATGCTGCCAGTTTTACTTCTTCGAAAAAAATCAGAATCTGTAACAATCTTTACCAACACGTCACAGTAAGAGAACAATCGGAAATTGAAATCAGCCAAGAAAACTGCAATTGGTACATTTCTATTTGCAATTATAGCAATGGTCCCACATCGCAAAAATGGTATGGCCTGGATCTGGCCCACATACCGCAAAGAATGACGGCCCTTTGGTGGCCCAGATTTGTTTTGCCAGAGGTGGCCCACACATGGGTCAGCACAAGGCCAGTTGCAGACACACTGGTGGCCCTGTGCTGGCCCAGAACAGTTTCAGCTCTGGCCCCAGATGTCAGCCTAAGGTGTACCTTAATCAAGCCATGTAATAACAACATGTGCCGGAACACAATAGTGCAAAAAAGACATGACAAAACTCTGTTTAGACACAGAATGGACAGATTCTTATATAGCACTATTCTACTCTCCCGGATTACTGAAAGTGCTCTATACAACATTCACCCAATAACACTTTCTCTAAACCGAGTGCTGCCTTACTACATTCACACACATTCATACTCTCAACACGCAGCCTGGAGGAGCCAGGGATCGAACCACTAACCTTCCGATCAGTAGGTGACCAGCTCTACCTCCTGAGCTACAGCCACCCAGTGGTAAACATGAGTAAACCCTCAGTAGGTTTTGGATAAAGTTTACACTCACAAACCTGTCAAACCTGCATTTGAAACATTGGCAACCACAGCAATATAGTATTGCAACATAGCATTTGGGTCTTCTACCTAAAATAGGAAAATAGGAACATAAATAGTGCCATCATTGCCAGACTTGGCCAACATCAGGTTGACAGACACCCTGCCATGACACCAGTCAGTCAGAAGTGCCAGTTTGATGCTGGATCAGGGGAAGACCTGTTTTCTATGAGCCTGGGCCACATAAACCAAACCATAATCAGGCCAGATGTGGCATGCCATCACATAAACAGTGCCATCTACGCCAGGCCTGGCCCATATTTGGATGACATACCACTTAACATGCCAGAAGTCAGCCAGCAGTGCCGGGTTGACACCAGATCTGGGCTAGACCTGTCTGCTATGTGGGGTCCTGTTCTTTGATACCAAAACTTTGACTGATTTAACTGCCATAGGGTTCTGGCACAACACTGCAGAATCTGGGTTAAATTGATTGTGAAGGGTTCTTTAATAAAAAGGATCCAATACACCAGTATCCACAGACATTTATACTGACTAGAAGAAAAAGACTATATGCTAATACTGGCATAATTCTTTTTAGTGCTTAGGAACACCTCCGTCTGCAGCGAGAGAGAACTACATCAAGCCGTGACACCGATGAAGAAAGCATTATGAAGAATGACAAGGACATGTCCCATTTTTGCTGCTTCGTGAAAGCCCTGCTCCTACCAACTGCACTTATGCATCTGCGATGCAAGTTGGATCTCGTCCACTGTGTCAAATCACTAAGTTTTCACACTTGATTTCATTTGGGACAAGAGACATAGAGAGCTTAGTCTGGCTGATGAACAGGGTGGGAGTTACATTTGGACTGGAAGATTGTACATGACATCTTCCAAAGACATGTACCACTTCAAGTGGTTTATATGAAATGTTCTCCATCAGCACATTAAAATAATACATCACGGCTCCACCCTGAGTCTGAGTGACAAATTCATGGTCTGCACCTTTGTGAATATTGTAGAAGATAACAAACATGGCAGGCGTCATGCTTCTGGCCTGACAGCGCAGGCTCACTCTTTAAAAACTGCTGTGTGGTCTCGGGGGTTATAAACCTAGACACCAAAATGAGATGGTTTGATTCAGGAGCTGATGTCTGGTCAGGAACAGAACAGGACACAGTGATATGTTTCAAGTGATCTTTAAACCTGAAGGAGAGTTTTTCCAAATCTAAATCACGTATGGTTTCCGATTGTTATGAGCAGAGGAACTACCTCATCTTTTACATCATATTAAAACTGTCACATTCAACTTGTGATTCTGGTTCAGGATGTGTATTTCTACTATTACAATTATATATTTTTTTTATTATTATTAATGCGACAGTAGATTCATTTATGTTTGTGCCATTAATCTTTCCACCTTCATCTTCATCTAACAAATAATGTATTATTTTCAAATAAAGTTAATACTGAACATCACATACAAAACGCAGTAGATGAGCGCTTCCTTTTATTAAACTTCTAATTTCAAACACATAAACACAGAAGTCCAGTGACCCGAGGAGAGAAAACATCAGAAGTGACAATCTAATGTGCTCCTATTCCTCCTCAGGGCTGAGGTCTACCTACATCTCTGCCAGGTATTGACTCCACTCAGCACTGCTTAGTGTCCCAAAATGTGATCTGAGTCAAGATTGTTTTTTGCTGCCTAAAGGGAATAACACCAATACAGGAGAGAAGAAGTACTTTAGCCAGTTCCATACAGTATGGTGCCGTTCAGAAATATTATTAAAGGGCACCTGGCTGCAAGCCGTGTATTTGTTGGTCTTATGCGGTATTGTACATATTTTGTACAGTATACTGTACATATTTTGGATGAGTTTCAAGTATATAGTCTGAGGCTGGCCAGATTTAATGAAGAGGAGCAAAGGGGGTTAGTTCTTTGTCACATGAAGCCTTTTTAGAGGTGATTTGTGCTGTGGTGAGCGCATGTCTGTAGAACTGTTTGGCCTTATAGACTGTAGTTTGTGGAGATAAACCAACAGTTATTGAGATGTAAAGCTATTACATCTTTGTTGTTTTGATTGTTTATACCTTCAGTTGACCAATGGTTCAACGTTGAATTAGGTTATATCATTATAAACTGAAAAGCATCAAAAAAAAGTGGCGTCTCTTTCAGATTCATTTAAAACTATTAAGTTGAGAGCATAGTATTGTACCCTCATCAAAGGGAAAGACTGCATATATTAAAAATATTATTCAGTTTACTAATATCTATGAGCAAGGAGTCAAAATACATACGAGAGTACAGACGTTCTATTTTCCTTATGGGAATTACATATTCATATCATAATGGGGAATATACAACATACTAATATAATATTACTGACCTAATTATTATTACTGGACACTTTGTTAGGAACACCTCAATAGTAATAAGCTCGACCCCAACTCTTTTGTCTTCAGAACCACCTTAATTCCTCTTATCCTATTTATATGAACACACACTCAGTTGTCTAGCTTAGTGTTTCCCAACCACTGTGCCGTGGCACATAGGTGTGCCGTGAGAAATGATCAGGTGTGTCGTGGAAGATTCCACCTGATTAGTACTCTAAGCGCCCGGCGTGAGTAATGGGCAGAACATTTACATTCTCTACCACTAGAGGGCAGTACAACTACCTGCTCTAATAAAATGGGTTGCTAACTGCTAGTAAAACAGAAGAAGACGAAGAAGAATTACATAATAGTTATGCTGTGAGTGAGACGACGCAATATAAATAGATAAATATTTGAAAAGAAAAAGTAGTCAGTCTGACCTGGGTCCTGGAGAAAAGATGAAGATGATGATGAAGGCCCAGCCTGAGTAGTGGTCAGAAGAAAGCAAAAAAAGGTATACTGGGACAAACTGAGCTATACCTGGTGCGCCGGGGAAACTTTTTGTTTGGTGGTGTGTCGAAACACTGGTCTAGCTACTGCCATTGTTTATCTTTACAGTGATAAATGCGTGTGGCTTCTGGGACTCTGAAGGTAGTTGACAGGTATCAGGAAGCCAAACATGCACAGCGCTGGCAGCAGCTGAAATAAAATCTCAGATGTGGGAGGAGTTCAGTGAGGCCGTGGAAGCTGTGTGACTCAAAGAAATTCTGCCAAAGCATCATGTGACAAGGAGGAAGTCATTTCCTCTGTTCCTGTAGAGTTCTGTTGCTTTAACTGGAGACATAGTTAGATGGTGGAAGAACATCCATCCACAGAGAACACTTACGATGGATGGATGCTACATAAGTTACATCACAACCTACAGTCACTAAAAACAATATCTGATTGACCTGCTTGTTTCTACTTTCTCCACAACATCTGCTTTACTTCATAAGCATGTTGTCTGTTAACATTAAAAATCTGGACTGTTATAATATAAACAATAAATAATCAGCATATTGATTTTATAGATACCACAATCCTGGAGTATTTGACAAAGGATTTGCTAAAATAATTTGAAACTATTGTTACTTCAGTTTACTTTTTTAGTATCTAGTTTTATAAATTAGTACAGTTTGATACATTTGAGGGTTTTATTTGTTATTTCTTTTCTAATTTTCTGTTCTTTTATAGTTATTCACACTTGTCAGTCTTATTAAACTACTACACACTTTACCCACATTTTCTGTACTTGTATTGAGAAAATATATAAAAGTTAGAGCTACGAAGTTTTGGCTGTTAGTCTAAAGACAGAACTTTATGAAGCTCTGTCTGTAGATGTGATTCAGAGTCAGTGCTGATGACCCTTTTGTTTTCCATACTCTCTTTGCATCCCCGATATAAACATTGTCCCGGTCACACACCACAAACAGTCCCAGTTAAGTCTTGTCTTATACTGTGTGCACAAAACGCCTAAGGTGGTTCTATAAAGTAGCTCTACACCAAAACACACAGAAGTAAGCAGCAGCAATGACTGGCATGTCCTGTGTACTGCAGGTTTATGTATCAAGCTACAAAACTCACTACACGGGCTGTTTGGATGGTGCCCAGCTATTCTAGTCATTCCATCTTGGTGGCAATCTGTTCTGTCAACAACATCCTTGCTTTCCAACATTTTGCAGAGGAGACAAGTGACAAGAAGAAGCTAATTAATCTCACAATCATCTTGTGATTATTACGCTTTCACTTCCACAGGTGCCGCATGCTGCCTCTCCTCAGGAGAGCAATATATCAGCTAGATGGAGGAGGTCAGTCAGCACAGACCGCCAGCATCACTTGACTCTCTCGAAAGAAAAGATATTAAATGCACACAGGGCAGCTTCTGGCAGTGTGGACTGAGACAAGGCGTTAATTGATTAATGTGGAATCAGAACGCTAGGGCCCAGCCAGTTTACCACCCTCATTAGACAGATGAAAGGCTTGTTTATTAGCTCAGCAGTCACAAGACAACTACTAAAAATCACAGTAATATATGCAATGGGAGCTGACAGTGGTCCTGTATGGTGATGGACAGGAGAGGAATGTGTGCCTGTGCGGTATACTGTATCGGAATATCAGTGGCTTTGCTTGTAATAATAGGTGGTTGTTAAAAAAAATGGGACAATGACGGCATGTGTCATTCAAAAAGAATAAGAAACCTTTAAAGCATAAGAGATCAAAGACTGCAGAGTGAAGCAGCTAAAGTAGAAGAGATACCAACTGCCAACATTCCAACTCCTGAGAGCTTATGCCAGTGGTTCCCAAACTTTTTTTGCTGGGCCCCCCTTTGTTTTACAAGAAAAAAAGTTTTACATCTCCAAAATGTCAGGAGTAGTTAGTCATTATGAGATGTGTTTGTGAACTAAAAATCAAGAATGTGGGATACTGTTTGTCCGTGATTTAAACAGCCCAGCGCTGCTCCCGACGAAGGGAAAGCCAACCCTGCAGGGAGACCTACCTCGGCACCTGTGCAGGTGAAGCCAAAGGGCAGATTTGCTTCACCATGTTTTCTAGTCTTTGGCTTAGAATGAAGTTGGTTTGGAAACATATTCAGCGATGCTTCATCTCCTGCTTTGCGTTTGTGTGGGCGCCCCGTGCTAGCAGTGTCCAAGCGTTTTGTTTTCTTTCCCCCCTTTTCATCCCGCGCCCCCCCCTGCAATGGCTCTGCACCCCCCTTAGGGGGCGGGCCCCACACTTTGGGAAGGTCTGGCTTATGCAAACATTAGAAAGGAAATGTTGGAAAACAGGTGGTATTAGTATTAATTAGACAGGAAAAAGGGTGTGAAAACAGATTGAACAGATAATGCATCCCACCTGTCAATCTTTCAGCCCTGCAGTGATTATTTATCTTTGGTCTAACTACAGTTCTCTACATACGTGTCTATCAGTCACATCTAGCTAGCAGCCTCTTGTTGCAGCACACTGAACATTTTATATATGGAAAAAAGGAACAATTATAGACCAGTGTCACAGTGCATATTATGCATTGCAAGTACATCTATGTTCTTTTTTCAGTTCTAAAAGAAATTTACAGTAGAACATCCTCACAGGGATGAAAATACAGAGAAGGGTAAATAATTAATAGACTTAATAGAAAAAGGAGTTCCATGGAAACGAATATTTTAAGAGTTTTTCTTTGGATCCACCTGACACTAATTTCATCAAGAAGAAATTTGGGTTTTTTCCTGATGCTTTTGTCAAGGATTTGTAACACACTGCAACATAAAGCAGTCTTCTAGAACACGAGTTTTAGTTTAACATCATCCGGTAATGTCTAAAGGAAGGTTGTCACAACCAAATATTGATATTCCTTTTTGTGCTTTCCCACATGAGAGACCAGCATGAAAAAAATCTTATCTACACAACACATAATAAAATACCCACATGACTCTGACCCAAAATATCCATTCAGTCATCTCTTGGTGCATGATGGAAATTAGATATCTCCCTTTCTTACATTTCAGTGCAATGCTGGTGCTACTTACAGGTCTTCTTTCACAGTGTTTATCGTTTCTGGTGGTGAACAGCACAATACATACAATAAATACTTTACGTGTGACAGATTTCTCCAGCTAAATAAGCTTGAACAACGTCACAATGTAAAAAAATGTTTGAATAAACATTTAAAAAAATCAACACACTTTTAAGTTTTGTTTGCAGTGTAGAACAGGAAGCTTGTTTTGTTTAGCTGACCGTCCTCAATATTAGCATTTATGCTAATGCAAACCTCAGTGCAAGCAGTGGCAAATATTTAGTTGCACTCATTCAGGGCTAGAAAGTATGACAGCTAAAAGAGTCTTCCAACAACAAAAGAATAAAAAGTCAGGGTATATTGCTTACAGTGCATTACGCATTGAACTATGATGTGCACTAACATGTCCTGTGTTTGCAGCAAGGCACAGCTGACCATGCCCGAGAACAACTAATTTCAGAGGCGTGCAGGAGAAGTATTTCCAACTGGCTCCTTTCTATGTGGACTAGTGGCTCTAGCCCTTCGGAGGAGGCTTATTTCCATGACTAGTATCCCATTCTTTCATTCGCTACCCACAGCTTGTGGCCATAGGTGCAGTAAGAATGCAGATTGACCAGAAAATCAAAACCTTTGCTTACACTCAGACGGATACAACCTCCAGAACACTGCAGATGTTCCACCGATCCATCTGATGAAATTCCCACTCTTCTTTTCCCCTCATTCATAAACAAAACCCCAAGACACTTGAACTCCTCCACTTTAACTGAATTAACATTTTAAATAGCACATTTCTCAGCTTAAAAAGAGACTAATAGACAATAACATTATGGATAAGATATATTAGCTCCTGAGACAGACTGATTGATCTGGTTTCGATATTCCTTCCACATTTTTGAAGCTCGTGCAATTTTAGCCTGCAGTCTCAAACTTAATGATTTAAACCAAATGAGGAAAGTCAATAAATGTACTCCTGCATGTGTTTTCCATAATGCCTGAATAATATTTACTTGTCTGAGCAACTGTTTATCATGCATACTGTATATAATTGGCTGGAAATGCTTGCCTCTATATAAAAAGCATTTTCCCATTTAAAAAACTCTCACAAACTCTTCTGCCTCTCGTTGAGATGCATTACAGGCAAGAAGAATACTGGATTGCATAAATAGCATCTTCCAAACCCACCTCAAAGGCTCTACTCAAGTGTATCAAAGTACTTGAAAAGAAATTAAATTGTTAGGACTGATGGTGCCTGACAGCTTATCAATAGAAGTGGGGGATTTAGCAGAAGCAAAACACTAGCAGCCAGTGCTAAGATTCTGCAAATAACAAGAATGCTATTGCTGAAACCCCCAACAGATGGAGAACAAAACAAACCTGGCTGCTACATTTCCTGGTTGCTAAGCACCACCTGGAGTTAATGAATGTGTTGTCAGGCTAAGAGGCATATGAGACAAGAGGCAAAGTCAAAGTGTCTACTCAGAAGCATTAGAGAGTACCAATCTGCTGAGACTGCCGATCTGCTATTTGTCCTTGTGGGTCATTGTGGCATGCAGTTGTGTTTATACTTAGACTACACACACAAAGTTAAGTTGGAATATTAACTAGTAAAAAAATCCCAGGTGACCACAAGTCGAAAAAGCCTGACTGTTTGGATCTGCTGACCGTACTAACTATGCTCTCATATCAGTCATAAAAAGTTATATGAAGGCTGTATGGTGCCCAGTAATACTTTTGATTAGATTTTCAGCAAAACCTGAGGTACTGCAGGCAGTTTTATAACAGAAAAAAAGGACTCACCACACATCCAGTGGAATCAAGCTTGCGGTCTGATATACAGCGGAAATTGCGACTGCAGCCACCGTTGTCTTTGGTGCAGTCTCTGACAGGTCCAAAAGAGTCCAGGAGAACCTCCAAAGAGTCAAACGATGAACTGATCATCAACTCCTCTCTGCAAATACAAAAGCAATACACAAAAGTAATTACCTTCAGCCAGGTGTATCTGTGGGGCTTTCAAAAAGTATATTTCATGACTTCTTTTTAATCGCCCTGAAAGTGAAATTTTTTATACTGGATGCATTTCCTGGCACAACCTTTAGAATAGAATAGAATAGAATAGAATAGAATTCAACTTTATTGTCATTCCACATGCAGGTACAGGGCAACGAAATGCAGTTTGCATCCATCCAGAAGTGCTTTAGGCTACGTTCACACTGCAGGCGAAAGCGCATCAATTCCGATTTTTTGGACCCTATGCGACCCATATCCGATCATGGTGTGACAGTGTGAACAGCACAAATCCGATATTTTCAAATCCGATCTGGGTCACTTTCGTATGTGGTACTGAATCCGATACATATCCGATGTCTCAGAAAGCGACTGCTGTGTGAACGGTCAAGTCGCATTAAATCCGTCTTTTACGTCACTGACACAAGACAGACGCCAATTATCAGCGCCAGAGAAGACATCGTGAACGCTTCCTGGCCATCCGGTGAAACTGCTGGGAAGACAACGTTGGAGAAACATTAACATTTTATTTGTACTGCATAACCTGCAGGTTCTGACAGAAATCTGCAACTATCCTTTGAAGCAGCGCTCCTCTAAAACAGCAATAAGGATCATTATTAGGTTATCTACATTATTATGTAAATAACAAAATAACTTAAAGCAAAAATCGGGAAACATGAAGTCCGAAGTCTTTACATTAAGGGCCATCAGTCAAACAATACTGTTTGCTCTGGGTCTAAACAGAGCGCGTTGTGTATGACGTCTTCTTTTGCGCATGCGGGCCGCTTTGAGCGTTCACACTAGAGCGCGTTTGCTGTCGCATTTTATTTGTAGTGTGAACGAGCAGACAAAAAAAATCGGAATTGAGCATTAAGACCTGCAGTGTGAACGTAGCCTTAGTGATATAGATATATTACAATATATATTAGCAATAATATAGATATGTAAGTATATTACAGAAATGGGTCTATTATGGTATGTTATAATGTACACGGTATGAAGTATGTTGTGAATATTCTATAACTATAAGTATGTACAGGCTGTAGTGAGTACAAGCTATGTACAGGATATGAACAGGATATAAATATGAAAAACTATACAGAATATGAAATAAATAACTTTACAGAATCTGAGATATACAGCTATACAGAAATGGGAACTATGCAAGTTGTAAACAGTTGTAGGATTAAAGATTATCGAATGTACAGAATGATTATTTACACAGAGCTATACAGTAGTGCAGTTAAGATAAGTGAGATATAATTCCTACAGAGGCTATATAAAGTGCTGGTGGTTGTGAGTGGTGGTTCAGTCCATGTTATTATTGTGTTTGAGGGTACAGTTGTCCATTGTGGGTGTGTGTATGTTCAGTCCATGAGTTAACGTGGGTCAGATGTCAGGAGGCAGAGTTCAGGAGTCTGACAGCTGTGGGGAAGAAGCTGTTCCGGTACCTGGTGGTCTTAGTCCGGAGGCTCCTGTAGCGCCTCCCAGAGGGCAGGAGGGTGAAGAGTCCATGTGATGGGTGACTGGGGTCTTTGATGATTTTCCCAGCCCTTTTCAGACACCGCTTCCTGTAGATGTCTTTTATGGCAGGAAGTGGTGCTCCAGCGATGCGCTGGGCAGTTTTCACGACCCTCTGCAACGCCGTCCGAGGCAGAGCAGTTCCCGTACCAGACTGTTATACAGTTGGTCAGGATGCTCTCGATGGTGCAGCGATAGAAGTTCACCAGGATGTCTGAGGACAGGTGGTTCTTCCTCAGAGTCCTCAAGAAGAAGAGGCGCTGGTGAGCCTTCTTGACCAGCTTGGAGCAGTTGGTCGTCCAGGTGAGATCCTCGGAGATGTGGACTCCCAGGAACTTGAAGCTGCTCACACGCTCCACAGCCGTCCCCTTAATGTGGATGGGTGGATGTGGGTCAGCATTCCTCCTGGAGTCCACGATGAGCTCCTTGGTCTTCTCAGTGTTGAGCAGCAGGATGTTTGTGTCGCACCACTCAGCCAGACGATCCACCTCCTCCCTCCCTCATCGTTGTCACTGATGAGGCCAATCACCGTGGTGTCATCTGCAAACTTAATGATGGTGTTGGAACCATCAGCAGGCCTGCAGTCGTGGGTGAAGAGGGAGTAGAGGAAAGGGCTCATCACACAGCCTTGTGGTACACCGGTGTTCATCGTGATTGTAGATGAGCAGCGGTTATCCAGCCGGACATGTTGGGGGCGGTTGGTCAGGAAGTCCAGTAACCATTTGCAGATGAGGG
This sequence comes from Aulonocara stuartgranti, assembly GCF_965226115.1. Lineage (NCBI taxonomy): Eukaryota > Metazoa > Chordata > Actinopteri > Cichliformes > Cichlidae > Aulonocara > Aulonocara stuartgranti. The sequence continues at coordinate 33,247,106 of NC_138954.1, read as the reverse complement.
AGCTGATGCCCAGGTCTGTCAGTTTCCTGATGAGCTGTGAGGGGTGGATTGTATTGAATGCTGAACTGAAGTCTATAAACAGCATTCTGGCGTAGGTGTTGTTGTTGTCCAGGTGTGAGAGGACAGAGTGCAGTGCGATGGAGACTGCATCCTCTGTGCTCCTGTTCTGGCGGTATGCGAATTGGTGGGGGTCCAGGGTGGGGGGGAGACAGGATTTGAAGTGTGCTAGGACCAGCTGCTCTAAGCACTTAGTGATGATGGGGGTGAGTGCTGGGTTGTCTGCCATCTGTTCTGCGTTTTTACAACTCTAAATTAACTTTCTTTAATGAATGGTAAAGTTACTTTCATACACATGTATAAAGTTACTTTGGCTCAGGACTGAACTGAATTTATAACAATGCCAAACTGCCACTTTTCTAGGACGCTTCCTGGAAACAGCTGCCAAATGAATTCCATCACATGTTATCTCTGAGGTTGGTTTTTTGCGTGACTTAAACTTAGACTGGTTCTCTGACAGCTTGGATGCACTACACAAACTTTGCATCAATTGAGCAACTGAGCTCTAGTCCAACATGACTAAACAGTACAAACCTACTATGCCTAACTTTTAAAGAAATATTGCATTTAAGTGTCTACTACTCTTGTTTTAATGACCTTGTAGTACCATATCACCCTATTAGAGCACTTCGCTCTCGCTCTGCAGGCCTACTTGTTGTTCCTAGAGTATTTAAAAGTAGAATGGGAGGCAGAGCCTTCAGTTTTCAGGCCCCTCTTCTGTGGAACCAGCTTCCAGTTTGGATTCAGGAGACAGACACTATCTCTACTTTCAAGATTAGGCTTCAAACTTTCCTTTTTGCTAAAGCATATAGTTAGGGCTGGACCAGGTGACCCTGAATCCTCCCTTAGTTATGCTGCAATAGCATAACTGGACTGCTGAGGGATTCCCATGATGCATTGACTGAATATGTTTAATAGGCCTCTCTGCATTGAATCATACTTGTTAGTAATCTTTGGATCTCTTCCACAGCATGTCTTTATCCTGTCTTCCTTCTCTCATGCCAACCGGTCGCAGCAGATGGCCCCGCCCCTCCCGGAGCCTGGGTTAGGGTAGGCTACCTTACAATATAAAGCACCTTGAGGCAACTGTTGTTGTGATTTGGTGCTGTACAAATAACATTGAATTGAATTGAATACTACTCCAATTTTTCCTCAAGATATGAGGAGCTACTGCCCAACAAAATGTGTAAGAAAGGCAGTTTCCAGAGCAACGATATTTCATAAAGGAAAGGAATTTAAAGATTTTAATGAGGATTTTTTTAACCGAACTTTGTTTTAAATAATAAAACTCTGTTATAGTACCTTTTTCATTGCCAGAGCTCACATCACTAACCATGCTGCAATAACCATCCATCTTCTTCTTCTGGCTGCTCCCTTTATGGGTTGCCTCCTTCTCACCCTTTCCCCAGCATCGTCTTCCATCACACTGACCCTCTGCATCTCCACCTCCAGTCTTTTTGTTATAACCACCACCTTCCCCAAGTCATACATGATAGCAAGCATTCAGCATCCTTTGCTGTAAATCTGTTTGTTCTGTCATAAATCACCCCTGACCCTCCTCTCACCTACTCCACCCTGTCTGCCCTCTCTTCTTCACTACTCTCTACTGCTCTATTTGAAAGATTGAACTGTTGAATTCAAATGTTATGCTATGGAAAAATATATGAAATGATTCTTATAAACTTTTTTTACATCACATAATTATTATTATTAATGTTATTTAGGGCGATCGTGGCTCAAGAGTTGGCGGTTCGCATTGTAATCAGAAGGTTGCCGGTTCGAGCCTCGGCTCAGACACTCTCGGTCGTTGTGTCCTTGGGCAAGACACTTCACCTGCTGGTGATGGCCAGAGGGGAATTGTAAAGCGCTTTGAGGGTCTCAAAAAGCGCTGCATGAATGCAATCCATTATTATTTAAACCAACTGTTAACTGTATATTTCTGTACATTTAAGTATTATTATTCATATTGCCGCATTCATTGACCTTGTTTATAGGTAATTTCATTGTTTAATCACATTAAAATGTTCCTAATTTAATGTTTAACTCATTCACTGCCAGCCATTGGCAGTGAATGAGTTAAACCCATTGACTCATTCACTGCAATTGACAGCTATAGACGTCAATGGCAGTGAATGAGTTAAAAGCACTTGAAAAAGGCAAAATCCCATGTAAAAGTAGGGCAACAAACTGTATTGTCATTACTGAAAATAACTGTATTTCATGTGAAAGCTATTTTCTGGTATTATTCTGGCGCCCCAGCTGCCGGGATATTACTGTTTCTTTAGGATTTTTTTTTTTACGGTGTGGTTCAGAGCTGTACCCTGATGTAATCCCACAGCCAGCTTGAAACCTTTGTCTCTCATACCACACCCCTCATCGCCGTGTTATTGTCCTCCACCTTCACATACTTCATCGCTCCTCCTGACTTCCTCATGCAGTCCTACAGTTCCTCTCTTGGCACCTTATCATATGCTTTCTCTGGCTCCACAAAGACACAGTGTAGCTTCTGACCTTCTCTGTACTTCTCCAGCAAAGCTCCTCTTCCTCAGCATGAAGCCATACTCCTGCTTCTTAACCCAGCTTCATCTCTTTCCCACAGCCTCATGGTGTGGCTCACTTATTCCTCTCTAGTTACTACAACTGTGCATATCAGCCTTGTTCTGGAAAATCAGTACCAGTACACTTCCATTCCCCAGGCATCCCACCATAGGTATATCATCTGTCAATGATCTGTCAGCAATCTTTTATATGACTGGCAGCTTGTTCTGCACCAAATATTCCACATCGATAAGCTGTAAGGACAACTGGACATGTTTTTAGGGTGAGGACGATCTAATCTAGCGTTCCCTTCCACAGAGGTGGCGATCCTAGTGACTTAAATAATTACCATCCCTTTTAAAATGGCCTTACCTAGCAAAAATCCCTAATAAATTATTATCTAAAACTGTATTTGGGATCAAATAACATTTTACAACCAGAGCAGTCAGAATTTAGATATTTTCCCAGCAGAGCTGTAGCATATATGCTTAATTATATTACTGCAGCTCTCCATAATTACCAGTAATGCACTGTACTTTTCATAGACCTCATATGATTCAGTGGATAATGACATTTTAGTAGATGAGCAGTCCTTTAAATGGTTCTAAGACAATCACAAGTCCAAAACTATGTGCATTGTATTAACAGCTTCACAAAAACCATCATATGGTCCATATTCACTTACCACCTAACCCTAACACCTATGAAGAAAATGAAAGACACACATTGGATGTTTGTATAGAAACAGATCCTGTTTCTCATTCATTAGTTGTACGATCACTGTACAATCCACAGTTTTGACTAAGCTTCATTATAGTCATATCTTTACAATACGACCATAATGAAGCCTCTTGACTCATAAGAGCTTACCACAGGTGTTTCTTTCTTACTCACCATTATATGAAAAAGTGAAATCGTCCTGAACACAGAACATGATACAAATTTAGAAAGCTCTCCTCTACAGATTCCTTGCTTACCTCTGCTCTTTGATTACATTAAAGACAGCGTCTGCAATGTAAGGTTGGAGGACTTTTTTAACACTAACTGCACAATAAATAAATAAATTCTTCACTTTTAATAAACATGAAGAAATAAACAAAGTAAAATGCAGCTGAAATATGTAATTGGTATAAACTGAATGCATACAAATGAATTCAATTGTATTTTCACTACACTCTTTTACATAACATAATACATTTACATATAATTAAATTAATTATTATGTAAGTGTGGACATTTTTGTTCATACTGAACTGAAAAATGTCTTTGCTATCGATAAATCAACCAAGCCACATAAACAATGAAACTTCACATTTTTAAAACAGGCTCGTTACTTTAGGTTTCTCGCGTTTCTACTCGGAGGTTACAGTAGGAGTGCATGTGTCGCGGTACTTCAGCATCTAGCTATTGCGACTGAAAAGGAGTGAGTATAAAACAGAGTGACACTTTTTAAATTGGCAGGTATATAGAAATGCAACGTTTCTATTCGCCCAACAAACATCAGCACACAAACTATTTTTGCGCCATGTGTGGTCGGCTAAAGGTCCAGCTGCTGGACACAGTGAGAACTTTACTCAGAGATGGAGAAAGACGTGAGGCAGAGAGGACAGAAGGAAGAAGAGAGGTTAGATTAAAAGGTAAAGGACGCTCAATAAACTGCAAATTTAAAGCTTACTTCTACTGTTGTCATTTATAATCACATACTGAATTTCCACAAGATGTGTTTTGATAAATTATGTAATTTCATACTGTGATACAAAACTAAGCCTGTAGTTTTTTTTACTTTTACTTGCATAAAGAAGTAGATTTAGTACTTCAACTTCACTTGGAGTATTTTTAAAAACAGGTATTTGTACTTCTACTTAATTAAAAAATGTCTGTACTTTTACCACCTCTGATTATTGAACATGTACTGTATAATGTGCCTGTCTGTATTTTTCCTTGCTTTGTTTGGACATTGTTCCCAATCTTAGTGAGACTGTTTGTTTAATTAAAGGATTTATTATAATATCCTTCTGAAGAATCAATACTGTTTTAAAAAGCGCACGAAATGCTAACTTCAAACAAACTAACACTTCAACATCCAATTAGCGATGCCTCGATGTCAGGAATGTTCCATTCACTCTCATTAGAACTGATTAGGTTATCACATTTCTTTAGATCACATTTCAGTCTGGCAGGAAAATGAGGAACTGTCAGAGCAGTGCTTCAACAGTCTGCTTTGCGAGACATGTTCTGACACTCTGCTCTCATTTTTCTCATAAAGAGATATCTTCTTTCATGAATTACAAACACCTGCATGTTTAATTCATTCTGTGTAATCATCATGAGAAAAGCAATGAGTTTTTACAGCACAGTTGTTATGCAAAATAGCAGACTTGTGAGATAAGACACACCATGAATTCATTGCTTTAACCTTGCTCAGAGCACTCGGAGTAACTACGATTTATTTATTTATTTATTATTTTTGCCGGTAAACCTCTTGCAAGGTCAATGAGCAGATCATCCAGTAGAGGGGCACAAGTGTAACTACTTGAGATGGTTGAGGATGAAGAACAAAGCAGAGTGGACTGCTGCTTTTCCTCACAGAATCTAAATCAGTAGCTATTTTTTCAGAGGAATAGTGCTGCTGGTGATAAAGAAGAACTGGTGTAATAGCCTTGCCATGAACCTTGGCTTAGCAGGGAAATTGATGACTTCTGTGGAACTAAAAGAAATATTTAGTTTTCAACTTCCCTAACTCCCCTCTAAATTCCCTGGTAGAAAAGGAAGCGAGTTTCCTTCCCTTTCACACTCAACTTAATGTTATCTTACAAACCAATTTTTCCATTATAATTGCCCACTGCTTTATTGTCATTTATTCAGAGGGAACCTATTGAAGAGAGCTTCAGCAGATGATGAAACTAACTGCAAGTTCGAATGCTAGGATATTTTAGAACCCTAATTAAAGTCAAATCACACCCAAAATCTGTGGGTGACACTACTGTGTTTACCATTAAACATCCCACAAGAAAAGAAAAAAAGGTTCAAAGCTTTGTTGGTGAGTCTTTGAGGCTACTACAACATTCATTATATCCCAAAGTATCAAAGCGCTGGAAAGAATGATCATCATAATGTCCATTTGGGAGCAAATATTTGGGCGTTTGGATGTCAAAACCAATTTAATGCAGACAGGACAAACATTTAGATTAAAGAAAGAACGATCTGATTACAACTATCTGAAATGCTTTCGCCCAACTATGTCTGCCAAACTGAATTTAGGGTGAGGATAGCACAGGAGAAATGTTAAAGGCTTTTTTATTTCAGGAAACGGTTTCAGTATTACACAATTTTGTTGTACAACAGTGGAACATGCTACGAGCTTTCATGCGGAGACTATTTTAAAGAAAAATTCTCAATTAATTAACGAAACATGCAATTTGTTTAGGTTTTTCATCGGGGAATAAAATGATGGTCTCAAAAACTAACACATCAAATGATACACTTGTAAGACTCATGACTTTCCCTAAACTCTTTTACATGTTTCATTACATCCCATGTGCAATGTTTCTGGTGCTCAACATTAAAAAGGAGTCATCCCCTCCAGGCATTAAACATGGAACAATACGATCACGAGATCTCTCTCTGTAAAACAAGGTGGTGTTTGATGGGAAGGAAGTCCTAAAAGTTTCAGCTTTTCTGTTGGATTACAGTTTTCCAGATTCAGATCAGATTATAATCTTTTAATTGGCACTGACAATGGATCCAAACACACTTATCTAATTAGAACGACAGACGACAGACAATTAAAACGGTTATCTGACGTAAGTGATGTTACGGTCAGAACACCATCGCTTTATTAAGTCATTGGAATGGCTTACCTTGTTTAAATTCTCACCAGAAAAGCAAAACAAACAGGTTAAAACACAGTTAATTATCCTGATTTTATTAAGAGCTTCTGCTGAAATAGTTCTGCGTTATGTAACAAACACACTGGATTTAAAAACCAAAAAAGTCACACTGGTAACGTTGAACAAGGACGTGGTGGGGCGTGGTCTGCGGTGCCGTGCGGACGCACCTGCACGACATCCGCAATCACGCCCGCCGTGTTAAAACACGGGGACTCAGGGGTTGGTGTGGGGTTGTGGTGGTGTGATGCAAATATTAAATAAAGATGGCTCAAAACATGGATCTGTGGTCCTGTCGTGCCTTAATTCCACCACAAAGGACATGTCATATATTTATAGAGACAGCTGCCTGCTTTTGAAATATAAACTGAATGTAAGCCTCAATTATTGGAACCATTAACATGAATGAAACGGTTATAAGTAAATGTGTGATTAAATGCCAAGTTATACCCTGCAGTGGACTTATTTTTGTTCAGACAGTAGGGGTGCAACGATATTCGTATCGATATTGAACCGTTCGATACAGTGCTTTCGGTTCGGTACGCATATGTATCGAACAATACAACATTTGTAATTTATTTTATCAACTTTCCTTCTGACGATGCTGTCTGTGTTGAGCGCTCAGTGAATCTGCGTTCGACTACTCCGCCTAGGCTGCACTGTCGAGCGCAGATCCACTGAGCGCTCAACACAGACAGCATAGTCAGGAGGAAGAGCGCAGGGCAAGCTAGCGAGACAGAAGTTAAGCTCTCCTTGCAAGATGGACCTCCCCCACCCTCATTCAGATCTGGCGTTTGGAATTATTTTGGTTTTCATGTGACGTATGACCCTGAAGGTAAGCGAGTCATGGACTAAAGTAAAACAGTATGTTGGATGTGCCATGCAATGCTTAATTACATTGGTGTGAACTAGTGTGTTAGCGCAGTTAGCTCGTTAACGTGTTGGCCGTCTAGCCCCATGCACGGGGCGATCGGCGGTAGCTCGTTAACGGAGATTTGCCGTGTTGTGGCGTTAAGGTCATTTCAACGAGATTAACCTGAAAGCACTAGTGGGAACACAACGAATATGACTGCACATTTACGCCGACATCATCCTAGTGCAAAGACAAAAACAACAAGCATGCTACTAACTTTAGCCGAGTCATTTAGACAGCTGTTATCACGTGATTCTCCTTATGCTGCTGAGAATATAGCCCAGAAGAAGCGGATAGTATCCGGTTGTTCAGTCTGACGTCACTAGCCGTGTCTGGGTCTAAACTCCGCTGCAGGTCCATATATCAAACGATCACTGTGGCATTACTGAGAGTTGAAAAACTGTCTAAAGTCTTTCATCTTTAATAAAATGATCAGCGTTCTGCTCTACCAGGTGTAACAATTGAGTTTAACATCCAGGCATCCATGAAAACGGAATTTATGACATTTAACGGAGTTAGAAGTTAGCAGGGAGTTAGCTCGCTAGCTTCTATCTAAATACAATATAGCATGTCCTGACTGCAGGGTTTTGGAAACAAATTCAAACGTACAGCTCTGTTATCACTTCCAGCATAAATGAAGACAGAAAACTAAACAGCAGTGACGTTTGTAGGGTTACTGAAGTTTGGCTAGCTGGTATATAATGATGTGCTACGTGACCGCTAGCGACATAGCTATGTTAGCATAATATAAACAAGCTAACTTTTTTTCCACTCGATAAAAGTTAACGTGAGTTTTCTCGGTGGTCAGAAACAAATGTAATCGCATGGCAGGATGCTGTAAAAGGACCAAACTTCAGCCAGGAGAACAACTGAGATAATCCATCCACAATACGAGGTTAGTCATTCATATACTGCTGCATGGGCTGGGCTGTAGTTACATCCTAAGGTTTTAAAAACTGAGCTTAAATAAATGATTAGCGGTAATAAAAGCCGAGGGAGGTCAACAGTGATCACTGACTGTTTTAGGAGCTTTTTGAGATCAAATAGAAGAAAATACATAACATTAAACATGTTAACAACATAAAAGCCATATTAAACGCAGACTACTTTAGACCCGGAAGTAGGATTCGTCGCGTCATCACTGAACAACCGGATAGCTTTTATTTTGGAAAGAGACATTTCTCTGTAATAAACTCTCTTTTCCAAAGATGAGTGATTCCTCAATCAGATACAGGGCTTGCAAAATCGCTAGCCCGACGTCCCGGAGCTAGCGATCTTTCCAGTCGGGCTACAAAAATCTCTCTGCCCTGCCCGTCGGGCTATTGTAGGAAAAATATATGTCAATGCTTTTGCATTCTTTCAGAAATGTAGCTGGGTAATTATGTCATTGGCATCGGTGAGCCACTGTCAATATGTGACATATTGAAATCGCGTTTGAATTTGCGCTTGTTTTTTTGCTTTCACTTTGCAATGACAGCACTGATCTGTGAGTGATGATAATTTGTGCACCAATTCCTCTGACATCGTCTTATTAATCGTTAGCTTACTATGCAAACATGACAAGTGAAATCTCCCGCAGCTTAAACATGTGAGAGGTTGATCACGCAGAGAATCGCTGAGCTTATGTGAGTCGTGTGTAAAAGTAGCAGTATATATATTTTAGTTCTGCTGAGCCAAATAAGACAGGTCAGGGTGAAGAAGTGACAGCCAAAGAAAAGCTTACCACAAAACGGAGAAGTTATGACAAATGAGACTATAAGGCAAAAAGAAAGTGCAGCTTTATGGTTTCATGGACAAAAGAATTTCTGTGGCTGCAATATGACGAGCTAAATAACCAGGGCTGCACATAAGTGGTCCGCAGGTGCGCATTCGCTGTCAAAATAAAAAACGCGCACAAGGGTTAGGGTTAAATTTAAAAACTGTACTTTTGAGTTAAAATATATATTTATAATTTTAATAAATGACAAATTAAAAAGGCATGAACATTTTTTTGTATCGAAAAAATATCGAACCGTGACACCAAAGTATCGAACCGAACCGAACCGTGAATTTTGTGTATCGTTGCACCCCTATCAGACAGGGAGGTGAAACTCACCATCAACAAATGAAAGGAAAAATATAGCGTCTTTCTGAATATGACTTCCTAATATCATTGATACAGTGACAATTACAATGACAGCTGATTGGCTCTCATACAACACACATAGAAATACATACGTTTTTGGGAATAACATCTCAAAACAATGCAAACACATATAAATAATAAAGTATTTCCAAAATTCTTACTGATTTTTCATCCAGTCATTTTAATTATGACGCCAGCTAATCAATATGAACATGACATATTGACAAATTTATAATCAAACACGTTTGAACACAGTTCAAAAGAGTGCAACAGCATGTTCAAGAAGTCTGTGAAGGTTCTCAGTCATCCAGGTCATCGTAGTCAAAGGAGCTTGCAAAGAAAAGCGTCTGGACTTCTTTAAGTTGCTTGAAGACGTTTCACCTCTCATCCGAGAAGCTTCTTCAGTTCTAAGGTCAAATGGTGGAGAGTCCCAGATATAAACCTAGTGGGAGTGACCCCCCACAGAGGGACAAAAGGACCCCCTGATGATCCTCTAATCGCCTGAGTCAAGGTGGGAAACTGGGCGTGGGTCCCAATCAGCCAGAGTTTCGGGTGTGTTCATTGTGAAACCTGGCCCCACCTTATCATGCGAATTCCTGAGGTCAGATGGCCCAGGATGTGAGTGGGCGTTAAGGCGTCTGGGAAGGGATCTCAAAACTGGATTATAGATGACAGAGAGTTGGTGTCGTAAACCACCGCCTCTGTTCAAAGATGGTCGCTCACAGTGGACATAGATGGCTTCTTTCACTCCTCTTTCAAACCATCTGTCCTCTCTGTCCAAAATGTGAACATTGGCATCCTCGAAAGAGTGACCTTTGACCTTTAGATGCAGATGGACTGCTGAGTCTTGTCCTGTGGAGGTGGCTCTTCTGTGTTGTGCCATGCGCTTGTGAAGTGGCTGTTTGGTCTCTCCAATGTAGAGGTCTGAGCATTCCTCGCTGCACTGTACAGCATACACCACATTGTTAAGTTTGTGTTTTGGCGTTTGGTCTTTCGGGTGAACCAGTTTCTGTCTGAGCGTGTTGCTGGGTCTGAAATACACTGGGATGTCATGCTTGGAGAAAACTCTCCTGAGTTTCTCTGATACACCGGCTACATAGGGGATGACAATGTTGTTGCGTCTGTCTTTCTAATCCTCCCTCGCTGGTGTCTGGTCTTCTTTTCTGTGCCTCTTTGCTGACTTTAAGAACGCCCATTTAGGATAGCGTTTTGAGTGCTTCCTTTACATGTGTGTGTTCCTTCTTTTTTCCTTCAGGCTTAGAGGGAACATGTTCTGCCCGATGGTGTAGGGTCCTGATTACTCCAAGTTTGTGTTCCAAAGGGTGATGGGAGTCAAAGAGGAGGTACTGGTCCGTGTGTGTGGGCTTCCGGTAAACTTCGATGTTGAGTTTGCCGTTCTCTTCAATGTGCACAGCGCAGTCCAGGAAAGGCAAACAGTTGTCCTTTGTGTCTTCCCTGGTGAACTTGATGTTTTTATCCACAGAGTTAATGTGCGCAGTGAAGGATTCCACTTCTTGTGTCTTGATTTTGACCCAGGTGTCGTCCACATATCTGTACCAGTGGCTGGGTACTCTTCCTTTGAAAGAGCCAAGAGCCTTCCTTTCCACTTCCTCCATGTAAAGGTTGGCTACAATAGGTGACACGGGGGAGCCCATGGCACAGCCATCTTTTTGTCTGTAAAAGCCTTCGTTGTATTTGAAATATGTAGTGGTGAGGCAGAGGTCTAACAGTGTGCAAACATGGCTGTGCCATGGGCTCCCCCGTGTCACCTATTGTAGCCAACCTTTACATGGAGGAAGTGGAAAGGAAGGCTCTTGGCTCTTTCAAAGGAAGAGTACCCAGCCACTGGTACAGATATGTGGACGACACCTGGGTCAAAATCAAGACACAAGAAGTGGAATCCTTCACTGCGCACATTAACGCTGTGGATAAAAACATCAAGTTCACCAGGGAAGACACAAAGGACAACTGTTTGCCTTTCCTGGACTGTGCTGTGCACATTGAAGAGAACGGCAAACTCAACATCGAAGTTTACCGGAAGCCCACACACACGGACCAGTACCTCCTCTTTGACTCCCATCACCCTCTGGAATACAAACTTGGAGTAATTAGGACCCTACACCACCGGGCAGAACATGTTCCCTCTAAGCCTGAAGGAAAAAAGAAGGAACACACACACATGTAAAGGAAGCACTCAAAACGCTATCCTAAATGGGCGTTCTTAAAGTCAGCAAAGAGGCACAGAAAAGAAGACCAGACACCAGTGAGGGAGGATTAGAAAGACAGACGCAACAACATTGTCATCCCCTATGTAGCCGGTGTATCAGAGAAACTCAGGAGAGTTTTCTCCAAGCATGACATCCCAGTGTATTTCAGACCCAGCAACACGCTCAGACAGAAACTGGTTCACCCGAAAGACAAAACGCCAAAACACAAACTTAACAACGTGGTGTTTGCTGTACAGTGCAGCGAGGAATGCTCAGACCTCTACATTGGAGAGACCAAACAGCCACTTCACAAGCGCATGGCACAACACAGAAGAGCCACCTCCACAGGACAAGACTCAGCAGTCCATCTGCATCTTAAGGATAAAGGACACTCTTTGAGGATGCCAATGTTCACATTTTGGACAGAGAGGACAGATGGTTTGAAAGAGGAGTGAAAGAAGCTTCTATGTCCACTGTGAGCGACCATCTTTGAACAGAGGCGGGGGTTTACGACACCAACTCTCTGCCATCTATAATCCAGTTTTGAGATCCCTTCCCAGACGCCTTAATGCCCACTCACATCCTGGGCCATCTGACCTCAGGAATTCGCATGATAAGGTGGGGCCAGGTTTCACAATGAACACACCCGAAACTCTGGCTGATTGGGACCCACACCCAGTTTCACACCTTGGCTCAGGCGATTAGAGGATCATCAGGGGGTCCTTTTGTCCCTCTGTGGGGGGTTACTCCCACTAGGTTTATATCTGGGACTCTCCACCATTTGACCTTAGAACTGAAGAAGCTTCTCGGATGAGAGGTGAAACGTCTTCAAGCAACTTAAAGAAGTCCAGACGCTTTTCTTTGCAAGCTCCTTTGACCATGTTCAAGAAGGTGCTAACATTGTTCCCTTGGCGTCTGGGGAAGCTGAGAGGAGCCTTCATCGGATCAGAGAAATGACACATTTACACAGCAATAAACTGCCAAATGAAAATGAAATGCTGAAGAGTGAGATACAATTAAAGAATGTAAACATAGCAAAGGGACGTAAAGAGGCTAAACATGAATACATTAATTGTAAATGTGAGCGGCTGAATGAAGAAAGATAACTGCTGAGCTGGTGACAAATAATTCCTTAGAGGTGTTCAGCGGTGTACAAAACCTTCCCATAGTTTCTGCTACCGCAGCCAATTTGATGAGAAATGGTGGTTCCTACAATATTGCTTTAAATGAAAAATACTCAGAGTAACCTGGTGACAGAATTTCTGAGCTCTATACCTACATCTCTGCACCTTATTCTTCTCTTTATCCATATTTTTCAGGCATTTAAAAAAAACTTTTAAACAAACAACTGTGTAAAATACTTCTGAAAGTACTTCTCAAAGTGCCAAAGAAATGCAGGAATACTGTGTCCCCCACATTTCTGCATTTCATCTCACTGCATATAGATGCTGCTTCCTGCGCTGACAATAAAGTCTAACACTAAACAACACTGAACTCCGACATCATATCATCATTTCTGTCAGTAACAAGCTAAAAATATACATATGTCCACTTCCTGTTCTGATAACTAATCCTTTCAACCAGCTGTGGCTCAGGCAGCACTTTTAGTTAGTAAAACACTCACAGCTGGAGTCTTACATTCGTATGTGTCTATACGTCGCTTTCATCAAATTGGTTTTGTATGCCTGCAACAAACACCCAAATATTTTCTCCCGATAATTAATCCTTTTTCTTGTTCAGTGTGAAATTCATTGAAACAATATGATAAATAATCACAACAATCCTCTCAGAGCCACATCAGTATAATGAACCAAGTCAAATGACTTTGCTTCTATTTAAAAAAGAAATCACTAAGCGTGAAAATTCATCAACCTCAGTGGCTGACAGATTTAATAAATGGCCTTTCCCCATTCCCACATCAGGCAAGTGAGGTCTTTTGGGCATGTCCTACCAGGACCACAGAGGGAGACCCCAGAGGTGGCCCATGGCAGCCCGGAGAGTTTATATATGCCCGTTGTCTTGGGAACACCTTGGTGTCCCCCAGGTCATTGCCTGCTTTAGTGGGAATCTGACAAATGTTGTTCTTGTGACAGTGTCAAGGGTCCCTTCAACTCTGTCACCACTGTCCCATAAAACATCTACATGTAGAGCTTCACAGTTAATCATGTTTAAATGTGGTAAATATTTTAAATTTTGTGTATTTTGAATCAAAGTCATTCAATTTCAGGCTAAAAAAATGACACTGCATTTGACAAAGAGCACTATAGACCAACTCATGCAAGTAAGGATTGTGTTATAAATGGCCGTCACATCGTCTTCTGTCATCTAAAGTTGTTATTCTCTTACTGTTTGACAGATGTATGGTTTTCCATTCACATGTATAGGAACGCAGAAGCCAAACTTTTTCACTGTATTCTTTTTAGTGACAGTAGAGTAGCCCAGGGGTGTCAATTTCTATCTGTCTTCCTGCCATTCAGCCTGCTGCTCAACCACTTTGATCCAGAAGGTAACTGAAACAACTGCTGTTAAACTGCAAAGCGATTCAGTTCAGGCATTCATGGTCCTCGCAGAATAAAATCTACTGACATCTTCTGTTTTAACTCCAGATTGACACCTTTGTGATTTTCTTTTCCTTTAGGAAGTGGCTTGACAGCGATCACAGATGACACATCATTCATTCAGCATGGGTCATCAGGTGGGCAGCTGCCTTCGTGGATGTCTCATTAATTTAAGAGCAGTATATCAGATGACTAAATCACCTGAGGGCTAATCCATAATCCCTGTCATCTTAGATGAACACCCTTCATATCCAGCCACAATTTTATTTTATGCCGAAATCTAGTTGGCCCTGTTTATCAATAATGAGTTGATATTTTATGCAATCAATAACAAATGTACCCTATAACTATGATACACAGAAACATGTCTGGAGGTGTTTTCATGAATGAAATTAATCAGTTTTTCTTTACATTTCTGAACTCTTTGGGATTCAAATATAAAAAAAGCTCCCTCTGTGTTTATGAGGCTTCACAAAAATGCTGATAATCACCTGGTGAGTCGAACTTTACCTGGTATAATATCACAGGGAAAATAAGTAAAACAGAGCAGCGCTTTACACTGTTACACACTAACTTGTTGACACTGAATGTTTCAGCAGACACTAAAGGACCGACCTCTTCTCTACAAACTAATCCTGTTCCGACATATTTTTTTCTAAAACATAATAAATCATGTTAACTGTTAATCTGGGTGAATCTTAAAGCTTTCCACCAACAAGCAAAGTCGGTTCTGCATCAAACTAATTACTGGTCTGTCCTTCAAGTAGAAGTGAGCAGCAGTCTTTATGCTCGAGGTCTACAGAGATGATCTTACAGAAACCTGATCAGTAATACTGTTGATATTACTGTTGATTCAGTCTTATGTGGATATTTTTTATCCGTGCACCAAAAGAATTAAAAATATATTATTACCTAAACTCTTGTCTTTGTGTCATATGTCTAAGAGGACCAGGGATCTTTTAGAGTAAATATTTAGACTTTAGACACGTGCAAAAAGGTTACTGTGTTTTTGTTTTGGAATGTAAAGTGTGAATCTAAAGGGCTCATCCATAATATATCACTTATGACAAGCACTGCTTGTACTACTGTCTCTTTCTGTCTCTCACTTTCTTTCTTTCTCTGGAAAACACGTTAAATAATTAAAAACAAAACAAGTGTTCCAGCAGAAAAGATTTTTCGTTGCCATTAACTGCTCTGAAATTACCAGACTAATCGGTGCTGCTCTGTTCTTCACACAATTACGACTTTCAGAAAATTAATCTGAAATAATTTTGAACATTTAAAAGTTTTAGTCGTTTTCATTTTCAGAGAAGAGGATGTGTTATATTGGGGTCTTCAATGCACAATAAATTTTATCTGGACAAAACAGAGCACCAAAGGTCACTAACTTCAGGACACTGGTGGAAACTTTTCTCAGGTTCCTTATTTATCCACCAAAAAACTAAATCAAACAAAGAAATGACCAAAAGAGTTCACTAGATACTGAAAGATGCTGTGAAATTCTGCCCTGTACTGGTCATATTTGAGCATACCCCTGACTAATTTAAGTAACTTAAATAAATGTAATTAAATGGGACATAACTGATCATATAGAGCATTCTCATTCCCACTGCGTAACATACCGACGATTTGTCACGTTTTGGGATGAGAACGTGTTGAACAGAGAGCCTCGTATTTTGGCTGGTCAATGAAGCATAAACATAAACGCTGAAGGCTCAGGCATACGGAAAAATGTAAATTTGATAATTGGATTTATTTTAATTAGTTAGAAACACAGACTATAACAGAAATAGTCTGCTCCACTATATTTATTTTATTATAGGAGTCTAACTTCTGTTTTTTATAAACACATGGCTTCCTTGTTATGTAGACATCTCTTTCTGGACTAAACCTCTGATCCAGCATGGTTACCTTTAGCTCCACCCCAAAGTTGCCTATAAAAAGCACAGAATGACTGCACACACCCGTCCCATGTCTCCAGTGAAAATCTGTTTGCCAGTAAGCATTTTTGAACAGAACAGTACCCAACCTACACTACACACAAAATAAAAGCATATTTTAAATAAACATTGAGATATTTTCTTATCCATCTTATTCCATCAGTCTGGAAGTTAATGTGATTTTTAAGTGAAGCACAAACCACACTCTGAGAGAGAGCTCTTTCAGATACGCTCATGTGTCTGTGCTCATTTGCACCACTAGCTAACTTGCTAAAAGCTAGCTAGAGCATATACTGGATCCAATGATTTGGTTTTTGCTTTGTGTCCCGGACAGATTACATTGCTGCACACATCTCCAGTGATCTGGACCAGAGTAGGATCATCGTTGTTGTTAATCCACAGCTGTTGTAGATGGTCAAGATAACAAGCCAGTGAGACATGTTTCCTGCTTGCCATGTCAGTGACTGTCGAAATAACACAAATTCTTCAGCACTACCTTAAAAATCACCTTTTATGGGTTGGGTGGGTATGTTCTCGATTTAACCCCCAACCCCAAGTAGCATGTCTGTCCATTTCTCATTAGACATAAAGAGAATGCTCAGGGGCATTGCTTCCACTGTGTAATACATGTCATCAGTTGAGCCCGGTTTAACTCTGCAGCACTGTTTTGGCTCATTTACAGCTCTCTCTGCAGCCCACAGTCACTGCACACAGAGTAGATTTTCTTTGGACTTATGAACCATTTAACAATTCAAACGCTCTCAGTGGCTTTGAACTGCCAAGCAATTCTTTCTTTTTAAACTCTGGCATTTTTTTCCTTTATTCATAAATGTTTTTGTGTTAGACTGCAGAATTGCATTGCCCTCTGAATCACGACCACCTCGGCAAAATCCTCAGAGGCCTGATTAAAACTCACAGCAACAGCAACGAATAAAAACAAATGCTGATTACGTGAGGATACAAAACATGTCAGAGAGTTGATGAGAGATAATAATAAAAGTCTGTTTTTACTAGAGTCGACAGAAAGTCTTTGCAATCCTTCAAGTGCAGCATTAAGAAGAAACTCCTTCAGGTACTTTTCAGCTTGGTGCAGCGGTCAGCAAAATCCTACCCTGCTTCACTGCTCGATGACTCCTTTTATTTCTTTTTAGTTGGACTGTCATGACTCCCAAAGTAACACTGAAGAAAAGTGCAGTGCAGAAAATGTCTCTCACCTTACATCTACCGCATCCTCCATGACTGTCATGTCTGTCTTGCATTTGGCTGATGGGTTGATGGCGAGCTCAGCAGGGGGGATGACAAAGCTTTTACTTAATGGCAGCCACATCCCTTCTCCTAGGGTGTACGTGAATCTGCAAGAGGACAAGAAAAGTAGATGAGAGTGTAAGGTAGGGTTGTAGGTTTAGGCTTTTCGGGGGAAAATAGATCATTAAGGCCTTTGAGACTGTTGGCAGCCCCTTTCAACTTCCAGCTGCTAGGAAATTACCCAACCAGTTGGCGAGAGGCTGCTGGAAGTTGCTGACTTTTGCTAGGCGAAACTGTTTGCAAAGAAACAAAATGTTCACTTGCTCCCTGATATATCCCGCCTATTAACAGATGCAATGATGAAGAGCTGATTAGTGTTCTTCATTACACCTATGATAATTATCAAGCAAGCACAGCGTGTCCTTTGAAATGGGTTTATTTTGTTAACAAAAACAGAATTTAGCCGGCGTTCATCATGTTGGTTTTGCCCTGTAACAGGTTCTACTTACAATGACATCATTATTTCAAATTTTGGCAAAACAGCGGTCTAATCATATATATGAGACAAAATACCTAAGAATAATAAAAGTAAATAATAATAACAGTAATAATAATATGATGATGATCTCATAAATGCTGTTTCTTTACATAGAAAAACAAATGTAGAGAATACTACTTTTTTTGAATTGTGACTAAAAGTCGTGAGAGTTATTTGAACTGACAGCAGTTGAAATCCTGTTTCTGTGAAGTGTTGAATGGCGAAAGGTTACTACAGTTAAACATATTACTAAGTAGTTCATGAATGGCAACTGCAATGTCTTTTTTGATTTGTGTCTACGAAGGTGTGCAAGCCTTACTTTGCATGTATGATCGTATTTGTAAGGTGTTATTTGGTTTTAGGCTTCTAGTCCTGCAAATGTGACTTTTACAACAACTGAGGGATAAATATTTACAGTATATGAAACTTCAGCAGCACAAACACCAATAGTGAATTTGAGTGAACTGTTATTTCCAAGCAAAGAACAAAATCAAGAAGTTAAAGATCTACAGTCATGGTTCTGGGTCAGCTTGATCCAGCATTCTGAGTTGCGTGGGTTTTGGTATTATTGTGTATTATGGTTTATGATCCGATTCTCTGGTTGTGCTGTTTTGATTATTATTATCTGGTGTTTAATTCTTCTTAAGAGTTTTGTTCTTAGGTTTGGATTCTGTGCTCCCTCTGTTCAGCGTCCAGTCTGTGCCTCTGCGTCCTGGTCTTGTGTCTCTGTGACTGTACATACGTGTCGTATTTCCTGTTTTACTTTGATAGTCTTTGTGCTATGTCAGAGTGTCTACTTTTGCTCCCCTCGCTGTGTCTCCCTCCGGTTCCTCGTTTCCCTCTTTGCGCGTCGTCGGATCGTCTGCATTGCTGCATCGCTGCTGTGTGTCATTCCCTCCATGCCTCAGGCTTCAGGCTAGTTTTCCCAGTATAGGTTTTGTTTGTTCTTTTCTAGTTTTCCTTGCCGTTTATTTGTAACATCTGCTCAGCCATAAATAAAGGCTCATTCTCTGTTAACATCCACATTCATCTCCATTGTCTGCGTTTGGCTCCTTTCTAATCTACACGCTTGGCAAACCATGACATCTACATTAGGCGATAATAACATGGTTTTATACTTTTAATAGTAATATTCCAGTTATATATGTCTTTACTGACATGTTTATTGTCTAATGTTTAAAAGCTTAACACACAGCTTATGTGGTCATTTTTGGAATTGTCAAGTGATTCTTTATATTTTTATTTGGGTTCTTGCTGTTTTTTTTTTTACCATTAAGCAGAAAAAAAGGTTGTATTATTTATTTACATGGTTAGGCTGAACTCGATGCAGCAGTAGTCTTTTAGGTTCTGCATCAAAAAGTTAGTGAATGTTAAAAGTATAAAGGCACAAAAAGTTAAAAAGAACTGCAGAAGTGAGGGCTGCGTTGGTTTATTAAAATCTGAATAGAAAACTAAAGATTAAATAGAGACATCGAGGATATAATGGTTATCCCAGTGACTTATTACTGCACAACTTTAAAGTTGAGGAACTTAAAGGAAACACGAAACAGAGGAGAATGCCCCAAACTGAAAATGCAGTGTCTAAAGACTTTCAGTGGACGATTAAAACTTCAGACCCTGAACTTTTAAACGACTCCCATTAAACCCTGCATGTCTTATTAATGCTGAGTTGTCAAACTTGTTCCCAAGTTTGAAGTCTCAAAGGCAAATTGCATTAACCTTCGTATCATCATCATCATCAGGGCATTTCTCACAAACCTTGGAAATCCACCAGTCAGTGTTTCTGACTAATGGCATCGTGTTTGTTACAGGTTATTTATTTTACCTTTCAGCTAAGTTATCCTTTTTGCATAACTCTGACTTGAGCAGAAGGGCACCGAGTTAATGGACAGACTGCATAGCAAATGAGGCACCCGGGCAAAAAAGGGCCCATAAGAGTTTCCCCCAAGACAAAACAGGGCCATAAATCTGTAAACAACAGATGGTTGGAACAAGGGCTTTAAAACAATTCTTTATTTGTGAGTCAATGGACATCATCAGTCTTTAAACACTCTGCAGATGAAATGTAATGCTTCAAGTTTTAGTTAAACAGCGCATGCTGATTAACATCAAATGCATTATTAGTGCTGATGAATAATTCATGGATACTTGTAATACAAAAAGGGGGGACTTGTTGATTAAATAGTTAACAGGCATTTTTCTGCAGACTAAACATATTTCCTCATTTACAATTGTTCAATTTGCATTTAATAAAATGCTAACGTAGCATAAAGGAAAGGGCAGTGAATTGTGGGTGCTGCATGCATTACCAGTCGCTTTTAGAAGCGAAGGATTAAATCACTATAGAAATGGAACACTTCATTATATCCACACAATTACTCCCTTTGTTCCAAAGTTTAAAAGATTCGAGTGGATCAAAGTGTTGTTGCCTGTTTACTGCAAAACACTTGGCTGTAGCAAGTTAGTATAACATGGAAGTCCATTAAAATAGTAATATTTCCATATTGCTTCAAGACACTGTTGCGCTGTTGCTACCTCACATTTCTCCTGCGGGACTGTGTATAGCAGGAGTGCTGAAATTCCCTGTGATGCGGTATGACGTATATGGGTGACCGCAGGACAAATTAGCAGCCACTTAATGAGCGCAGCTTCATAATGGACAACTGGGGACTTGTGTGCTACTGTACGACTTATTTGGTCCAACCTAAGAGAAAGTGGTGGTGGAAAACACTAAGAGGCCCCGAGAGGAAACGGTTGTTGAGTGGAAAACATGTTTGCAGTCCGCAGAGGAACTCCCTGCGGTTAATACTGTGCAAATAGGAAACACTGTTTGCGAATGCTGACTCTCACCATTTAGCTCCTCCAACACGCAAGAATTTTGTTTGTGTTGTTGGGTTTCCTTTGCTTTACTCTCTATAGCGTTTCAATTTCACTCAGCTAATTAGCTTTTGTGTTGAACAGTAATATCTGAGGACGGCTTCGCAGGTCAGCGAGTGCTTGCTCAAAATTCAAGGTCTCTTCTAATGTGTGGAGCAAACAGGGACGTTTGAGGAAGTTTAAAGCTAAAAATGTTTAAATTAGGATGGATGGCTGTGTTGAAGGCGCCAGAGGACAACGAGATTTTAAACTATTGTTGTAATAAAGGTGGGGAGCCTGCTGCAGAAAGCATGCTGGCAGGCAAGGAAATGCATCAAAGCATTCCAGCTTCGAATGTGTGTCGAATGTGTGTCCCAGCATAGGGACAATGCTAACAATGATAAGAACGGTTCACGTCAACTGTGCAGTCACACAAACTTGTTGTTGCTGCTGTGCTGTCATGAAAGGAGTCAGAAACTTGTAATGAAGGCAGTGGCACATTCCTTCTTAGATCTGCTCTTTCTCAAGTCGGAGAACTTGGCAAGAAAAGCAGTTGAGAATATTGTTAGATACCTCGGTCTCAGACAAGTGGCCCGATACCCTGATGTGTTGTTGTGAATGTTGATGATTTTTCTCTCAGCTATATGTTCTCTTCAAGGCAAAAGCCTAAAGCAACGATCTCTGTCATAAGACACAAGGGAAAAGATTAAATATATATTGTAACGCTGTGTTTGTAACATTCATCTGTTCTTAAAAGCATAATAATTTATAACAGCAGCTGTAAATTAGCTACCTTTATCTGACAAAAGGCCAGCATTCACTTGCTTTTCAGGGCTCATTCAATCTGAACCGACATCTGTGAACTATATCTGATTCTTTAGTAACTTGGAAATATGTTTGGTGCTTAGCAAGTCATTTGTCTTAACAGTTTGTGCTGTCATATATGCTAAATAAAAGGTGAATATCCTGCATGCTCGAATTTGTCTTTCAGGTCTTTTGTGTTGTTTTTAGACTCTTTATTGCTCTTTGTTGCTCATCAGTGCAGAATTGCTGAAGAAATAGCAAGGTATTTACAAAAGTCCCATAAGTATTTGGAAAATAACAATATTTGTCATTTAGCACCACAGCAGATTGTTTGTTTTTGATTAAAACATGCTAGCTACCGCTCACCGCTTGTCTGCAGGCTTTATTAAATGGAAAACTTCCACAACAGTGTCCACGCCATAACACTGCAACAGACAATGTTTCTCTAGGATTTTCAGCCCAAATGTCACCTGGCCTTCCTGTTCTTGAGTATAATAGCGAGAGTTGCAGTGAAAAGCTACCACATGCCACGAGTTCAACACGATGGGATCAAATCAACATGGCTGCAAAACCGCTTTACAGTCAACTGTCTAATTACACTTGTGTCATGGTTCGTATTTTGAGTTTATTATGTTTTGGTGTAATTTTGCATCATGGATTGTTTTCTTGTTCTCTTGTTGTGGTTGTGATGATTATTATTTGAGTTTCATGTATCTGTTATCCATGTTTTAGGAATTGTGGTTTCATGTATAGTTCAGTTCCATGTGTCATTTTCTGTCTCTGTGTTGAGTCCGTGTCTCTGAGTTGTGATTCATGTTTCCTGTTTTATTGTGAAAGTCTTTGTCTTATGTTAGTGTGTGCAGCTTTGTTTCCCCCGTCTCGTTAGCCCTGATCTCCCCCAGCTGTGTCTCCCTTCTGTGGCCCATTCCCTCATTACTACCCTGTGTATTTAAGCCCTGTGTTTTCCCATGCTCGGTGTCGCGTCGTACCCTCAGACCCTGCCTGTGTGTGCCTGCTTGGTTTCATGGTTTGGTTTGGTTTGGGTTTTTGTTTCATGCCAGCAATAAAAGCTGTGGTTTTAGTTACATTTCGTCTCGGAGTCCTGCATTTGGATCCACATTTCTACCTGCCCGCACACAGAGCCCTGACAACTTGAGCCTGTATGAATGGAGACAATTTATAAAATAAAAATCTTTAACAGTTGATGCAATAATTTTGTTAAACTAAAGCTCAAAGTCTGCACTTCAATCACATCTTCTTGGTTTGATTTAAGATCCACTCTGTAATGGTGGCGTAAAATTACAAAAAAACCCAAAACACTATGAACTTATGGACCTGAGAAGCAATATGGAGTCAGCATGGACAGAAACTGTTCTGTCACACACTTGACTTGTTCAGTGTTTTCAATTTCAATTCAAATGAAACATCAGCCATTGTTCCGTTATAACCTTTTTAAAGTGATTTTTTAGCAGCAGGGTAAATATGCATCAAGCATTAATTCAGACCTTGTCTGAAGTGGTCAACTAAATTAACTTTTCCAATCAATTTCATGAATGTGTAGCATTAAGATTGTTTTAAAAATCAATTCTCAACAGCAGAGCAAACAGCTTATGTGATGTTTCTCCCATCTGAAAATCAAACCTCTTGCTCCCTTTCATAGTGCATTTAAAACCGACAGAGTTAGAAGGTATTCTGCAGCCGGAGCTCAAAATCCTCCCCTAATCATAAGGGAGAGACACAATCAAAGCTATTGTACCTGAATTCTAACAAGTTATTTGACTGCAGCACCACAGAAAATGCAGTCAGATAAAACAAAGTTTTGTGAAGTTCTCCTTACCTGAAAATGCGATCAGAGGGTTGTTCTCCCATCACAAGATCAAAACCGCGCTGGAAGATGGTGTAAGGCCAGGGACTGGCATGAAAAAGAGGAAAGAAAAAAGAATAGATCAGAGGAACAGAAAAAAGGTGAGAGAGAATAAAATTGTGTGTTAAAATCAAAGCCTGCGAAGTGTTACATTTTTCATTGTACCATCCTCCTAATCTAAACCCCCTAGACATCGAAACACTAGCCATGTTTCCGTGTGTGACTTTGAGTTTTTCCCGCCTCGCAGAGCCCAACAAATCACAACCAGCATTGCAGTGTGCACTACGTGTAAACATAATGATTGAAAAATGTGTTTCTCCAGCAGCTGACATGCAATGTGACTTTGACTCATATCTATTTACCAGGGGAGGGGATAAGAGAGGATGACTGGGCGAGACAGAATGGGAGAAAGGGTCAAAGTGAAAGGAGAGAGAGACGGAAGGTGATGGAGAGAGTGCACAAAGGAGCCAGTGAGAGTGGGGGCATCAAAGGGAGGAGACAGATGCCAAGAGGCAGAAGCGAGAGAGGGGCAATGATGGAGATTAATGGGGAGTGGCAGCTCCGGGACTAAACAGTCTGCAAAGTGAGAGCGTAAGGGGGAGAAGTGACAGGGGACCGATGTCATTCTGAGCAAACTCCACCACTACTGTAAGCAAAAAGAACATTGAGGAAGAGCTGCATCCACACCATAGGCCGTGGTCATTAAACATTTAAGTCACCCCAGGGTGCTCACTCAGTTACACAGGTGTGACAGGGACTCAGGGAGAGCGCCAGGGAAATGAGATAAAGAGGTGCAGAGTTACGTAGATGGGCAAAGGGGGCAAATTTCTGACGTTTCATAAAATGCAGACAAAGATGAAAACATTTCCGACTTGCACTGAGGCTGGCGTGTGATACAGAGAATACATGCCTGCCGGCGACGTGATCGATTAGGGATGTATGATTTGACTTGTTCAGGCCATCATCACATTCACTCTTCACACTGATTGGTAGAACGATTTCAAGGTGCAGCAGAATCTAGTACCAGTCCACAAGAACTAAAGAAGTCACAGTGGGGTACCTCTTCATTGTTACCATTTGTTAACAAGTTGTTGCCCAGACATATCGCTCTGGAGCTAAACTTTAGTGGGTCCCCTCGTTCTCACAATATATCTCCCTGTGGTCAGTGCATGTCTTTCTTTTTTCTAAGAAAAGAAATGTCATGAGCACTCTAGTCAATATGTTTTGGTATAAAAACACACACAGAACAAACCAAGAAAACTCCACGAGACAGTTTAAACCAGTAACACCTCACACGCACACTTACACACACAGCGGTCACCGAGTGGCCAGCACTGTGGCACCAGTGTTCGCCAAAGGTCAAGGACTTTTTAAAGAAGCAGATGTGAACTCAATTAAGTGTTAATATAACTTCCTGGAGAAGAGCCTGAAACAGCATTTTTAAGGCCAAAAAATATCGAGTCATCACTTGGAATCATTACAGAACTGGTGACTTTGAGGTCAAAAGACGCAGAGATCATAAACCACATTAAAGCCACTGAAAATTAACAAATCTACCTATGGCCGAAAATGATTTAAAGATAGTACTAAAAGTCACGCAGCTGTCATTGCAGCCACATTACTGGATATATTATGGGTTCGGAGGTACATACCAACTTAATACTAACAGTTAAAATACTCGTCACAGCAGGTACTTCACCGCCTGTGGCTGCATTGAGTCTGCAAGAAATTACACCTAAAAACTAAACTGAACACAGAACAGACATGAATTTGCTTGGTTTTAGAAAACCATGTTGTACTTCAGTACAATTTATTACTGCAGTTGTGATTTTTGGTTGAGGTGCTAAAATCGTGCTGTTCACTTCCACAGGTGGAAGCTGCTGGAGAGACCCTCGATTGATGTATTCCCAAGCCTGTAAGTGACCACTGAGAGCAGCCGACAGCAGGCAGTAAGTCCTATGGTATCTGTGTTCGCTGGGGGGTAATTGTTGGCTCTCTGTCTGCAATATTGTAAGATTTTGACCCTGCTAGGGAAAGTGCCTATGAACAGCAGACTTTAGGATTTGTTGATAAATAAAGTCAGAGAATAGAGCTGTAGAAATGTAAATCTGAACATTCTGCATAATAACACATCTAATCTGTTTTATGCAGTGACATGACCTCGGGACAAGCGGAGGACTGTAAAACTAGGAATTGTATCAGGCAGACGATGACATCGATTATAAACAAATACCCGAGCAACAAAGAAAAATGATCTCTTTACAGTACATGCCGATGTGCACAGCTAATTACCTGCATTAGAAATTTTTATGTGTTCAAAAATATCAGCTGTACTTGTCAACATTACTGTTCCTTTTGATTCTTGCAGGCAAATTAATACCACTTGGTTTGATGCGTAGGGTGATTCCTTTGTTGTTGACTTTGGGATGGTAATGAGCAATCACAAACCATTATGAGGTGATTATCATAACTTACCCCTGATTGGGCCCCCACTCACTGCGGATGCAGAGGTGCTTGTGGACCGGGTCCTTCATGTAGCCGTCTAAGCAAAGGCACTCTCCTGCAAGCAGAAAGCCAGTGATTCAATCATGTCTTCATTATAGTCAAGCCTTGTTTAATTCATTAGAAATTTCCCTCTGCCCCTCTCCTTCCATTTCACTGCAGGAGAGCTATTCTAAAGATGAATCCTCTGCAGAGAAGCACTCTTAATCATCTCTTATTTTTAATGATGTATTCATAGGTGGTCTTTTTTTTGGTTGCTATTTTTGTTTAAATCTCACAAAGAACAGAAAAATAAATTCCTCAGAGCGTTGCAGCAGCAGAATATTTAATCAGTTGTTTCAGTACAGTGCAGCCAGTCTCCAAATGGCTACTAAAAAAAGCGATGGCGCTCACTGCTGTGCGTCATGTCAGTGGATGTGTTTCTGACACACTGATAAGGACGCAGCGTGTAAAACACCGGCTCGCTCCGACACCGTCAGCTCATTAAAACCTTGCGGCATGACTCATTTCGGATTGATTTTTGACTCCTTCTTGATGTGCATGATGCTTCCTGACCCTAAAGTTCTTTTCAAAACCAAGTTTTAAAAATGTCGTTTTTCTTTGTTTTTCTTCTGGAAATTCTTATTTTGCAACAAGACAAACTGAAGAGGCCAACCAGTAACCTAAAGCTACTACTTTTAGACATAAGCCGAGGAGATGGCAAATTATTTCATCAAAAACATGAAGGATATAGTATTTGTTTGTTTGTATTAGTTTGATTTCTAATAAATGGTTACCATACTTAAAATTCAATCAGAACTTAATTGTTAGGTTTCAGTCAAATACATTTCTAAATGGATCAGCCAGACTGTGACAGAATACTTTTTAAATCAAGAACTTACTTTTATTTGTCAGTTTGCAAGACTGACACTTAGCTAACACTTGCCTTGGAAGAAATACACTAAGACTATTTTACTGGTAAGACAATTAGCACATATGTAATTTTCCAGCTGCCAACAAAATGAAAGCAACCTGTGATGAACACTGGGGTTCAGTTCCATTTTAGTCTCAGATGTCATCAAATTCCAAGGAAAGAAATATGATGCCGTGAATGCAACCATAAGTGTTGAAGCTCTCAATAAGCAATTGCTCCCTTATCATGTTTCCAATTTCTGCTCATGTTTTATGAGTAAATAAGAGAAACAGACGGCACAGTTACCCAGCGACTTCTGACTGGACATCGAAGCTTCAACCCACAGAGACTGCTAACAACATCGTATTGCCAGATAGCACAAAAGTACCGTGTCCATACCCAGACAGGTTTGAGTTGTTTTGAGGACCAAAGAATATTAGTCTGTTTCTTTTATTCTCGTGGCTTATCAGTGTGGTTACACAGTGGAAAAGGACACCCTAGAAGTAAATACTGAAGTTAACTTTGAGTCATTACTCCAGATGTCTAGACTTAATAGACTCTGTTTATATTAGTGTTTTTCACACTTATCAGACTGGTCCCAATGACTGAATAACATCCCCTACCCAAATGAGAAGTGATTAGATCAGTGATTAGTCTAATGAATTGTCACTTGGCACTGCCATTATTTACTAAAGCACAGAGTGTCTTGGGTTGTAATTTGCCCAAATCCACTTAGTCCTCAGGCCTAAGGCAACAATTTGGGGCAACTTCTAATAGCATGAAATGCAGCATTGCCCATCTGTGCTGTTTAAAAGTTGAATGTCTAAAGCCATCTGAAACAGTTTCTATAGCATCAGACTAAGTCACTAGGCAATATTTTAGAGGGTGCAAAACCGACTACTCGATACAAAAAATACCAGTGTCTTACATGAATATGAAGGTCCAATACCTCAGCAGTGGGACTCGTACAATGCTCATGCTCTGTGTTGCCATTGTCCTGATAAGTGAGGCCTGTGTGCTTTTTGTGCTGCTATCAGCTCCTGGGAGAAATGTCGGCCTCGACTTTATCCAGTATGATTGATGGGGCCTCACCTTTGATTTAGATGGTTACTCAGGGGTAACATGTACAACATGCTCTCCTCATGCTCAATAGGAGGCAAGTGAAGAGCACAGGCCCTGGGCGTATACACCACTGTTAATGGAAAAGGTCAACTGTCAATACCTGCCAGGCTAAAGGAAATCGTTTACTGACTTTTCATGCTAGCTGAATAAAAAAAGAAATGAGTCAGGCGTCTTCATGATTTCAAGTCTGTTTATATTTTATAACATATAGATGGGGGTTATTTTCTAACACTGACTCTGTACTCAAGAGAGCCTCTGTGTGCTCTAGAGTTAAAAACAACTCTTAGACCGGGTTCAGTAACGCCCGTGATCCCAGAAAAGAACACAAAAACAAGGAGAAGAAAGAGATATACTCTGTGCCCTTTTCAAATAATAATCCTGCTCAAAGGCTGCACGCTACATCCTCTCACAGAGTTCCTAAATATTGAACTCCCAACTTGTTATTGGCCCGTTAAGTGCTGCACATGGGGCTGCAATTTAAACTTTACATTACATGATTAAAACACTGACACTGGTCATGATTAATCTGCTGTGTTCATCGAATTTCACTCAAGGAAACGTACATTTAAAATGACTGCTTTATCACAGCAGTAGAATACCATTAGAGTTTGGTGTATTTGAGCTCATTACCCCCCATTAACTTAATACTTGTGCAATTGGAGTGTAATAAAATAACAGTTGTGTGGAGGGGTTCGAAAGAGCAGTGCAAGATATCAGCATGTTAGGATAAAAGATGTGAAGATAGACCAGAAAGACCTCATCATCTTCTAGTCGCTTAGCTACATTATGGAAGTTCATGCTCTCCTCCTCAAGCTTTGAGTAATTACTCTTTTAAGAAGAATCACCTGGATGTGCTCTTCACTAACATCAGCTTTTCCAAGACTTTCCTCGTCGGCACTCTTAACATGTACATCCTGTAGCTCTGAATATAAATGCTTCTTTGCTGCTCTGTTAAATGTGCAATGAAAGAATTGAAATGTTTGACACTGGAAAGCCAGTTTTACATGTTCACTGATAATCTAAACTGCATCCAAAAAATAATGACAATAATGCTGGAGCGGCAATGAGCTTTGTTGCACAGCTCCTGAACATTGCTAAATGGCTCATCTTACTTTAATTGCCATTTCATTGCACTCTCAGGTCACGGCACTGTGCTCAAACTTGTTTTACACTTGCAAGGTGTTACTTTCCATAATTGCTCAACATACAGCCAGAGCCACAATCTAGGCTTCACGCTTTATTTTCACTGAATTTCACTCTGCGATTTGTCACCTTTAAAAACACATACTGAACCTATACAGTACAAATCACCCTCAAATAGCCTGGAACTTGATCTGTCCTGTGGATAGCAAAGACTGCACTGGAGTAGACATGTATTCACTTATGTTCTACAGTGTCTTTTAACTTGACAAGACCAAACCCTATTACCTTCTTGTTCGTGATCACGATTGATTAAAACGGTCAGTTTCTTTTTGCCAACATAAAAAGTATTTGACTGACAGAAGACAGAAAAATGAAAAAATCCACAGAACTCTGTGAAAATCTAAAAAGGAAAACTATATAAGTTTGAACGGTCTGTTGGAGCCATTTCTAAACAACTGCACATTCCAGGATCATCAGTTCAAGTTATTTGGGTGTGTCACATCTTTGCCAAGGTCTGGAGTAGGGCTGGGCGATACGGCCTAAAATTCATATCGCGATATAATTTGAAGCACGTGCGGTAACGATATGTATCACGATATATTCTTTTCTTCTGTATAACGTATTTTCCACTATAAGGCACACTTAAAATCCTTTAATTTTCTCAAAAATCGAGAGTGTGCCTTATGTATGAATTCTGGTTGTGCTTACTGACCTCGAACCGATTTTGGCTGCAGAAATCTGTTAAAAAATGTTTTAGTACAACTTTGGTAAGCTGCACTGCTTGATGGATTGTCAGAGCATTACGGCTGCCGTAGTGAGGAGCTTCCCGGAGTAATCTGGGTACAAAACTCCGTCCGTTTCAGGTCCCAAAGTCAAACGAACACTGAGAGTTAAAAACGGTCTTTCATCTTTAATTACATCATCAGCGTTGCTGCTTTATCGGGTGTAACAATTAAGTTTTAGAAGTTAACAGGAAGTTAGCTTGCTAGTTTCCACCTAAACATTTCATACCATGTTCTGACTGAGAGATTTTTGAAACTAATTCAAACGTACAGCTCTGCTACCACTTCCAACATAAATGAAGACAGAAAACTAAACAGCAGTGGCGTTTGCAGGGTTACTGAAGTTGGATTACCTGGTATATAATGTTGTGCTACGTGATTGCTAGCGACACAGCTATGTTAGCATAACATTAGCACAGTGAAGCGGAGGATGAACACCAACTTTTTTTCCACTCGATAAAAGTTAACGTGAGGGATTCTGGTGGTCAGGGACAAATGCAATCGCATAGCAGGATGCTGTACACGGGCCAAACTTCAGTCAGGAGAACTGAGTTTATTTATCCACAATACGAGGTTAGTTATTAATATACTGCAACAACATGGGAATAGAGCAGCTGCGAGAGAATTCAACATTAATGAATCAATGTTACGGAAGTGGAGGAAGCGCAGTTTTTGGCTTTCCCCATATTTCAAGAGTGCTTCATCTCTTTGCTGTGACTGTCGCCTGGCATAATTTGCAGATGATAATGGTTGTAGCCGCTGCGATGCTTTCGACCAAAACAGGTGCAGCTTGATGACATCATCAACATGCGCTATCACAATAGAGCAATATAGTCAAAATCTCTATCGTTGGCCAAATTGATATAGTTTCTATCGTATATCGTTTATATCGCCCACCCCTAGTCTGGAGATAGACAAAAATTGTCATACCCAGATGAGAGGAAATTGGTTAGGATGTTCAGGAATTACCCCGGAACCCACAAGGCTGAAGTCTGCCATCAACTGGAAACTGCTGGAACACAGCATAGAGAGGGTGCCAACCAAGAAAAGAAGACCTTCGAGCTTGACTGAAATTAGCAAAGACAAACCAAATTCCTCCTGGATAAAAGTTTTATGGTCAGATGAGACAAAGTTGTCGAGCATGGTGGTAGTAGCATCATGCTCTGGGGTTGTTTTGCTGCTACTGGTACTTAAACATTGCACAGAGTGCAGTACTGGAGAAGGAGGACTACCTCCAGACTCTTCAACTTCATCGCAAATCAACAGCTAGACAGCTTTGCAATCTCCTGGCAGCCTATACACACTTTCACTCATTGTCATGTGTGCTATCCCACTGATAAGCCTGTATCTAACCTTACATATACACAATGGCTCCTTTACAAATTAATCACATAAAAAATATAATAAAATTGTTGAAGCCTGCGGCTGGTCCATATATCATTTTAAGAGTGGGGAGAGTGGAGGTTTGGGTGTGTGGGTGAACCTCAGAAATTATTCCAAGAAGAGCAGGCATGAGACACACTGGCCCAGCTTTTTGATTCATTTAAAGGTCTCAGAACTTACTCTGTATTGCCCAGGGGAGAGTTAGGCTGCTGAATAATGGATGCAAAACAAGGAAGACACTTTAAATGTGAGACTTCTTGTACTAATAATCAGAGTGATGCAGTGGCAGAGACTGTCTAAGAAAGCAAAAATTACACTGTTCAGTCTGCATTCTCCCTCGAGCCATTACAGATATAAGCATGTTTGAAAAAACATTTCTACATATGACAGGATGCATTTAATTTGTGTGAATGTGTGTGTGAATGGGTGAATGACTGAATGTAGTGTAAAGCGCTTTGGGGTCCTATGGACTAGAAAAGCGCTATACAAATGCAGGCCATTTACCATTTACCAATTGATTGTTGTATATCTGAAAGCTGACACGGTTTTCATAAAGAAATTTAGTTGTTTCTTGGAAGCTTATGCATTGTAAAACTTTATCTTGAAACTTGAAGCCAGGGCTATTTCTGTATGTGGGAAATTGCCCAGGGAAAAAGTTTACTGTCAACACCTCCATTGGAACAGGGACCACTTTATATTTAGCACTTTGATTTTAAAATACTCCCTGACAAAAAGGTTAGAACAGAAATTGAAGAAGTCATTTATAATAGGCAATGATTAAAATGATCTGATCTGAGAGAAATTAAAAACACCATCGTGTCTCCTATTAATAACATATGCTTGCAAGTACTGAGCAAATTTGAGGAATGAGATATAACTACATACATCAAATGCTTCTAATTTATTAATTTATCAGAATGTACTGCATAAATCTGTTTAACACACTACATTTAGTCCCATATTGTAAGATCAAAATATATACATATATACACATATACACATATATACATGTATATATGTGTATATATATATACAGGCAGTGAGAACTGATAAAGATCTCGCTAAACAGCAAAATGTTTTGCTGTTATTTTTTATCAGCAAAATATTCTCATTTGAATTTATAGGCAGAGCTTTCGGCTATCAGGCTCCACTCCTGTGTAGCCAGCTCTCACTTTGAGTTCATGAAACAGACACCATCTCTCCTTTTAAGATCAGGTTTAAAAGTTTCCTTTCAGCTTAAGATTGTAGTGAGGGCTCCTTCAGGTGACCCTGAACCAAGCCTTAGTTATGCTGCTACAACCTCAGGCTGTTGGGGAAGCATCTATACGCCACTGTTCCATCACATTAACTTGTGTCCACTTTCTCCTGTAGCTGTTTGTTATATCTCTATGCTCTTATTCCCATTAAGCCCAAAACCATGAGATGACTGCTGTTGTGAACTGGGACTAAGTAATTTGTATGGAGGGAGGAAATGTTTGAAATCAGTCAGCTTAGTATGAATTAACCAGGATGTTTATTTTTAGGTTTCTAATAAGATCATAATTGTATTCATATTTCAATTCAATTCAATATTATTTACACAGCGCCAAATCACAACAACAGTCACCTCAAGGCGCTTTATATTGTACGACAGACCGTACAACAATACACACAGAGAAAAACCCAACAATCACATGACCCCCTATGAGCAGCACTTTGGCGACAGTGGGAAGGAAAAACGCCTTTTTAACAGGAAGAAACCTCCAGCAGAACCAGGCTCAGGGAGGGGCGGGGCCATCTGCCACAATCCGTTGGGGTGAGAAACATATCTCAGAAACACGTTTAAGATTTCACAGTGAGCTCACTTATTTAACCAAAAGTTAAAAAAAACAGTCCACTATTGTGTTTGCATTGTTTACTTTTTGAGTTTTGTGTGTTTTATTTATACACGTTCCCGTCAATCAGAACTTATTATCATGTTGCTTTTGCACTTATGAAGTTGTTTCAAGAAAACAATCAGGTTCACTTTTATCACACTGCACTGTGCATTGCACTGTTCGGGGCGGCACCGCCAGCTCAGCAACTTGTGTAGACACAAGCAAGCAGGCAAAACAGGAGGATATAAAGATCTTCACCAATTTTCTAAAATAAGTAGAATAAAAAAAAACCCCAAAACAAAACACTGCGGATGAAGAATAATAATAAAAAAAACAAAAACAAATCAGACTACATCAGAAGTATTTCCAGGGGGCACTATGGCGGACGAGGACGGAGCACGCTGGTTTAGAATTGTGACTCATGATGTTGCTAAAGTTGGCTATTTATTAGTAGTTTTTTCTTTGTTTACAACAACTTTATGAGTCATAAACTGGTAATAAGAAGAATGTCCTCACAATGTCCATTACATCGTTTTTGTGTCATCAGGATGTTTTTCTTTTTTTTAATACTGTTTATGTGTTCTCAAAATAGTGAAGCTGTTTCATATAATAAGGTTAGTGTTAAACAAGGTTGTTATTATTAGTATTTTTTAAAATGAGCTTTAGTTTATCTGAAGTAGATGTACATATCATGAACACTAACTTGTTACACAGTGTACACAGAGGATTTATTAGCCTTCCCCTCAGCAATAATCATTAGCACTTTGTGCAAGAAGAGAAATTTAAGAAATACATTAGATGTGGGCTGTTTATCTATTTTAGATTGAATAAGTAAATAAGATTATTATTATATGAGACTTAAGTTAAAATGAACAATAACGGGCGACTAATGAACAAGGTCTGCATATAAATGTGATTTTAGAGGGTAACCATCTAAAACCTTTCTCTGCTGAAGGCAGCTATGGTGAGGTGGGCATTAGCTAAGACTGAGAGTGAAAGTTACAGATGCAACTTTTGCCTTTCTCTGTTTCTGGAGGCTCATTTTGCTTTTAGTTGTGAAATAAAACAAATTGATGGCCGGTTACAAATTTCACTCTGTTCAGAGGGAACACCAAATATACCAGACGATTAAGGCTGCGTCCACACTAGCCTGGATAGATTTACGTCTGAAAACGCTCCGCGTCCACACTACTCGTTTTCACAGAGTTGTGCGTCCACATTGAAACGGCTGAAAACGCTTACGTTCCAGTACTGCGCATGTGTGAAGCACAAGAAGATTCGGCTTGCTCATTTATGTCTGCCGCTTACTTACTTTCCGGCAAAATGTTGAGGAAAAGCACCGAGTTTTTTAAATGGACTAACAATGAGGTGGAGTTGATGCTGCGAGTAACACAAAAGTACAAAGTCGCAAAAGCCAGTGAGAATAAAAGAATTTGAAGAAAAGCCATCTGGAGCATCTACAGACTGATATTAATCTTTAATAGGACTGCCCTCCACTATCTTGGTTTAACTGGTCACATGACTGCATCATATGACTAAAATGTGTCATAATTTTGAAAAGGTCTGTTTTCACTGTCGGTGCTTCCGCGTCTTTAAATGTATTCATTTTCGACAGCGTTGTGCAAACGCTGCGTTTTCCTTGAGTGTGGACGGGAGGCCACAACGGAGAGAAACCAAGTGTACAAAGCCTAATGGATACAGCTACGACAAGCAGCTTCACATTGTGGCAAATTACTCCGTAACTAAACTAAATCAGACTTCAAAAGCCTCCAGTAAAGCCGTGCGTTTCAAATACAGTTTTTTTCTTACAAAAAGCCTAAATTTACTGTAAGTCAAAGAAAAAAAACAAAAAGAAGACTAGACTTAAACAAAATGTTGTTGTAGGCATATTCTGAAAGATGATAACTAATGTAAAAATAACAATAAACTATATTTTGTTGTTTTTTAGAATGTAATTGTAAAATACAATGATTTTCATATCATTTCAACCTTCTAATTAATCTGAAAGCTTTTATAGTAAAGCCTGACATATCTCAAGAGCAGCAGCATTTTATGTAACAGGTCATAATTATAACTGTATTAATATCAGCTCTCTTCAGGACTTCCCGTCCAATGGAAGTCATGAAGAGAGCTGATCAATAAGTTCACTGCTAGTTAATATTTCCACTCAAAGCTGTGAGAAGAGCTGGCAGTTCGGCCTCGGCTCACCTGTCTCAGGGTCACACTGATGCTCGCAGGGATCCAGGAGGCGTCGTCCACACAGCTCGTTCACCCACGGCCCGCTGGCATTCTGCTGATAGTACAACAAAATCTGGGCCGGGTTGAGCCAGTCTGAAGCATCCAACTGGCTCCCCTGGAGCAAAATGAACCTTGACCCTGGGTAGGACAGAGGAAATGGAAGACACGGAAGAGAAGGGAACAGGAAAGAAATGTGAAATGGATAAGATGGTTGAAGAGGAGGACAAAGGTAATTGATGGGTAACGAAAAGATGGCAGGAATGGAGACGGGGGGAGGGCGAAAAAGCAGGGATGAATGAGAAGGAACGAAAAACAGAACAGGACACATAAAAAAGCCTGACTTTGAACAAAATCTTCAAAGCAAATTATCATATTTATCATGTTTTTTTTACCACTTATTTCTTTATATTTTCTATCATTTCTAAAACCATTTAACAACAACAGCAAAAAGACAAGGTTACAGCACATATTGGACCTTACAAGTGAAATATCTTCAGCTAAATATAATGACAGCAAGCACCACCTTTTAGTGAGGCAGTTTCTACGAGAGAAAAACAAATTAGGAAACCTTCAAATTTAATTTTTTGAAAAGAAAATGTGATTAAAAAATACCAGATTTAAAATGAAGTGGATCTGGAAAGAACATGAAAGCTTTATAAGACATTACTTGTTATTTTTAGTTTAAGAGCCATAGTGCAAACATGAAAGCTGCAAAATTAAAAAGCAAAACTTGTGAACACTCCGAAAGATTTAAACAGAGGAATATCCATAATCACACAAATAACATGTGTAAGGCATGATCAGCTGGATTTCCAAATGTACCTTGACGAGGTTGATGGTCTTGGCTGATTGAACCACATAACTATAACTGGGTGGGCAGTGAAAAACATTTGATTCTTGCTGTTTTTGTTGGTTTTTTTCTATTATTACTGTGGAGAAAATAGAAGCAGTGAGGGCAGAACTGGCATCTTGACCAAAACAACACATTCTGAAATGTTTAATTGTAAGAAAGATCTTTGCTACTTCAAATCGCATAAAGGTGACTGTTGCTGTGATTTCATGCCATAAAAAATTTATAGTTATTCATGACTCTATATTTGCTTACAAACTGTATAGAGTAAATGCTGATGCAATACAGCATTTACAGTGCATTATGTTATGTCAGTGAAAGCCAAATTGAAACAAAAAAGTCTACATTTTCTCCCAGAAAACAGTTTTTTGAACCAAGGTCTCAGGGTTTTTGTAAATCGATTGTTATAGCTGTCAAATTCATAATATTTAACATAATTCCGTGCTGTGCATCTCATCTCTTTCACTTACATTGTTCAGTGTTTGGCCCTTCTTTTATTTTAACAAAGTATGGCTGTCTGTGAAACAAATGTTCCCCGACCCTGAGAAGTCCTCCGCAGTGCTCCTCTTTCTTATTAGTGGTTGTTATGACACAAACAAAGCATCAGCTCAACGCTTTCTCTGTAATAATAAATGCATAATAATGATTATTGGCACGACTATGGGCCGACACGTAATTCTGAAAAGGTTAAAGATGAGAGAGTGCAGCTGTAAATGAGTTACAGTCGCGTTGTTTGTTTTCTATGTAAATTTCAAAGTTTGTGCATCTGATCAGTGGAAGTAAAACTGTTGAGCACTGGGCTAACATTCTGTTGCCATAATGCAGGATAATGAGGCGAGGACTGCCGCTGTTACTGCTGCTGTTTAATTTCAAACCTTTCTACTTATGCTTTAATTACCTCGTGGTTGAAAGCTGCAGCACACAACTTCCCTCTTAAAAGGTATAATCAATTAGTTCCATTGAATACACTTAAAGACTGAGGTCTCCGGGGGTTTACAGCTCAAATGCTGTAAACTAAAGGGAGCTCGTATGCAAAATGTTTTCTACTGAGTTTGTGACTGCCTGGGAAAACAAAAGCACTCTTCCATGTTCCAGGACACCTGACACAGGAGGTGTCTCTGGAACACTTGGTTCTGAGAGTTATCCGCTGTGTGATCTCCGTAAATTAGCAACAACGCTCACTGACCAAAGCACTGTCCATTTGCAAACACGGGATGCACTGGGCATTTGCTAACCCAAGCATATTTAATGACTTGTTGGCAGGCTCTGTGTGCCCTAGTTAGCGCCGTCCTCTTTGATGATTCCCTTAGAACTAGAGCACACACTGCAAATGGCTGGACTCATCCTGTTAGCTTAATTGTGGAGAGTCATAAAACTGCCTGGAAAAACTTTGAAGACACCAGCAGTGTTTCTGTTTTTATGACACTTTTTATGTTCTATTTGAGTTTTCTGGCAACTATGTATGCACTTTTGAAAGATGAAATGGATTTCTGTGTAAAACATAAATGCTTTATATATGGTCTAATATACAATGAAGAATTCATTTATCAAAATAAGAAACTGTAGCCATCTTAATTGAGACATTCATCACATCGTGATGATTGACTCTCACAGGGAGCCACGTAGGCCTGAACGGACTCCGAGACCAGAATTATTAACGTGAGCACCAGACTTAAGAGCAGAATGAATCGCCTGTGTGCAGCTCTTTGGTCACGTTTTAAATAGAGCAGTTATGTTGCGTTACTTTGTGCAAGTACATCACAAGTACAAAGAAAGATGGTGCTGGATTGCCATCCTCCAAAACCTTGGAACTTCTATATAAAAAAAAAAATATTATAGAGCTCATAAATACCAGGCGCATTAGCTCTGGTGCACTATGGTAGCATGTTTAAAGGCTAGCACACTTAACATTACATGAAAATTTCACTCATTTGTGCCTATGTGCACTTTCATTGCTAGAATGGCAGTAGACTCTTGGTCTACTACTTGGTACTTTGTGCTTAACTTTTTGGATGTTTGCCTTCAAATTTCCCGAGGTTGACTCAAATGCCCAGGATCTGATGGATAAACATCTATAATGGCAGCATAATGGCAGCAGAGGCATGACCGGTAACATGAATCCCCAGCCACTACTCGGATGGGACTCTAGGCCACAGCATCGCTCCTTGAGATAGCTTCAGATGTAATTGGGAAACCTCTCACAGGAGGCACAGATGGTAAAAGTAAATCTATTTCCAGCAAATACAATCTGAGATGATAAACGTCAGCCACCTTTCTATTCCCGACTCTCCGAGTTAGTGATAGGAAGAAAAAGTTGGCCCTGTTCTTTGTTATGTATCTTGAAAAGCAGTAGATATTGTTATCCCGCGTAACTACACAAACATCTTCAGATGATTACTTTCCCAGACGTGAAAGGCAAGGAGAAAGGTGTGACTCTATATTTTGGTACTTTTCTTTCAATATTTGAAGTCAGACACATGTGCAGCTGTTGGCATTAATAGCTTCTTTCCACAGCGGTGGAATCCAGATTTTCATCTGATTCACCGTGACATCAAATCAAGTCTGATGAGACTGTGGAGACATTTATGGAAACATCCTAAATCGATCCCAGTTTTGTAATTCAACAGGCGAATTCGCCATCTTTCATCTCTCCTTTCAAAGTTCCCTCCCTCGATGCCTCCCTGGAATTTTAATATCACTGGCAGGCCAGTGTGTACCACCGGAAAGCAGCAGCGTTTCAAATCAAATCAGACCTCTAGATGATAGATGAGCAAGCCTAGTCACAGTCTATAATATATCTGGACTGCCAGCTCACTTCAGTGACAGCTGAAAAATGCCAACGAGCCAGCAGGAGCCAACACTTGGCTCCCGTGGTGCTATTTTTTTTTTGCAGGTACTACATTGAAATTCATTAGCGAGGTGGTTCAACATATCAGAAAGTACCAGGGGAAGCGCGATGGAGGTTTGGCTGTGGGTGGTCATTGCGACCTAGCAACGATGCGCTCCGATGCTTTGAGGGCACATCTGTTGTGCGCTGCGACATGGGAAACCCAGGCAGAGGGTGGTCGACCTGGCATTTACCTTTGTCTTCGAGAGAGCAAAGCGAATCAGCAGCTCGACCACAAAGCACAGGCACTCGGTTAGCGAGATATAGTGAGCCGAACTCCCCGGAGAGTGACGAGGAAATGCAAGCTCAGCGCTCCCTGGGGATGTGCTTGGGAAAAGGCTGCATCCACAGTCCGTGGCTGGTGTAAGGCCTTACCATCAGCAATGAGGTGCTCCGGAACATGTAAGATTACCCGGACTGAGAGGCTGCAGGAGAGGTGAGAGGAGTAAACCAGGCCAATCACGCAGCTGATGACACTGATCAGAGTCAGGGTGGTCTTATTGATGGGGCTCCGAGGGGAACCTGCTGCTAGAAAGAAATGAGAGAGGGGGGGAGGAAGAAAAAGAAAGAGTAGAGAACTGTGAAGCAGATACCACACTTTTCCCCAAGAACCCCTCCATC
Organism: Aulonocara stuartgranti; assembly: GCF_965226115.1. NCBI lineage: Eukaryota > Metazoa > Chordata > Actinopteri > Cichliformes > Cichlidae > Aulonocara > Aulonocara stuartgranti. The sequence continues at coordinate 33,207,298 of NC_138954.1, read as the reverse complement.
AGTACATGCACACTATCACACAAACATGTACACACAATGGCTACACAGGGAGTCATTTTACAGTTATTTTACAAACAAGCAAACAAAGACAAAAAACCCCAACAACATGGGCCTAAACCCATAACAAGGTCGTTAGGATCCAAACCCTCAAGCCTCTGGGAAGTTGACACAAGGCACGGCTCAGTGGCACAGAAATACAGTTTACCTACGAAGGGTTTTAACATCCACGCTGGAATGTGTGGAGGGAAAAAAGAGAGAGGTTGTTCTTCAAACCTTCCCTCTTTCCTCCACTTTCCTTTGCCCCCCCCTCCCCCGAAAGTGAGAACTCTCCCCTTATCTCGTTTGCTCCCCAGTGCAATGCAGAAAGTGTCAAAACTGACCCCACACCCACGCATACGTGCACATACACACAGAAAAATATCACAGTGACCTTGAATGTAGTCACGCAGGCTTTGTTTAAAGTGCCTCGTTTTTCACTAGCTGAATAACTCTAGATCCCATTGTCACTTTTAAATTACTCTGGCAGAACTTTTTCATTCAAAAAATGCCCAAGGCAATCCTTTAAACAAAAGCCAAAGTAGAAAGCTGACCTATCGCAAAATGTTTAAAGCTAGTTTATTTAATCGAGTAACTTACCCAGAAACTGGATGCAGGGCAGAATTTCACCCCTTTGACTTCCCTTTCAGTTATTTTTCAGATTTTACAAAACCTCTCTTCAGCGCACATTTCTGCCTTCTATATGAAAGAGGGGAATGTCTCATTCTTCACATCCTTCTCTCAAAATTTTCTACACATGAAAAACAACTTTTGTCGTGCCACATGAGTCATCCTCTGCATCTAAACAACATAGTTCTATTCTTAAAGCTCAGTCTAATTAAAGGTGTTGGCTACACTTCTGGAGGCTTTGCTGTGTTTGTGACACCTGTGCACATGACGGGGGAATAATTAGCTTGGAGGCATCGTAACAGCTTGTAACGCCTTCCGACAGCAGCTATTATTTTGAGGCCAGTGTCACATTTTTTTACTTGAAAAAAGAAATCTTCTCTGTCTCTTTTCCACACCCCATTACTGTACATCAAAGTTGCAAGGACATGGCATGCTGACATATAAAGCATGCTGCACCACTTCACTATGACAGCATTTGCAGAGGATCCTGCTTAGAAATAATATTTGTGTGGAATATTATTTCAAAATAAGATGTTCTTTGGGTTGTAGATGCAACTAATGCCAAAATATTCTGTACTGAGGACCTCTGATCTCATCATCTTGCTTGATTTCCGTCAACAAGATTATATTCGGATGCACTGAGATCAGTTTCACATGCTCACAACCACTCTACACACACCTATGTATATACACAGCATGTGCTTCCCTTGGGAGTCAAACTGATGAGCACATACAACACCAGAGCCATCCGCTATATGCACTGTAAAGGTGACTTGTCATGCGTCGTGGCGATGGTAATACCATCAGACGGCGAGATTAACTGTCTGTAGGTGTATGAGTCCTCCTTACCCCCTGAGCCCCACGCGCTGTTGGCATTACCATTTCTCATACCTCGACTCCGGCGGCGACTGCGGTTTGGGTCGGTGTAAAAGGCCAGCTGAGGCTCGCTGTCTGCCTCCGTCCCAGAGTCCCCGTCTGGGTTCAAGAATGTTGAACCCGCTGTTGGATTCACACAAAAAATACAAAAGAGTTCTGGACCAGTGGTGGGGAATTTGTCCTCAAGTTAGCTTCACAGAGATGGCAGGAAAAAGCCAAAACTCACGATCAACCCACTGCTGGACGTCTTCTTCTTCTATCATCTACTGATGTGTCGGCTCATTTGTAATAAAAATCAAGCTGCAACTTTGAGCACTGTGTTTTCCAGTTTCTCTTTAAAATACTGTGTTTAGTTTTTATTTTTTTCCCCAACTGACACATTTTGAATTAGCCACATCCATGAAACAGCACATTAAAAAGAGTGCATGCTGGCTTAACTGGACTCGATCTGAATAAAATACTGATGTCACCTGTGTTAAACAATCAGAAGTGCATGTTTGAGTTTGAGACTACTGACTATTGTTTTAGCCTCTACTTTCATTTTTACTGTTGTGCAGTTTGATATTATTGGTGCTTGTCAGATATTAAGATTTGAAAAGTACACAGACGTATCAGGTGAGTTTCTAAAATTTCTAAAATCAGGTAAATCTAACTCCAGATGAACAACAACACACATCACTATTTATTTAACACGAATTAAGCCAAAATGTAGAAGCAGCATATGTGCAAATTTAAGGGTAACTAGCTGCAAATCAAATGAACTAGATGAACTGATCAGTGAGCATGAGCACCTCCATAAATGCAACATGACAGTTTTGGCCAGTTTGCAGGTATCTTAGAGAAGCAACTGTTCCAGCCATAAATCTGGAAAATCTGGTTGTGAGGCCATTTCTAAACAATTTGAAGTCATTCTACTGTGGAAAACATAATGTGGTCATTATGTACCTTATTGGTGTATCCATGATGCACAAGGCTGGTTGTGTTCATGTTTTTTCCAAGGAAACATGAGGAATACATAAAAACATTTCAGCGCTTTGCCTTTTTGTGTGATTCTAAGATAGCACTGCACTACAATTAAGACCCTTGGAGATGTTTTAGAGAGAACTATATGAGGAGGAACCAGTCACTTGGAAGCAATAACAGCAAACTAAAATGCTTTTAGTAGAAACCATTGAATTTGTATCACACTGTTATAATGCTAAACTTTGGTTAGCTTGACAAGATCAAATTAAGACCACTGATCAACTAGAAGCAAAAAAATTCTTTCTGCTGTTTTTTTTGCTAAGGACTGCGATTTAGTGGGTCCTCCTAAGCACTACTGTCCATGGGTTTTATGGTGTGTACTTAGTATAATGTAAAATGCCAGGACCGCTCTGCATCAAAAGAGAAAAAAACTGGATGCACAAGCTTATGATTTTCTTTTTCTGACTTTGACTTTACAAAAACACAAAGCACATTTCCTCCATCAGATACAAAGATGTACTACAAACCCTTTACAGCACCCTGTTTTACTGTCTATATACACTCAATATATACTCATTTAATAAAAGTGAAGATGGCAACACTTGTAAATATCTAAAGGTGAGCTATTGTGCTCACTTCGAGCATCATGATTTTACTCTTGTATTCTTCAGTAGCTGGGAATGATTCACAAATCAATAATCCTTAGTTATTTTATCCTGGGACTTTGGTTGGTCGTTGGCTGAAACAAGCTGCTTTACTTCTTCTCCCTGTACGGGCATAATCGCTTCAGGCTAACTTTATACTCACTGTCCTGGTAAAGAAATGGTTTACCAGTAAATTAGCGGGTCTCCAGTGCTTACAAGGTGAGCTGTGTGACTTGACCGTATGAAGGGTATCACATTTCTAACATCATACGCAGCCAAAAGAAGGAGAAAATGTGTGAAACAAACATCTCACTTAAAGCAGGATGTGAACATAAATGTGTCTAAAGATAATGTAAAAAAAGCCACATAAATAAGATATTACGTGTTGACTCAAGGCTCAAAGCCTGAGGGCTGAACTGTGTGACACTGTTTCCAAGCTCATTCATTTCAAAGTATACATGAAGCAACAATGAGGCAGCAAGTAATATAAAAAACATAAACACTAAAGAAATACATGAAAACACACAACATATACTTTAGCTAGACAATCTCAACATGACTCCTGTTTTTCTGTGCTACATATTTTTCCTACACTGGAGGGAAAAACACAATCCATAAGACTTTGTCTCTACAAAGAGGAAGAGTGCAAAGTAAATGTTAAATAAAAAGAAGAATGTTCAGCTTTATCTGGGAGGATAATCCTTCTCATAACATCCAGTCATTAGACTGTTATTAAAGCTAATGCTCTTAAGTATGAGGGTTGATTATACAGTAGGTGCAACACTTAAAAATAAACAAACTCTTCTCGCACAACAATATACCCACAGTGCATTTCAGCTGAGTGTTTTAGCTGAGGCATTAGCTATATTTAGGGGGCATGTATTGAAGCTTGTCTTACAAGTGTTAGCGGATTGCGAATCAAAAAGTGAGGGGGAAAATCCATCAAAGCAGCAAAGATTTGCTGCCTCAGCAGGACGTGTGAGAATCGAAATAGAATTCATGCTAACGTTGCTCTGTGACAAGAGCTTTAAAAATCCCCAACCAAGAGGCGGTGTTTGATTAAACTGGAGACGATCCCTCAGAAACAATGGGCCAATGAAAACACAGTTGGCAGCGATGTCAATGTGGCAAACGCAGAAGGACTTTTTCATGACAGCGGCTTCATCAGCTTTTCATATTGTTGGGTTTTTTTGAACAATGCACGCAAGATATGAATGTGCAGCGTAAATATTATTGGCAGCCATGACTATCTGACAGCACAGATGTTGGCGTTTCTTACTTCAGCCTTTTTAGATGACACCATTGTTTCTGCAGTGTTTTCCACGACTGATTTAATAATGAGGAATATTCACTGCACACTTTCCCCCCAGATATGTCTGCTGGCTGGAAACAGAGTCCTCTGGAACATTATTCAGTGTGCGCAACTAAAACTCTGTGAAGACAAATTAAATCTCTATGCCCTAAAGTAGGAAGAAGGAGGTGGGAAAAAACATCAAGCACACAGGCATGCTTGAATTACAAGTTTCACCAAAAAATATTAATAAAATTGAAATTTAAAATAACAAAACCAGTCTACTGTGTTTTTATCATGCATGTTTTTTTGGTTGCAACATCCTCCCAGACAGTCTTGGCAACAATGTTTGCACTACAGCAGGGGGATTAATTTAACTACATAACAAGAATCCTCCATAATTCATATTAAGAGCATCACTGCTGCTTTATTCGTGTGGATATGTACATGTACTCATTTAAATGAATTATCTTATAGGCTGCTGCAAAGTTGATGAATGCCTCAACATGGATGGAACACATCAGAGCTTCAGCACTGTCACCATGGGTGGACTTTAACTGTTACTGGCCAGTTTGAGCAGCATATTTTTAGATGTAAGAGCAAATTTACATTTAAATTAATATTAAAGACAACACAAAGGAAGTTGAAGATTTGAGTAAATGTATGTGCTTAAGCCAAAGTCACATAGAGGCCTTTTGCTGAGGACTGATGTCAACGTGACTGGATGAGAATAAACGTGGAGATTGACAGCAGCAAAAATTAAACAAAGAAGATCACCTTACTGTTACAGCAGAACAAAGGCTAATCATATTTGACAGTAGTGACTGCTATCGCTAGGTCAATATTGAACCATTCATTTATATATCCAGCAGAATACCAGTCACCTGACTTTGCAGTGCATGCGGGAAACTTTACATTGCTGAGAAGACAAAAAACCTTGCCTACACAATTCCCAGTCTATTAAATAGAATAAAAATGTAATAGCACTTGTGTTTTCTTAATTCTCAGTTTGGTTCCTTTTCATATTTTGCTGTTCTCTTCCCCCTGTCTCTAGTGTTTCATGTTTCCCTCCATGTGTTTGCTTCTTCCATATATTTGTCTCTTTTTTGTACTCGTTTTTGTCTTTTCTCACCTTTATTACTGTCTGCTCTACCTTATTTGTATTCACCTGTTCATGTTAGCTTGCTCTGTTATGTCTGTATTTCTTTCTTTGTGCTCTTTATCCCATGTGTCATTTCGTTGTGCCATGGATAATCCCTCATTTGTTTTTACTTTCTGCTGTGCTTTGCTTTGTTTAGTGTGTGTGTGTGTGTGTGTGTGTGTGTGTGTGTGTGTGTGTGTGTGTGTGTGTGTGTGTGTGTGTGTGTGTGTGTGTTGACTTTTGATTTGGTGAAATCATATTGTTCAGTAAAGCTTGCTCTTAGTTTTGCATAACTGTCTTGACAGTAAATAATAGCAGCGATAGTACAGTCTTCCTCTTTGTAGAGAGACAGTGCAGTAGCATTTTGACAGCTTATGCAGTAGCAGACAGCAGTGCCATAGTGTAGTGGTTAACACGTTTGCCAGAATACATTTGGAGAATGCAAAAAGCCCAAGCAAAGACCAGGAGGAAATAAAACTCTGTGGAAGGATTCAACCCAGTATCACAGCAACTTGTGTAATAGTGTGTATTAGACAGACACGCATGCTTAAGTAAGTAGTGCAGTAAGCTACAGCACCAGCAGAGGGAGATATTTAAACATTGCTAACACATTTACATGAAACTACATATCAGCCACCGAGCTTTATTGTGGCATAGACGGAGCATGGATTGTACTTGGTCACTAGCGACTTGTTGGCTTTTAATTTCTTCACTCCTCCTGCTGCTACTGCGGATCTACGTGCTGTGGCAATGAAAGAAAGACTCTTTGCAACCAGTTACAGTTGCCAGTTGCCTTATGTTGTTTTGTTTTGTTGCTCCCGGTAGAGTACTGAGAAAAAGTGTTTCAGAAAAAGCCATTTCTTTATATTTTGCTAGAAAAATGGGAAATAGGCAGAGTGAGTGACTGAGCACGGTTGTACAACTCTAACAAGCTTGACTATATAATAAGAATCATTAATCCATGACTGATAGTGTTCCATTGTGTGGCTTTCTAGCCGGGTATGCTTTATCGCTAGACTCCAGTTTCAGTGTGTTTGGCATCACTGTCATCCTGATAAATGAAACCATTGCCACAAACTTTTCAGATGGTATTTCATGATGGAGAAATACTTTTCTGTTTTCATAATTCCATCAGTTTGGACAGGCTAAAATGCACGACAGCACCTCCACTGTATTTTACAGATTGATACTTACGGTTGTAAATCTGTATTGACCTGCTCCGTGCACATTGATGACTTGAACCACAAATTTGGATTTATCACTCAACAGGACCAGCTGACACTGATTTCCAGTGTGTAATTTGGTGTTCCCTAGACTTTTTTTCAGTCGCTTAAGAATGGCTTCTTGACAGCCATTGTGACCACTTCCGAAGAAGCTTCAGTGACTTGTATGTGGGTCAACTGAAGGGCCAGATACATCTCTCAGGTCCTGTGTCAGGTCTTTGCTGTATTTTCAGATACTGGTCATCTGCTGTATATTGTCTTTAGGCCTGGCACCTCTTTTTCTGTTTAATTGTCCAGTTTCCTAATTTTGTTGGTGGAAAAAAATACTATTTTCTTCCCGTCAAACTGTATTACCTTCGGCATTTTTCAAGATTCAGCTGACGAAAGGGGAAAACATCATTTGTTTTTGTGACACGCCACTAGCAACAAAGACACAATTCAAAATAGTTTCTGTGCTGAATTGTCTGTTATGCATAGACACAAGTGGTTTATCTTGAGTTAGGTGCCTTTTTAATGCCTGAATGATTCATGGATGCACTTATTTTGCAAAGACTAAAGTAAGTCTGAAAATGGAATCGAAATGAACAACAGCAAATATACAATGAAGCCTAGGCAAACATGAGAAGTGGTCCCACATCCCAGACTGTGGGGTAATGAGGGTCACAAGGACCAGATGTGTATTTCAAATTCTGTCAAAAAGTAGATACTGCGCCTTGCCACATTCTGAATGTCTAAAGTTAGGAAATGTGACTTTAATTTGGGAGAGGGATAGTGTAAGTTACAGTCTAAGTCAGACAACAGTCTAAGATGAAGGAATTAACTGAGCTGAAGAACAGTGAGGCAAAAATGTCAGGGAAACCATAACGGATCCTTAAAATTAGCAAGTATTGAGGAACTGTCACATCCAGGCAGAATCAATGACAGAAACTCAGAAAGATCATTTAGGAAAAGGGAACAGTTTGATAGAATAGACTTTAATCCCCGAAGGCATTAAGAAATACATTTATGTAGTGATTTTTTTGCTGTTTCTGGGTTACAGTGATTGTGTCTATTATTGCTGTTTGTAGAATGTTCCATATTCTTTCAGTACGATTTTAGTGAATTTATGTAATGTATTAATTATTTGATTAACTGGGATTTAATGCATAATTTAATTAAGAAATATTAAAATATAAAGAGGGGGAAAAGTGTCCCAAGACACTGCTAAATAGCCCAAAACACTTACTGTCTACATATGTAAACATTAGAACTAGCTAGGTATAATTTTCAGCCCATTCAATAGGGAACAGCTTCTAACTTGGGCACACACAACAGATTTTATATTTATAAGGTTTTTATAAAGTGAGCAAACTCCCGTCACATCAACCGTACTAGACCATAATTTACAGTATTACAAAAAGGTTTGAATTTTCAGGTTTACAAAAACTACAAATGGAGCCTTTGAGTTATTCTCTGAACACCTGAATAGTGCACAGCTGTCAAGGACTGCTTCAGGTTTCAGAGAGAAAAGAACATAAAAGAAGTGCTGGCTAGAATGTAATAGTTCTACACTAGAGATAACTTAAAGTAGTTCAAAGTGCAACAGCATGTCTCTCTGTGAAGACGATCCAAGGCAGTTAGGAGAAAATGTACCTTACAGCGTTTGCTAGGAGTTCATGCTGACTGACCAATGGCATAGAGCTAGAATTGTTTAAAGGAAAAGGATCAGAGGGCTGCAGGAAAAACATGTGACATAAAATCATGGCCCAATGAAACTTGCTGAATGTAAAGAATGAGATTTCCATACTGGATTGTTTTGGGCCCAGGTTAACTATGACCAGCACCCTTTTAGCCTATGGTCAACGGTCAACAGGGTGGAAACTGTGCAACTGTTGGCTGGAGACAATGAAAAAAAGGGGGAAAGGCGTGTTAGGAGTAAGCGAAAGAGAAGGAAAGGCAGGAGTTGGTGATGAGAGTAAGGACGTGTATATGTAGAGACTACAGCTGATAAAGGGAAAAAGCTAGCTGTGTGCAGAAGACTGGGTGGAACGCAAACAAGATCAGAAGCACTGGAGGTGGATTCAAACCATATATATGTATATGTATATGTAAAACCATATATATATGTGATATACACAGGAAGAGAATTTTAGTACAATACTATTCACATAGGAAGACTATGTGAATAGTATTGTACAGGTGAAGAGCTTCAGACAGGATCATGAGTTTAAAGCTGGAAGTCGAAAAGGGTGATGTTGAGTGTTGTCTGTGCATGTGTCCCACAGTTTGGATGCCAGTTAGAAGAGAAAGAAGAATGGATGAAGAGGTAAAGAGTGACATCAGGGAGAGGAGAGCAGTGATTGGATCAGACTTCAATGGACATGTAGCAGAAGGAAACAGAAGTCATAAGGAGATCTTGGATAGGTAAGATGTTAAGCAGAGAAGGACAGAATCTGAAAGAGACAGAAGACTGCAAGGTGGCATCAGGGGAGAATGTAGCTAAGCAATATCAGGTGTCCAAGGTAGGAGCAAGGATTAAATGGTGGAAGCTGAAGATGGAAGAACTTTACATAGAGTTCAGGGAGGAGTTGAGGAAGATCTTGGGTGGTAGGAAAGAGTTAGCAGCTAACTGGGAAAGTATAGCTGAGAAGCTAAGGGAACTGCCAAGAGCCTGTTTGGTTCCTCTAGACAGAGGAAAGAGGACAAAGACACTTGTTGGTGGAACGAGGAAGTACAGGAAAGAATTCAAAGGAAGAGGATGGCAAAAATAAAGTAGGATAGTCAAGGAGATGAAGACAATAGACAGGTACACATCAAAGAGAGAGGTGGCAGCGGTAAAGGAAAAGACCCTAAGTGAGTTGTATGTGAGGCTGGACACAAGAAAGGAGAAAAGAACTTATATCAGTCTGCCAAGAAAATTGACTGCGTGGGAAATAAAGTTAAGGTGGTTAAGGATAAAGATGGAAATATACTAACAAGTGAAGATAGTTCTTTTAGAAGATGGAAGGAGTACTTTGAGTAGCTGATGAATGTGGAAAATGAGACAGACAATGGATGGAGGAAAGTTAGTGAATTAGAATGTGCAGAGGAATAGTAAGGTTGAAGTGAGGGCAGCTACATGACAACGATGGGGGAGTGGAAAGGCGACTCGTCATAATGACCTATCTCTTGAGATGTCTAAAAGAGTGGGCGGTGGATTTTTTTAACCAGATTGTTTAACCTAATGTTGCAGAGTGAGAGGAGGCCTGAGGAACGGAGACGACGTTCACTGATGTTCAAGAATAAAGGTGCTGTGCAGAGCTGTTTTGTAGTCTAGTCAAAATGTTTGTGAAGGTTCTCAGTTATCCAGGTCATCGTAGTCTAAGGAGCTTGGAAAGAAAAGCGTCTGGACTTCTTAGGTTGTTTGAAGACGTTTCACCCCCCTCTTTGGGGGGAAACACCCATGGGGTTTAAATCTGGGACTCTCCACCATTTTACCCTAGAACTGAAGAAGATTCTCGGATGAGAGGTGAAACGTCTTCAAGCAATCTAAGAAGTCCAGACGCTTTTCTTTCTAAGATCCTTAGACTAATCTAGTCAAAGTCTGGCCTGTAATCCAGGATACACTGACCTTAAACAGGCAATTCATGCTTGAAAACTTTCTAATGTGGCTGAAGTAAAACAATTCTGGAAAGAAGAGTGAGCAAAAATTCCTCTGCCATGATGTGAAAGACTTATTGGCAGTTAGAACTTCTTGGAAAGAAGAATTGCTTGATTACAGTTCTTGGTGCACAACAGTTCTTAGCTTTAGGGGACAAAAATGAAAAAAGGGGGTAAATATTTTTTCACAGCACTGTACATTTGTTAAAAAGATGCGGCTTAAAATGTAACAGTGTGACTCGCAGTGGAGAAAAAAAGCAACTCCTGAAGAAGACTCATCCTTGCACAGCAGGCAACTTTATATCTTAAAACTGAGCTGAAGGTGTAGTGCTTAACACTGCTACAAACACAAGTTAGACTGCTTTAAATGTTCACTGCAGGATGTTCACCCACAACCCAGCATGCACAGCAGAGACAAGTACCTCTTATAAACCAAAATGATATCCAGTGCTAGAATCGGGCAGCTGAGAGAATAATGGCACAAGAATGACAATCTGCCCTGACAGAGGAAGTGGACAAAAACAAGCATATCCAGACGATAATAATATCACTGCAACTGGAACAAGAGTGCTCATCTCAAGAATAGCTGCTATGAAAATAACTATTTGCAACAACAATACAACCTATACAACCTTTTACCAGTGCACATATAATTTGTTTTTCCTAAAGGAAGAAGCAAAATCATGATATTTGAGCAAGATCTGCCCAAATGTAATATCCAAAGAATACTAAATCTTGCTTTCTGCTCTAGGAAGCCTTTTTTTTTAATTACTTATTAAAAAAATTAGGGCAATTATAGATGTGTGTTTTTAGTTACATGAAACCACCCCCCAAAAATACGACTCCAAATTAAAATGCCAAACCTTTCCAAAAGAAAAGCTAACAAGAAGCTAACCAAAAAGTTTACAGCTCCCAACATAGATGACTTATTATTATAAAATAGAAAAATGAGTTCCTAACTATGATGCAGTGTTGCAAAAGCACTGTTCAGTAGAATGACAACTATATAAGGAAAAGAAGGATGTTGCAGGAGAGCAAATGCAGTGGATCCTATAATATATTAATAACAAGGGAGAAAAAAGTGATATTTGAAGGCATTGCAGTACCAAGGCACAGCTGCTAGCCTGTGGCTAACCCTCTGTACTTTTGTTATTGCCACAGTAACTTGGCAGGCAGTGTTAAAATAATAACTGGCAAACACACACACACACTTACATCCCGTACAATTAAAATGGCAAATTCTGTATACTTAGGGATATTTATAACTCCAGAATTTAAAGAAATGTATAAAGCAAATTTTTCCCCTCTGTTCGAGAAGTTAAAGCAAGATTTGGAGAGATGGAATTCCCTACCTGTTTCTTGGCTAGGACGTATAGCTTTGATTAAGATGAATATTTTACCTCGATTGTTATATCCTGTCCAAATGATTCCGGTTATATTTTCAAATAGAGTGATGAAGGATCTGAATAGTTGGCTAAGCTCTTTTATATGGAGCAAACGTAGACCAAAACTTAAGATGGCTACACTGCAGCTCCCAGGTTCAGTAGGAGGTCTAGATTTACCAAATATTAGAACATATCAATTGAGTACTCACATGAGTTATATTCATGACTGGGTCACAAATAATTCACACTCTATCTGGTTGGGGATTGAAACCTCTCTTTCAAAGTATCCATTAAGGGACCTATTGTTTTTCAAGAACTTTAAAGATATTAGATTGAGCTGTGATAATCCAGTCACACTTAATACACTTAAGGCCTGGCAGTCAGTATGTCGAATTGAGGGAAGGTTGAAGCTAACATCTATGTTTACTCCTATTGTGAATAATCTTGACTTTCAACCGGGGATGTTTGATATAGGATTTAAGGAATGGAAGAACAAAGGAATTCAGAGACTGAGGGACTTATTCTCCGATAATGTAGTTATGCCATTTGACCAAATGGTTGAGAAATATTCTCTCCCCAAGCATGACTTTTTCCGTTACTTACAGATAAGGCATTATATTTTGCATAGTACTAACTTTAGTGAGAGTCATGAAGTCTCTCCTGTTGAAAAATTATTATTTTTAACAGACAAAGAGGTACCTGTGAAGATATTTTATAAGGCTTTATATTCTATACTCTCAGGGACGTCACAGAGGCTTAAAGGCAAATGGGAAAAGGAATTAGGTATAGTAATTGATGATGAGGAGTGGGAAGATGTCTGGAGTTACGCCAAATCAATATCAGTTTGTAATCGTACCAAAGCAATACAGTTAAAAATTATACATAGAATGCACATATCTATGTTTCGCAGACATCAATATAATCCTACCCTTTCACCCATGTGCCTTAAATGTAAGACAGTAATTGGTACCCTAACTCACAGCTTCTGGTCATGTTTGAAATTGCAAGAATATTGGTCTAATGTGCTATTTGAAATGGAGAAGATTTTCGGTTGTGAATTGGAGATGGACCCTCTGTCTCTCATACTGGGCCTCCCCAGCCGGCGATTAATATCCAAGAATAATAGGAGATTGTACTGTGTTCTCACCTATGCGGCAAGGAAGAATATACTACTCCAATGGATTTATGAAAAAGTACCAACTATTAAAGGTTGGAAAAGAGTAGTGTTGGATTTAGTGCCACTGGAATATCTTACATGTATATTGCATTCAAAAACAGATCAATTCTTTAAGGTGTGGGAACCATACTTGAACTATGTGGAACCTGATGTTTCTAATATTATGTTACAAGGATTCTCTTGAGTGTTTAAACTGTAATGGAACTGAGCTGGTTTTTTTGTTGTTGTTTTTTTGTGTGTTTAGTTATCAGTTTGTTTGTTTTATGTTTGTTTGTCTGTTTGTTTATTTTTGGTTTTGAATTGTACACTGTATTATGTTATGTAATTATGTACTATTTGTGAAAATAAAAAGGAAGGAAAAAAAAAAGGCAAATTCTACGTTCAATTAACACTTACAAATTTACAATGAAGTATAAATTGCATGCATTGAGAGTTTGCCTGTTATACCAAATAAACTGAAGCTACAGAAATAGATTCATTTATTTATGCATTTATGTATTTTGTGTAGCAGATTTAATTTGGTATAGTCTGATCATCCTACCTCTGGTGGAAAATTTGAGATTTTAAGACACTACTAAACATTTCAGCAGCAAAAACAATCAAACCTAAACCCCACAAAACCTTTATATGAGATCCTAGTCCCCAAAGAGCATAGACTAATGATTTAGCAGCTTCTTCTGCCCTTTTGTTGTAATTTAGTGGTGGCAATTTGATAAGATTCTACAGCACAGTATGTAACAAGATAGTTTTTGTTAACTAGTAACCAAATGCAGCAAACAAAAAAACAACAACAACAAAATAAATAAATAAATGCCATTCGATTAGATGTTTGTGTCTGTAGAGCAGATCGTGTCAGGCCAAATAGCTTTCATATCAAAAAGTGTTTGACTAAGTTATACTTTCAATGTCACAATGATACCTCACTATTAATATCTGACATGTTATATGACAGGCTTTTAATGTAAGTCTCAAAATAACAATAATGAATGTCTCTATAGAGATTGATAGACCACGTGACTTTCGCGCATAGGGCATTTGCGGGTCTTACTATTTTCCTCTATCTTTCAGTCTCCATCTGTGAAATATTTGGAATCCAGTCTTTAAGTCTGACATCACTAGCCATGTCTGGGCCCAAACTCAGCTGCAGGTCCCAAAGTCAAATGATCCCTGCAGCATTAGTGAGGGTTAAAAACTGGTCTAAATTCTTTCATCTGTAATAAAATGATCAGTGTGGCTGCTCTACCAGGTGTTACAATTAAGTTTAACAACCAGGCATCCATGAAAACAGAATTTATTATATTTAACGGAGTTAGAAGTTAGCAGGAAGTTAGCTCGCTAGCTTCCATCTAAATATAATACACCATGTACTGACTGAGGGATTTATGAAACAAATTCAAACGTACAGCTCTGCTGTCACTTCCAACATAAATGAAGACAGGAAAGTAAACAGCAGCGACGTTTGTAGGGTTACTGAAGTTTGGCTACCTGGTATATAATGATATGCTACGTGATCGCTAGCGTGACAAAGCTATGTTAGCAAAATATAAACAGTAAAGCTGGAGGACGAACGCTAACGAACTGAGTTTTTTCCACTCAATAAAAGTTAACGTGAGGGTTCCTAATGCTTAGGGGCAAATGCAATCGCATGGCAGGATGCTGTAAACCAGGGGTGCCCAATCCCGGTCCTCGAGAGCTACCGTCCTGCAGCTTTTAGATGCATCCTTGTTCCCACACACCTGAATCAAATGAATGGCTTGTTATCAGGCCTTTGCCAAACATGATGGCATGCTGAAGAGATCAAACCATTTGATTCAGCTGTGTTGGAGTAGGGATGCATCTAAAAGCTGCAGGATAGTAGCTCTCGAGGACCGGGATTGGGCAGCCCTGCTGTAAACGGACCAAACCTCAGTCAGGAGAACAACTGAGATGATCCATCCACAATATACTGCTGCATGGGCTTGGCTGTAGTTACATCGTAAGGGCTTAAAAACTGAGCTTTAAAATGATTAGCGGTAATAAAAACCGGTCTTTAAGTGATTCATCACGTCATCACTTAAAGACCGGATAGCCTACAGGCCTGGGAAAATCATTTTCTTTAGTATAATAACAGGATTTGCCCAGAACTAAATCCACCATTGTACAATCAACAGTTGGTCATCAAGGCTGATAATCCATATATGTATTCAGATGTAAACAAGAAGCACTCTGTAAGAATCAGGCTCATTAGCTTTTCTAGTGTTTGAATGCAACAGCATCATTGTTATCATTAGCCCTATCAGTGCTTTCACCGTCAAATCAAATGGCCTAAACAGCTAGACTAAGTCAAGCAATGCCATCCAATGAAAAGATACTGTCAAAATACTCATGTCTGTTATTATCCCCACGTTTGCCCTGTTATCCTGTGGGTAAGAGACAATGCTGAGGGCAAGCCTCGTTATGCATGCAGAATAGTGATGGGATTTCCGGCTCTTTTTAGAGATCCGGCTCTTTCGGTTCGGCTCACTAAAAAGAGCCGGCTCTTTCGGCTCCGAACCGGCTCTTCAGGTTGTTTTGTTGCTTTAATTAATTTATTATTAACAATAATATAAAATTATGCACAAAAGGAATTACTAACATAAAAACAAGTGGTTTTATTTATATATGTTTATATATAAATATATGCGGTGGCCCCTAGAGACAAAACACGTACAAACTCCAAAACACATTTCTAGCATGAACTGAACTTCCAAAGCAGAGCTACTAGATCACTTAAATTACACAATTGAAAGCATGTGTGTATTGTTTGTGTATTTATACACAAGCACTCATATATATATTCAAATAATTTAAAAAAAAGTTCATTTACCTGTTATTACCACACACCAAATCCGGTCGTTGGTACTTGCTGGCTTGTGTAGCCACAAGATAACAAAGGCTCAACACTGCGCCCAGCATCCTGGAGCACTTCTGTTGTCTTTTGTACGTGTTTTGAGTTTTTATGTGCTTCTGAGTTTTTATATGCTTCTGAGTTTTTACGTGCTTCGGAGTTTGTACGTGTTTTTACGTGTTTTGGAGTTTGTACGTGTTTTTACGTGTTTTGGAGTTTGTACATGCTTCAGAGTTCGTACGTGATTTGAAGTTTGTATGTGCTTTGTCTCTAGGGGCCACCGTAAATATACTTTTATTTATTCACTCCACATAAAATGTAATAAATAAATCATATAATACAAAAATCAACTATTCACATTTCAAGTTTTAACTATTTAAATTTTCAGCTTTTTCCTTTCACAAATTTAAAGTGAAAAGAACACAAAACACTGCAAACCACAACACAATTAAATATAAATTATAATATGAAAACTAAAAGAGCATGCACATTTTCTGTCATATGAACCTGCATGAATAAGCTTTCTCAATCCTTTAGAAAGTACATTATTGTACTTTATTGAGCCCCGTGGGGAAATTGCTCTCTGCATTTAACCCATTCACTCAGTGAAGCAGTGGGCAGCCATTGGGCGCCCGGGGAGCAGTGTGTAGGGACGGTACCTTGCTCAGGGGTACCTCAGGGTAGCTGTTAAGGGGAATCGAACCCCCGACCTTCCGATCATGGGGCAACCACTCTACCTACTGAGCTATCCCTGCCTTTATCATCTGCAACCGAAAATAGTTGTGGATGATTACTATACCTTTCTAATGTTGTTGTCCCTGCCTCTCTTTCTCTCTCTCTGGCTCTGTTCCTGTGCTACTGAGTGTAACTACCGCCCCTCCCCCCTCTGCCCAGCGTAAAGCACAAGGCTCGCGTGCAGAGTGAAGCGGAAAAAAAGTGCGAGAGAGAGAGAGAGGGTGAGAGAAAGAAAAAAAAAAACATGTGACGGCTCGCGATAAGGAGCCGGCTCGCGTCGTTCACGTCAAAGAGCCAGCTCTAAGAGCCATTTCGTTCGCGAACGACCCATCACTAATGCAGAAGTACAATAACTTTAATGAAACATTAACCTTATCCAACAATTTAGACAACATTAACTTAATTATGGTGTATGGTCCATCGCTAATTAGGAATAAATTATGCACCCACTCAGCAATAACAATCATGAAATACTGATGGGGGCCGCAGGCCTGGGCCCACTCCTTTCACTCACTCTGACATCCTTTTCTCCCATTTGGCAAATCTGGCACTTTTAGTTGCTGCAGAAGTAACTCTGGAGTCCATTAAATGTGCTGACATATGGAGTGAAGGGAGACACTGGGGCATCTTCAGCAAAAATTGAATGAGTCCTTACCTTACCTGCCTTGCACATGCACCGAAGTTATCCACTGAGGACAACAATAGCTCTGTCTGTGCATATTTTATGACAAAGATGAAAATAGTTGACTAGAAACACCAACAACAGCGACTCAAAACTGCATGAAGCACATCTAATTGCCTGCTTAGACAGCCTCATTCCTATGCAGCTGGCTTTGGAGAATACTAATCTCTACCTGGAAGCACTAAAATTGTAAAATTGTGTATGTGTGTATGTATGTGTGTGTTTTGAGTGTATTAGGAAGCAGCAAATCCTTCTATTTCTTTACTAAGCTGATATTACCAATGCTGATACAACAAATATAATGTACGCAAATGGATTTTTTATTTCTTTACTTCATGCTTGCATATTCTTTTAGCTTTGCAACTAAATTGATCAGAATTAGTCCTTTCTTTTCTTTGTAGGAGCATTAAGTTCTGGTGTCAGTAGACAGGCTGACTCTGAATAAAGCAGAAGATCAGTAGATGATCAGTGGGAGATGAGCTGACTATTTGAGATATCAAAGATCTAGAGGGGTTAGATCCATCTTTTGCCACAAAACACACTTTGAATATGTACATAGAACTCCAAAATGTTAACATTACTTAGAAGTTAGGTCTCCAGCCCCTGCAGGGCTTAAACAAAAATAAAAACCATTCACAGTCACACCTACAGCCAATTTAGCCCTATTAATTTAGCTCATGCATTTCTGCGACAGAATGACTATGAAAGGAAGCTGAAGTACCTTCAGAGAGCCGAAGCAAGCAATGGGAGAGCATACGAACACCACAGAGAAAGACCTGGGTTGGCTGGTGTACTCAAATCCAAGATCTTCTTGTTGTGAGGCTTCAGTGCTAACATCAAACTGTGCATGGATAATAACTCCTCATTAAAAACTTAGTCACCGGTCACTTTAATATTTATATCTTGCTATTACTAGGTTTTAGCCCCTTTGTTTTAAATCTTTGCACAGTCCTTAGAGAGAGAGTTTGGTCCACGGTGACATGATAGCATCACACAACTGCTGCAGATTTTTCTGCTACACATTCATCATGTGAATGTTTCATTCAACCAAATCCCAACCGTGCACTATTGGACTGAGATCTACTGACTGTAAAGACCATTTGAGTACAGTGAACTTATGTTCAAGACACCAGTTAGAGTTGATTTGAGCTTTGTCACATGGCAGCTGGGCACACTGCAGTCATAAAGGGATAAACAACAGCAACAATACCCATGTAGCCTGTGTCATTTAAATTATGGTCATATGTCACTAAGAGGCCCATGGTGTGCACAACTCAGCAGAAATTGAGACTCATCAGAACAGGCAACATTTGTCCAATCTTCTGTTGAAACATCACAGAAATAACCCTTCTGTGAGTGTTGAATGACCTGGTGCTGGCAGGTCTGCTTCCCTCATGCTTTTGGACTACAGCATTTGGCACTGTAGATTGTAGCATTTTTCTGACACGGCTTGAATTACGTGCAGGTATTAAAGATACGACCACTGGCTCCAGTCATATCTATCAGATAGGAGTTTTTCTCTCCATTTAGGGCAGTATTCATCATCCGTGTTACCACTTGTGGGGGACCTCAGGGTTCACTTTTGGGGCCCATTCTGCTCTCTTTCTATATGCTTCCTTTTCGGTCCATTTTTAAAAAAAGACAACATCTCCTTTCATTGCTTTGCAGTTGACCTCAAGACAGAGTTGCCTGTACAAACCAACAGCCATATTTTATTCAGGCACTAGTGAATTATCTTAGAGATGTACAATCATGAGTGGATATAAACTTAACTGAATAAAAGTAAAACACAATTTTCATTTGAGCGACCCAACCTGTTAGATGGATATGACAGCACCACTGGTCTTTTTACCCACTTACTGTCATATGATTGCAAGGAACCTTGACTGAACCGTGACTTTTGGCAGTTCTTTATAATGTGATAAACAGATTAGCTCTGTTGTTAAGTTTCTTTCAACTCACATGACTTTAAGAGGATAATTCACGCTTTTATTATCTCTTGTCTAGAGCATTATAACTCTTTATATGTTAGCTCTGATTAGAGCTTCAAAATGCAGCAGCTCGCCTTTTGATGGTAAAGAAACAGTGTGATCACACTAAACCTACACTGACCTCCTTATACTTGGTTCTAATCCATTTCAGGATCCATTTTAAATATGTATTAATTGATTATAAGAGTCTCAATGGTTTGGTACCACCTTACTTAACAGACCTTTTGAAAACCTATATTCCTACAGTACCAGAGCCCACAGTCCACAAACCACTGGGTTTGAGTGGCACTGGGTGTGGACTTTTGCTGCTGAAGCTCATCTACTCCAACTTTCAGTGTGTTGTGCATTTAGAGATGCTTTTCTGCATAGGAGTGGATATTTAAGTTACTGATCCTATCAGCTTGAAGCAGTCTGTCCATTCTGCTCTGGTATAAACAAGGCACATTTACTCACTGGATAGTTTCTATTTTTTGGACCATACTCTTGGACCTAAACTCTAGAGTTGGTTGTGGTAGAAAATTTCACTAGAATAGCCATTTTACTCAGACCAGCATATTTATATTTATATTAAATACTTTTTAAAAAATGAATTATAAAAGTGCCCCAGGAATCTTTATGCTTTTATTGAATTGTTTGGCCCTACTGATGAGCAGCTGTTTGGAGTAATTTTTAGAACCATGTAGCCTTTACCTTTTTATATTTTTTTCTGCTGGAGTGTACTTCCTGTTGCCATGGACTTTTTCCTTCCCACTGTTGCCAAGTGCTTGCTCATAGGGTGTTGGGTGATTGTGGGGGTATCTTTCTAATATTGTTTATTCATTTATTAATTATATTATCTTTAACTTATAAATGTAAATCCCCTTGAGGTGAAAGTTGTTGTGAATTGGCTGTATGTAAATGAAACAGAATTTTGAATTGAATTCAACTGGAAAGCTGCAGGCTTAATATTTAAGTATCAGGCTGTGAGGGAAGAGTAACAGAAGTCTCATACTAAACCAAATATTAAGTGAGTATACAAATCCCTACAGTCTCATGTATACCCAAGAATCCTTTTGTTTTGAACTTTCTACCTTCAGTGTTTTCATTGTCCAAGCACTTTCTAGCTGGTCAAATGTTTATTGCAAATTTGATCAAATCCATTGACATTGGGTGGTGGGCATTTATTCTTTGTTTTAACTGTTTTATTGATAAAAGGACATGCTTAAATATTGTTCTTTTTTTCTATTTTGCTTCTCGGCTTCAGGCAGTTGTTTGCCAAAGCCATGGTGGAAGCAGCTGAGTCCAAATCAGTCAAGGTAAAACCATGATAGGAAAACAGGACAAGACCAATTTGTTTCTTCTTTAACAATTAGAAATCAAGGTGTCCCGTGTGTGTGTGTGTGTGTGTGTGTGTGTGTGTGCGTGTGCGTGTGCGTGTGTGTGTGTGTGTGTGTGTGTGTGTAATTCCAGTAATTCCAGTAATTCCAATTGCAAGTACATGCACATGTGAACATTTTTGTTTATGTCCCTCTGTCGTATCTTTTCATTTCCAATCCTTCCTCACTGTTTGGAAAAGATTTCTGGATTACTTTGTGTGGCTAAAAGTGGGTATTTCTGGAGATTACTTTGCATCAACGAACATTACAGAATTGTTTTTAATTGGACTGAGAATAAAGCACTTGCAGTCGAGTGTGGAAGAAAGTGAGTTATGGTCTGAGGTTAACAGATTTAAGATTAAGATTTTCAAAATGACATTTTAAAAATGTCGCTGCCTTCTTCTCTTGTTTATGATAATGGGATAATGTCTCTCAGTTTCATCAACCGTATCCTCTCTCTCTCTCTGCATTTCCAATATTCTTTTGTCTGTTATTACACAGGACAATATCACAGCTTGTCCAGGCACAGGTGAACATGGGAGGCATGGGTGTTTGTGCTGACAATGTGAGTGCAAAATTAAAAAATAAATAAATGTATGGTAGAAAAAGACAATAATAAGAGAGATCTGCATCGTTGTGAGATTTCACACGCTCCTGCTAACTTTGTTTTATTTATTGTTCGCAGTCCAATAATCTCCCAGGAAATGTTTATATCTATGACTCATTTTATGCCTCTTGTTTTCCAATGCTACTTTTATAACACTGCTGTATTCTGCACTCTATTATTGATCACTTTTGTCCAACGAGGTGAAAATGTCTCATAGTCCTCTAGAGTTTTCCAAAGGGCATTCATGATGTTGTCAATGATTAAACCTGTGGTGGCATTCAGTGACTCACTATGGATTCTTGTGAATACTAGAATAGTGAGAGATAAATATTTAGAGAGAAAAGACATCCACAGCAGGGAACTGAGCACACAGTGCTGAATGACTTGAACACATAATGCCTCATTGTCAGACCTCATTTTTACTGAAGGATAAATCTGGCATATGCACTACTGGTCAAAAGTTTGGACTCACTTTCTCATTTCATAATTTTTCATTATTTTCATGAGTATTTACATTGCAGGCATCAAAACTATGAATGAACACATAAGGAATTATGTAGTAAACAAAAAAGTGTGCAATAACTCAAAACATGTTTTAGATTTTAAATTCTTCAAAATAGCCACCCTCTGCTTTCATTACTGCTTTGCACACTCTTGGCTTTTGACTACCACATGAAGCTCGATGAGCTTCTTGGTCAAATAGCCCGTACACAGCATGGAGGTGTGTTTGGGGTCATTGTCCTGTTGAAAGATAAATGATGGTCTAAGTAAACGCAAACCAGATGGGATGGCATGCCGCTGCAGGATGCTACCGTAGCCATGCTGGTTTAGTGTGTCTTCAATTTTGAATAAATCCCCAACAGTGTCACCAGCAGCTGGTAGAGATGTGTCTGTTATTGGAACATTTATTTGGGCTCTGATTCAAGGTGATGTTAACTTGCTATTTCTGAGGCTGGGGACTCGGATGAATTTATCCTCAGCAGCAGAGGTGACTCTTGGTCTTCCTTTCCTGGGGTGTCCTCATGTGAGCCGTTTCGTTGTAGCACTTGATGGTTTTGGCGCTATACTTGGGGACACATTCAACGTTTTAGCAATTTTACAGACTGACTGACGTTCAGTTCAGGTAAAAATGGACTGTCATTACTCTTTACTTAGCTGATTGGCTCTTACCATAAAATTAATTCTAACAGTTCTCAAATAAGGCTGTCAGCTGTGTACCAACCAGATTTCTGCACAGCATAACTGATGGTCCCAATCCCATTAAGAAGGCAAGAAATTCCACAAATGAAAAGCCACACCTGTGAAGTGAAACCATTTCAGGTGACTACATCATGAACATCACTGAGAGAAGGCCGAGGGTTTGCAGCGCTGTCAACAAAGCAAAGGGTGGCTACTTTTTAGGAATATAAAACATAGAACATATTTAGAGTTATTTATCCATTTTTTTCTTTTCTACATAATTGCATATATCTTCCTCCATATGTTTGATGTCTTCAGTATGTGTATACAATGTAGAAAGTAGTAAAAAATAAAGAAAAAACTATCAAATTAGAAGGTGTGCCCAAACCTTTGTCTGGTAGTGTGAATATATAACTCAATCCCCCACATATGGATGCTGGAGTGCCTAGATCAGGGGTCCCCAATCCCAGTGTCATGGTCCTGGGTCTTTTGACCCAGCGTTTTAAGTTTGAGTTTATTTTGTTCATTAGGTTATCTAAGTTCATTTGGTTATTAGACTCCTTGTGTTTTCTTCCCCTGTATTTAAGCTTCCCCTCACCCTTCGTGTTTCATGCGTTTTAAGTTATCAAGTTTGTATTATCATGCATAAGTGTTTCTAGTTCTTATTATTTCCCCCTCGTGTTTCCAACCATGTTAAATCTCCCCTGCTCTTCATGCGTTTCATGTCTGTGTCTTACATTGTCAAGTTCTGGTTGTCGTGTCTAAGTCTGCATGTTTTCTGTTTTATTTTGAAAAGGGGTCTTGTGTTCTGTGCTCATGCGGTTAGTTTTACTCTTGCCTGTGCATCATTATGTTTATCCTAGTCAGCTGTTTCCTCATGTGTCTCCACTTCCCCTAATCACCTCCTGTGTATTTAAGTCCTCTGTTTTCAGTGTGTGATTGTCAGGTCGTCTGTTGTCCATGCCATGCCATGCTTCCAAGTTTCTTGTCTAGGTTTTTCTTATTGTTTGTTTAGATTCCCCAATTTAGGTTTGTGTTAATTTTGCTTCAGTTTGCCTTGCCCTTTGTTTGTACCTTTTCTACCAGCCATATTAAACGGCTCACCTTTTGTTAACATTCAAGTTTTGTTCCCTGTTCCTTGGAGTCTGCATTTTGGGTCCTTTTTTCAATTCATACAGTCTGCCCTCGCCAGACTGTGACACCCAGTCCATGAGGGCCGGTGTCCCTGCAGGTTATAGGCTACGTTCACACTGCAGGTCTTAATGCTCAATTCCGATTTTTTGATCAAATCCGATTTTTTTGTCTGCTCGTTCACACTACAAATAAAATGCGACAGCAAACGCGCTCTAGTGTGAACGCTCAAAGCAGCCCGCATGCGCAAAAGAAGATGTCACACACAACGCGCTCTGTTTAGACCCAGAGCAACAGTATTGTTTGACTGATGGCCCTTAATATAAAGACTTCGGTCTTCACGTTTCCCAATTTTTGCTTTAAGTTATTTTGTTATTTACATAATAATGTAAATAACCTAATAATGATCCTTATTGCTGTTTAAGAGAGGAGCGGTGCTTCAAAGGATAGCTGTAGATTTCTGTCAGAATCTGCAGATTATACAGTACAAATAAAATGTTTACGTTGTCTTCCCAACAGTTTCACTGACATCTACACTGGATGGCCAAGAAGCGTTCGCGATGTCTTCTCGGGCGCTTCTCTGGCGCTGATAATTGGCTTCAGTCTTGTGTCGGTGACGTAAAAGGCGGATTTAATGCGACTTGACCGTTCAAACAGCAGTCGCTTTCTAAAACATCGGATATGTATCGGATTCAGTACCACATACGAAAGTGACCCAGATCGGATTTGAAAATATCGGATTTGCGCCGTTCACACTGTCATAGCATGATCGGATATGGGTCGCATAGGGTCAAAAAATCGGATTTGATGCGCTTTCGCCTGCAGTGTGAACGTAGCCTTAGATCTCACCCTGGGTCAACACACCTGAATCACAAGTTTAGTTCATTACCAGGCCTCTGGAGAACTTCAAGACATGTTGAGAAGGTCATTTATCCATTTAAATCAGCTGTGTTGGATCAAGGACACATCTAAACTCAATAGAAATGTGTTGAACAACACTAGAGGCAGGACTTTAAGCCAGTAGCACAAGTCACCATCAAGTCTGCCAAGTGGTCTGTCCCCACTGCTAGTCAGAAGTCAGAAATGAGGGGATTGCACTACCAGAAGGCAACATTGCAGACATCGAGGACAGCTACGTGTACCAATCCCACAGGCAGATGGAAACCACGAAGAGGTCACTAGGAAAGCCACAACCACCAAATACCTGCAAAGAGTCAGGCAAGTGCTGAGGAATCAGCTGAATAGAAAGAACAAGATCTGGGCTATCTTCACCTACGCCCTTCCACTGAACAGGTACCCTGCTGGGATTATAAACTGGCCAACGGAGGAGACAGAAGCAACTGGCATCAAGGCAAGAAAGCTCCTTACCATGGAGGGGTTCACCCCAAATCTAGCACCCTGAGACTGGACACTAAGTGAAAGGAAAGGCGGCAGAGGAGTGGTGAGTGTCAGAACCACTGCCCAGGATAAGACAACAAACATCAATCAGTACATTAGGAAGATGGCTAAAACTGACTGTGTGATTACTGAATACCTCAGGCAGCAGGAACCCAAGAAAGAGGAGCAAGGAGAAAAACCATCATTGACGGCGACAGAGGAAGTGGCTAACATCCAAAACCAGTGGCTGGACAAAGCTGGACTGAAGGACAGCACAGAGGCACTAATCATGGCAGCACAGGAACAAGCTCTGAGCACAAGATCCATAGAAGCTGGAGTCTACCACACCAGGCAAGACCCCAGGTGCAGGCTGTGTAAAGATGCTCCTGAGACACTCCAGCACATAACAGCAGGGTGCAAGATGCTAGCAGGCAGGGCATACATGGAACGCCATAACCAAGTAGCTGGCATAGTGTACAGGATCTGTGTCGAGTATGGCCTGGAAGTCACGAGGTCAAAATGGGACATGGCCCTCAAGGTGGTCAAGAATGACTGAGCTAAGATCCTGTGATACTTCCAGATACAGCCAGACAAACTGGTGATGGGTAACCAACCGGGTATAGCAGTGGTGGACAAGCAGAGGAAAATGGCTGTAGTGATAGATGTAGCTATACCGAATGACGGCGGTATTGGGAAGAAGGAACATGAGAAGCTGGAGAAGTGCCAATGACTGAGAGAAGAACCTGAGAAGCATTCGGAGCACTCAGTGCAGTGACCTCCAAGGTAGGCGAGTGGCTCCAGCAGATCCCAGGAACAACATACGAGATCTCTGTCCAGAAGAGCAGTCCTAGAAACAGCAAAGATACTGGGCAGGACCCTCACGCTCCCAGGCCTCTATATCCTCCTTTACATTTTTAGTGAAATGCATTTTCGCTCCTACAAAACATCTTACAAAGATGCCCATATAATGAGACACAGTACTTGGAGAGGGCTTAGCCTTTTGGGTTCCAAGAGCATTTTCTGGTTACTAGTGTGGTGAACCAATATTCAGTCATTTGTCTGAAAAGAAGCAATGATGGGAAAACAAGAAAATAAATGAAAAAAACATGTTGATATGTTGTTTACAAATACAATTACCGTAGGTCACAAGTAAATGAGATCTCAGAGAAAATGTATTTCAGCTGATGCAGGTGTGATTGGTAAAAGACAGGGATTTTTTTCAATGCGAGTAACCACAAGCATATTAAAGTCAAATTGAAATTCAAGTTTTACAAAAAAAATCATCAATGTTTTGTTAATTCCTTTTGTCAATTCCTTTTTATAACAAAGGTTTTATACTTTTATACTAATTGTGCGTTCATGCATGTTTTTGTGATACTGACTGACAAATCTTATTAAAACATCACTGTTAGGCCAGCATTGTTAGCAGCACCATGTTAGCAGCTACCATTTCTGTGGCTACTTGCATTAACATGTATTATGCTTTGAATGTTGAGGTTACATGAAAACATTTATTTGAACTTCCCAAGTCTGACTTTAGCTTTTGTAGAGGAAACCATTAACAAAGGCAATCTGATACTAAATCTCTTTGCTTTCAATGAACAGGAGCGGCTGATCACTCTAATAACATTGAAACTGAACAACACTGAAAAAACAACATCTAATTGGAATTTAAGAAGCTTGGAAAGAAAAGTGACTGGACTTCTTTAAGTCAGCTCTCATCCGAGAAGCTTCCTCACTTCTAAGACCAAATAGTGGGGAGTTCAGGGTTTTTTGCACTAGTGGGAGTTGTCCCTGAAGATTGTTGTTGACCCACTATAGATCACTTGCCTCATCGCATGAGCCAAGGTGTAAAAAAGGGTGTGAGTCATTAGCAGCAGAGGTTTCGGGTGTGCGTGGGTGTTAAGACGTCTGGAAAGGGATCTCAAAACTTAGTTTCGTAAGCCACCACCTCTGTTCAAAGATGGTCGTTCACATACATTCACATGGACATAGATGCTTCTTTCACTGCTCTTTCAAACCATCTGTCCTCTCTGTCCAAAATATGAACACTGGCATCCTCGACAGAGTGACCTGTGTCCTTTAGATGCGGATGTACAGCTGAGTCTTGTCCTGTCGAGGTGGCTCTTCCATGTTGTGCCATGTGTTTATGAAGTGGCTGTTTGCCACTTTGCTTTCCAAGCTCCTTAAATTACCATGACCTGGATGACTGAAAACCTACACAGACATCTACTGGCAACCAATACTCACCTTAGCTAGCTAGGAAAACTTCATTTTTACAAAGTCCAATTGCAACGTAAAACAATTTGTCCATCTATTCTCTATTATTGTTTATGTCCTATTACTTGTTATTAAAAAATAAAACAATTTTTACTCCTTGCCTTGCATCTGTAAGTGACCACTGCCTGGACTTGACAGAGCAGTATCATATTATCATATCAAGTGTGTCTGGATGTTATCTGGTAAAACTCAATAATATTGAAGTCTGTTTTATTCCTGTGAACACTGTGAGTGTGTAACACGGATGCATTGAGAAAAATTGGATAATGAAGTGAAAGTCAATAATTTATGTGATCACTTGAGTGAAGATTTTTTTGCATTATGAATTACTAAAGCTCCAGGAACAGAGCTAGGCTGTGCAGCAATTTGGCAATTATATGCAAATTGCTACAGAATGAAAAAAAAAATAAAACAACTATTGACCACTGAAAAACATTAGCAGCAAGTAGTGAGTAGTGGCACTTTCTCTGCTGATAAATCTACTCAAAATGTCTAGTCGGCTTACTCCACCACATTTAGGACTTGATTTCACTGCACCGACAGATTCTGAAGATAGAAACCATTTGTGTTTATGCTTGTTTCCCTAAAGCCTTGGTTTAAGGTTATTATGATTTTTTAAAGCCTCTGAACTGCATTAACTAAACTAGACACATAACTGCCATGCAGGATCTATCTTGTATAAAAAGCACAGATTACACCAGCGTTCATGGTAATACTTTGTGTTCTGCTTCTTCTTTTCACAGAGATGTGAATGAGATGTCCACACAGTATGTTATTAGTATAAGCAACAATTAAAAACTGTACATTCATTCTGTAGCTTATATTATCGTACACAAAAAGGGGAGAGAGGAGAAGAATTAAAGTTTCAGGTTGGCTTTACTGTCTGGAGGGCCATGTCAAGTATGTCAAGTCATGTGAAAACCTTTTCTTTCAAATGTAACTGCCTTCATAAAGTCCCCAGGCTGCCACCTGACAGGATCAGTGTACACATGTAACGATACAACAATGTCCAGCTAATGATCTGATGCTGCTAGTAGTCCTGGAGAGAACTCATGGATTGGTGGTGTTGATGTTATCTGCTGTCTGTGCCAAATCCATGGCAGAGATTGACTCACCGCGGGTGTTGCTGGAGAGACGTTTGCGTTGGCTGGTGGAGGTATTGTGGGGAAGCAGGGTGTTCTGCTGGTGGTTGCTATCGATGGGACTCGTGGCAATGATGTTGTCCTTGTATTTGTTCATTAGCGCCAACTTGGTGTTGTCACTCACTGCAGATAAGAAGAATGATTTCTTAAATGTAAGCTAGGAGACGTACCAACCTTAAAGCTTCCTAAAGTCACGTGTTTTATATTTGACACATGAGTTTGAGGTGGAAGGTTCAATAAACACTCTTTTTTGTTTAATTGAATTTTTGGGCAAAGAGTTAAAATGAGAAAGCACCCACTTCGAAAAACATTTTTGTTTCTTTGCTTTGGCTTGACGTGGCAAGCATAAAGTATTACCAATACTAAGAAAGAAAATCCAGGATGTTGTTTGCTGTACCAGAAGTCAAACAGGCAAAATTAAAGACAGACAAAAGCTGGCATGAAATGAAAACTTATTAAGGCATTAGACAGAGCCCATTTAAGCCTCAGAGGGAAAAATTATCTATTTCTGTAAATATTAAGAGCTGAAGTTCCATGGAAACACTAAAAATCATATATTACTGCAGATATGTGACTGTCATGCTATTTAGTCACAGACACTGTTTGTCATGGTAGCTGTAATTTTCTGCCAATGTCAGTATGTCCTCCACTTTGTTCCAGTTTAAAAAAACAAAAAAACACACACATCTGTGTCATGGATTCGGATTAAACTTAATTCAGGATCACTGTGGATGATGTTTTCAGAGCCACTACTAAGCTTTGTCTCACCATAATTTCTAAAATATGTGTGCATTAGCTTAGAGAATTGCAAAATAGCAAAAAGAAATGAGCGAAAGCATGAATTATTAACAAAAATAAACAAATCCATCAGTATTTTAAAACGTCGCTTGCAGACGTCTAGTATGTGGTATATTTTCTAATACATGCCATTGTATTCAATAATTAATAAACCCAACTAGTTTTTTCAGTATATTTGTCCATCTCAGTGTAATTCAAACTACCGTAATTGTCGGGCTATAAGCACAAGCTTTGAACCCTGCAGCTTTTAGTCAGGTGCGGCTTTTCTATGGATTGTCCATGATTGTTGTCATATCGTAAGACGATTTGTTTTGTTTGTTCTGCTGTTGTACGGCACTACGTTGCCTGGCGGAAGGATCGGGGTTCAAGAGTGGTATGTTAGTCACATGTCCGTCCGCCAGGCAACGTAGTGCCGTACGAAGTAGCGCGAAAAACAAACTTCAAAGTAGCGCTACGCGTTCAGCGGGAGTCGTGGATGATGAGCGGCGATAAACTTGCGAAAAGCAAGTTATGCCCAACTCCACCGGTGGATTCTGACAGCGTGGAAAAGTGTGAAAACATCCACGATCACTAACGGATTTCTAAGGGCTGGACTGCTGCATGATGGAGAGGAGGACACCGCCACGGCCCTTCTGAGGGTGTTCGACTCTGACAACGAGGATTTCTTTGGTTTTGTAAGTGACAACGAAGGAAAGAAGCGGAGAGTGGATGACGAAGCCATCCTGAGCCTGTTCGTATCCGACACTGGAGAAGAGGACTTTGGTGGTTTCAGTGCGCAGGAAGAAGAGAAAGATGGTGAATGACTGACTTTTCTTCTTGTTAAAGCCGTGTCACTGCACCTGAGCCTAAAAGGTAGTCCGAATCTATTTTTCTGGTGTGCTGTAGGTTACTGTTATGTACTACATGTGCAAATATGTACCCATAACTTGTTTTTCAAAATATTAATAAAAGGGGTGTGTCTCCAAACAGCCATCTCTTTCCTGACAATTCGCTTTGTGCATATTCTCTTACATATGATGAGTCAACATTGAAACACCTGCGGCTTTTAGTCAGGTGCGGCTAATGTATGTACAAAACAGGATTTTCCCCTGATTTTAGCTTGTGCGGCTAATATTCAGGTGCGCTTTGTAGTCTGGGAAATACGGTAATAAATAATGACACAAAATGTCTTAATAACAATAAACTACAGATAATTTAACACGTATTTCTCTATTATTAATGTCTTTTTTTTAAAATATGGAAACAATAAAATGTTGCAATTGTGCAAAAGAAAAATCTTTATGAAAATTTTGATATTTTAAAGAAATAAAGTTTTATTTCAAAACATTTAAATGAGACATTTGGTAGAACAACTGTAGCCGCACTACCAGGTACAGTAAACTGTAAGACAAGATTATTTTGAAGAAGTACAAAGTGCACAAGTGACAACAGACACGAAATACCCCAGACATCTTGTTTTTCATTTGTTTATGTATGTGTACCTACTACATTATACATAGAGCAGAGAAAAGGTCAGAGGAGCCAAAACACATTTACTGAAATTCATTATTTTAAGTCTAAATTCAAATGTTATTTTCTGAGTGACCTCTCTGATGTTCACGCTATTTACTATTCCATGCATGAGCTGCTGTCTCCATTTTTTATTTCTCTAGTTCATTGCGTTACACATCTTAAATGCATTATGCACAGGATTACTCTGCTCCATAAGCGCTGGGGTGGAGCGGTTTGGATTTTACAAGAGCACAGCTATAAGAGATCTGATGAATCCGAGTGGTGACTCTCTCCTTAGTTGAAATTCAGAGGCTGTACCTTCATCACAACTGCTCCACTTCATGAAGTAATTCTCATGGGAGTGGTGCTCAACTCCAAAGTCCACCAATTATGAAAAATGCTTTCTCTAAAACATAAAATCCAGATTTCTTGGCAGGTACGTGGCTCCATAATTATGTCAGTGGTGACAAAAATACTGTTTAAAGTTTTTATATTTATATGTGATCTGCATCCTACATGGGTCACACAGCTGATGTTATTCTACTAACTGTAGAAACAAGTGAACAAGATGCCTTATGTTTGTGGATTTTACACAGGCAAAACATTTCCACCATGCATGTTTGTGAAAATGTTTTTTTATCCTCTATCATTCCCTCCAAATTCATTTAGATAATTACTTCTAACCTATGAGAGAAAATAAAACTTATGTGTTTTAATTAAAAATCCAATTAATTTTTCATTTATTTCACTCTGCAATTGCTGCAACTGAGTTTGTGCAATACACAAACATAACCCCCTTTGACGCATTGTCTTGTAACTTAGAAAACCGTATGGCTGAGGAGGAGGAAAAACAAATGCATTAATAAGATGGGTAGATGAACATCTGCAATAAAATGTAACTGCTTTATGACTATAAAAGATAACATTTCATAGCAACATGGAGTCTCAACCTCTATCATTACTTAGAAAAATGCACAGTGTCAGATGAAAACAAACAAAGAAACATCTCCGGCTTGGAGCTACGCTTGTCTCTCGTTTGGTAGGACATGAAATTATCTGTGTTTATCTGCTGAAAATGAGTAACAGCATAAGATGAAATAAAACAATAAATACTCTTTAATGCTAAATACCAATAACAGCCAATAAGCCGATGACCCTAAAGTCAAGGTAAATGATCTGTACTTCTAATTATCATGAGAAATATTGTTCAGTGCACTTGTTCTTTAGGTCGCGTGTCTTTTCTGACCTGGCTGTTTGTGCATCTTTCAGCTTACCAGGTGCGAGGTCCATATTATTCTTGTCATTACAGCCCTGGAGCGAGTCCAGGGTACGGGTGACTTGGCTGGCAAATTCCTCCCCACCATTCATGCACTCCCGCTGCAGATGGTGACGCAGGTCGGTAATGTCATACTCATACCTGGGGATGTAGTTGAAATCAATTAGCGAAATCATTATCAGGCTTGTCTAAATTAGAATAAATGTCACAAGTGGCTAATGTGTGACGCAATGTACTGATAAAGGCATCAAAACACATTACAGGCTAATACAATAAAACCAAGTGTGTTGTGTACAGGCTGATTTGTGGAAGCAGCTGTCTATATTCAGGCAATATTAGGCTCTGCTTGTGTAGCATGGAATTAACAAGATACTGTTATTCAACTCAGCAATGTGTACGCATGCTGTGTGCTTATATTTAGGGCTTGAGCTCTAACCATCCCACATCCAAACCCTGCTTGTACCCATCCAAAATCGGTGTCTCCCGGATACTGAGGGTACCGCTGGAGTTTGGACCCTGACCCCGGGAGTTCCTCAAGCTCTCGCGTGCCTGGCCTCCCATCAGCACTGATGGGATGTAGTGGATCTCATTAGCTGCCTCAGCACTCGCGCTCTTCTGGGGCTGAGGGATGCGGCGGCGTTTACACCAGCGTCTGCGAGTGTAGAGGATCAGGACCAGGCAGAGGATGGACAGCAGAAGGGCAATCATCCCGCCCTGAGGGGAGGAGGGTGGCATTTGGAGGAGAGACAGAAAAAAAAAAGGGGGAGAGGAGACAGAAGCGGAGAGAGAGAAAGCAGTGTGAGTCAAAGGCGAGAACAGAGTCAGAAAATCTTGCCAATAGAATACGGATCAAAGTCAAAGTCGCGATGCCAACAGCAACATTTGAAAAAGGTTGCAGCGACAGTTTACTGTCTTGAATTACGCCTACAGTGTTTTTACATGACACCAGCTCTCTGAAACATTCCTCTACTTTGCTTCAAGGTGAAACGGAAGCAGAATACGCCTTTTATCTTCATTTGATTAAACTAATCTTAACTCATGGCAACATTTTAAGTGCTGAGATTTTTTCTTAAATTTAAAAAATGCACTTATTCATGTTGTTGCATGTGTCATACCTCAAATCGTGTGGAGATAGGCACAACAGTTTGGCTCTGCGTAATAATCCAACCCTCTAATTAAAATGTTCCATCTCATTAGGTCAACACAAAAGTCAGAAAATCATACGCTGTGGTTTTATGGAGTACATGCCAAACAGTCTTGCCCAGGAGCAGCACCTTCAGCCCTCACATTGATGAAGAACATTACATTTTCCAATACAGGTTGCATTTGTTTGTACTGTATAAATTGCATATGCTGCAAAATGTAGACTGCTTGTGCATGCTTATGTTTTCATATGATTAAGGTCTTTGACAATGAACTGAATTTTTGGCACGGTGGTTAGCACTGTTGCCGCACAGCAAGAAGGTCCTGAGTTCAATTCCACCATCAGGCCGGGGTCTTTCTGTGTGGAGTTTGCATGTTCTCCCCGTGTTTGCGTGGGTTCCCTCCGGGTACTCCGGCTTCCTCCCACCGTCCAAAGACATGCAGCTTGTGGGGATAGGTTAATTGGATAACCCAAATTGCCACTAGGAGTGAATGTGAGTGTGAATGGTTGTCTGTCCCTATGTGTTAGCCCTGCGACAGACTGGCGACCTGTCCAGGGTGTACCCCGCCTTTCGCCCTATGACAGCTGGGATAGGCTCCAGCGCCCCCCGCGACCCTGAAAAGGATAAGCGGAAGCGAATGGATGGATGGATGGGAACCAGGTTTGTCTATTAACGGTCTATTACCCTTCAATTAGAGATCACATTTGACTAAAACTGTGTTTTTTTGCCAGCACAAAAAGGACTGGTTTGTTCTGACCAATACTCAGAACACTGGGAAAGATGATGCAGATCTAAGACGGAGAATTCTAGAATATATACAAATCTGTTAGGAAGTCAGTAAGTACAGTGTACGTGTGATGTTTTAGGATCAATGCTTTTAAAAACAATGTAATGCTGGTGACCACCCGTAGTATGAACTTGAAAATCGCTTCACTGTGAAGTGATCATATTCACAAGATTATCAGAAAACCTGACCTCTGACTTTGAGTTTGAGGTCACCACGATTTAAACTTTTCCTACTTTTTAGCAGATGCTACTATGGCATCAATTTGACAGTGCAAAGGCACCTCCTTCTCAAGTTATGGCATTCACAAACTTGGGTGTCCATGCTGGCCACCCGCTCTGCAGTGATATCAGTCTTTTAAATGAGGGTTAAAATCTGTTGTAGAATTGTTTGCATTAGCTCATAGCTCTATAACTGGCAGAGCTAGTCCTGGTAGTCAGGCAATCGTCTCGCTGCCAGTTGTTGATTCTCACCATCCACTACTTTGCTCTTTGATAGATACATAAACCTGAAAACTACTTTTACACAGCCATTCTCATGTAGTGCTGTCTCTGTTTACATCAGGACTACTAAGGGAAAATAAGATCTACTATTAAGCATTTACTGCAAATAAAAATGGATTAAGGAATGTAACCAACACAATTTTGAGAAACCTGGTTATTCATTTCCTATTTTGGAGTTTCGAAGGTCCTCTACCATCTGCCAGTGGGTTGTGGAGTACCCTCAGCACACCTGCTTTTCAAAACATGGTAGAGGTGCAGAGCTGCAGATAGTGACCAAAGTGTCATCATGTTTGTTTTAGTACCTGTCACATGCATTTGATGCTTCACACCAGTGAACTTGCATCATCAACAGGTAAGCTCAGCTGACGTTCCCCTGTTAGGTGACTGATGTTGGCTGCGTAGTTTTGAATGGCCTCTCTTTCAGGTTTTCCCACATTTTCCATGATCCATTCACCATCCACGGAGTGACAACTGAGACTCATTTCATTTCCACGGGTTTTGGATGTGTATCCATTCCCATCTCACATTTTATCTGCGGCTTCACAACATACTTGTTGAAATTTGTATCATTTTAATCTCTAGCAGTGAAACTCAAGCTACAACAAAAGACTTCGTTAGTTGCTTCCAGTGTTACTCTCTGCAGACACTGAAGCCGCAGTGTGATCAGCTCGGGCCCATTTCACATCACAACGCAGAGATGTGACAAAAGTCAAAAACAAATGTGCCCTGCTCGCGGCCTGTGGAAACGCACAAGACAGAAGTCAATTGTGACATTCAACTCAGGAGGTACTGATCTCAGATGACTGGGTCAGGTCACATAACTGTTTTTATTTTCCTCTTTTTCCCTCTGATTTTAACCACTTATGAGGGAGCTGATGGTGTAGAAGCATGCAGTGGCATCTACACCCGCAGAGAAGGCACAAGATGGACAGATGAAGGGCGACGAGCCTGCCCTGAGGACAGGTTAGCAGAGTGGATCGAGACAGAATCAGACAGAAACCGGAGAGAGAGAGCCAATGAAAGGGTTTACAGTCAAAGGGAGAGCAGAAAAAGCGAGAGCAGAGTCAGAGAATCCTGCCAAGAAGCAGGATATGGATCAAAGTCAAGGCAAGTCAAAAGCACACAGCCTGTGAAAACACAGTGAGAGAGGGATTCTAAGTCTGAATATCAGCCCGCAGCTCCTCTATAGATAAAGGCAATGATTGTTCATGGGCAGTTTTATGTTTTTGAGTGTGACTGTTTTGAATATTTAAAGTAATGAAAGACCGAGAATGATGAGATAACATTCAGACAAGACTGTAACACATAACACTGCATGCACTGTGCATGCAATTTATCACCTCCCTGCGACTAATCTGATACCAGCAGCTGAGCTCCATCAAAAAATCAAAATCAGATAAATTGTGCAATTTGGAAAAGGTCAAGAGTTATGAAAATGTCAACTTGACAGTGCACGTAGAGACAGACGGGAGGAATCTAACACACACGATCTTTTTCTCTTTTAAGAATTAAACCCACCAGTCTGAAAAATTTACAGCAAACTGGATAAATTCTCCCTCCGGCTAGGTGTTCACGTGTTTACTTAACTTGATACATAAACATCCAAAATTATCTTCTTTCTCCTGTTCATTCAAAATAATAAGTAAAGTACACCAGTGCCTAACTGATCCTGCCTGTAAGCGATACTCATTCACCACACTGTTACAACAAAGGTTAAGTGAAACTGATTCAAAAACAGTGACCGGGAAAAAAAAATCAATTAGAAATAAACTGCGTCAGCTCAGTCAAACAAGTACAGTTATGCAAAGATAAGCAAAAATGATTAACTGAAAAATGGATTTCAATGAGTCATTTACATAAAATATCCCTTTTCAAACATATTAGGGAGTCTGTGGCTGAATAAAAATGGGATTTTGGTTGCTATTATTAATTTAAATCAGCAAATGTTGCGGCCTATTTGCATAAGTTGTTTGTTTAATCTGCACAGTCAAGGACATTAACAAATAGCACCATGATATGGGTACTTGTGCAGTAAATCTGCATGTGCAGTGGACAGAAAGGAGACGAGGGTCATTTTGTTTGCGACGATTACATTTTTAGCTCTTTGAAAGTCACCCTTGCAAACCTCTTTTCACAGAAATGAAGCAGTGACTCTAAATGCAACTGAACCAACGGAGGATCTGACATTTCTCTCTACCAGAACAGTCGTGGACGCTGACAGCAGCAACACACTTAAAGTTGCACTAAACAATATTTTTACACTAACAAACGGTCAGATCACTTGAACTGTAAAAATGAGTCTCTGTGAACCATTTGCTGCCTGCTAAGAGAACAACATTAACAACTTGTGGCTGAAAAAAGAATTTAGTAGGTAAACAGCCAGTCTCACACATTTGGTGGAGAGCAAAACAAGAGCAAGACCTACAGTTTATATAAAACATGACAAATTAGCACCCAAGTAAATCTCAATTTGCTTGTAGCCTTCATCACAAGGAAATGGCTTTAACAGGGTTTTATCTCAGTTTCTTTTTAGTCTTTTAATGATTGTGGAAAAAAACTTTTTTGCATTTATTTTTACTATGATGCTTCTGTGACATCTCCTGTGCAGTGGTGATTTTGCCTCTCCCTTAAAGCCTCACTCCCTGTTTAGTGTGACTTGAGGGTGGCTGAGTGAAAGAGAGCCTTCAGTCAGCAGCATCTATGTGAAGAAAGTAAAACTATCGAGGTTTTGTTGTTGAACCCGTGGATGCGGATCATATAGATTCTCTCACGTGGTGCCTTTCTATAGTATGCCTCCCATTGCTTTAAGCATTGGTTATCTCTTGCTTGCCCGGGGTAGTTGCCATGTAGATTCCCAAGGCATGTGAGTCTACTGCCACCTGGGGCTCTCTCCACCCCTGCCTGCACCCTCAGATATCCCACAGTGATGGCAGACAGTCTGTTGCCCTTGCAAGACAGGCTTTACAGTCAAAAACACTCTCCAGTCAGGACCCCGTGAACCAGTGTCCTCCACCACTTTCTTCCCTTTATGTGTTTTTCATTTTCATTTCAAGTTAAAGAAAGCGTCCTCCAAAAGACATAATCCCATTCACTCATACATATTTGTGTTAACTGATCAAGACTCTGTGCCGACTGTAACATCAGAATGACTTTTTTTGTTTGTGCTCTACATCTACCTTTTTTCAGACATGCAACTAAAATGTCTAGATCCCTCTTTCTGTATGTACTGCATTTCTCAACGCGAATGATTCAAAGCATGCCGAAGCGTAAGTAAAAGTATATGCATAAAAATATGTCTGCAATGAGCCTGTTTTACACAGTCAGGAGGAAGCTGGAGGGAATGGGACAACGATCTATCAGAGGTGTGAGAGAACGGCAGAGTCCAGAGTCTTTGGGTTTGAGTTAATCATGCAGGAGAGTCGTCTGGTTTCTGCAAATCACAAAAATGAAAAGGAGTTCCAGCAGCGGGCTGAAAAAACAAACAAACAAACACTAATATTTCTTTTAAACCTGCATGACTACCCTTGAACTTTAGTTTGTTCAACATATTTTATACTTATGTGTTTTCAACTGATTTTTTGTTATTAGAGTTACTCATTATTTTCTCAAACACTGCACAACAAATTGAAAAGCTGAGGAATTTTTCCATTTGATAAATAAACATATAGATTTATAAGTACTGAAGCACAAATGTATTTTTAAGCACCCCATTGTTTCATTCATCCCTGAGTAAACTTCAATAAGATGTCAAATGTCAGGTACTGATAATGATCCTCAATCAAATCTACCTCAGTGACAAATGTAATTCAAGCCCATCAACCAGCATTAGTGCCCATACATGGAGGGGGCTAATACAGGCGATGCAGGGAAAAAACTGTTTAATGCCAGGCATTACTTGGAATCCAAGTGGAGACTAAGTGAACTGTGTTCTCTTATAGAGCCAATAAAACCAAACCACACATCAGAGCATGCCAGCGCTCCAGCCCCATAATCCACTTACTAACGGATGAGGATGATGTTATAATGGCACCAGTGCTCCTTATGACTTACACCCCTGTCATGTAACTCCTGAATGGAGGAAAGAAGACATGGCCTTTCTCAGGCTGACGGAGCAGGCATAGTATTAGAGCTGAGCTATCAATCTGTCACTTAGTCTCTGAATGCGAGGCATTAAGAATCAGGAAGGCGGAAAGATCGGGACTATCTGACAGCTACAAGATAGCAAAAGGAAGCTTCTTGCATGGAATATAATAAACTTTATCTCCACTAAAGGGCCGCTGATTGAATTTGATATCAGATTACAATATTAATGGCTGAAACTGATAGTTTTCTAACAATGAATCCTTTCAATGCATTTGTTATTACGCTAGCTCCTAACCTGCAGTTAATGTTGTCAAAATATAACATTGGATACGTACAATGAAATGAAATGGAATGAAGAATGAAATGAAAGTTAGATTGAGAGGATTTTTAGCAATAGGCTTTATGATCCAGTGCAGATTTTGACATTGAACAAATGTGAAAGTCGCAACCCTATTTCACACGTGTCACACAAGGGCCTCTCCACTGGAAATGAATATTAATGACATAACTGGCTTCTATCATTTGATTCAATTTGGTGTATTTCATAAAAGCTAATATAGCATGAAGCCATGATAGTTTGACTCTGTGTGCTAATGGGGTATTAACGTGAATTATGTTACAGTTGTAAGTTGTAGTTGTAATGGTAAAAGTTTTAAATGCTTGAAAGATGTTTTATGCTCGAGCTTTTTATTTTTTTCCATTTCCATTCCACTGCTTTGAAATCCACAGTGGGTTTTGTATGAGATCACATAATTCATTTTATAATGGTGGAAAAATGAGTCCATAGTGTCAAAATGTTATCTTTTGATGTGTTATCTTCAGCCAGTTTATCAGAAACAAACTGGTATATTTTTATATATGTTTAGATGTAGTTTGAAACACGAATTTCTGTTAACGTGACACACAGGGATTGCCAGGCTGTCACAGTGAGTCCAGGACTTTGCTTCTCATAATATAATAACTCATAATTCATGCTTCCCACATCATTAGACTCCAGTCAGCCTATTGTTACTACAAAGTCTCTACAAGCCTGAATTAATGCCTATTAGTAATGCTTATGTTCTGTATTTTAGTGGTGTGAAAAGTTCCTGTTTGTTTGTATGTTTGTCACACTTAAATGTTTCAGATCATCAAACAAATTTAAATGTTAGACACGTTTATTATTAAGGGGGAAAAATCCAAACCTACATGGGCCTATGTGAAAAAGTGATTCACCCATCAACCTAATAACTGGTTGGGCCACCCTTAGCAGCAACAATTACAATCAAGTGTTTATGATAACAAAGCAATGAGTCCTTTACAGCAGCGGTCCCCAACCCCCGGGCCTCGGACCGGTACCGGTCCGTGAGTCGTTTGGTACCGGGCCGCGAGAGTTGAGGCTCAGGTGTGAAATGTCTGGTTTTCAGGGTTTTTATCGGTTTTCAGCGTTATTTTGTTATCGTTTTTATCGTTAACTCGGTTTTCCTGGGTCTTTTCACCTGTGTTATGAATAAATCTTCTGTTTTTCGGTACCGGTACTAGTTTTATTTTGTTGTATTTATCCGCGACACCTTAAAGGCCGGTCCGTGAAAATATTGCCGGGCATAAACCGGTCCGTGGCACAAAAAAGGTTGGAGACCACTGCTTTACAGCACTGTGGAGGAATTTTCTTTACTTGTGTTATCTTTGTTTGATGATCTGAAAGATTTAAGTGTGACAAACATAAAAAGTAGGAAATCAGGGACCACCATAGACAGAGAAGCACAAGTACAACACAGCAAACCCTCTTCATTGAATGTGAGGTGACTGACTATCAGTTACCTAGTTCTATATTTATGTGTAATTCATTGATATTACAGTGTGAGATCCATCAGATTCATCCTAGCAGTTGATTGATGGACAATGTACGCTAACCTTGCAGTAATTAAGCAACATATTTCTGTGCTGGGAAGAAAAAAAAAGATTTTGTCCACTATGACTTTTTCATGTTACTGATGCAAACACATCAAATTTGGTTTGTTAGTTGTCTCTATGTGATTATGCAAAATATTTAAATTCTAATATTTCTGTTTGAACTTCACTAAATAAACCAATCTGTGGCATCACAAATGTAGAACTGTGTAAAAGTTTTGAGTCTTTATACTTTACTTCCAAGGATCCAGATCTTCTCATTATAGTGATCTCGGGCAACATCTCTCCAGGGTATCTGAGCATCTTTCACAGTTTTTCCTTTCGTCACTGGCTGCTTCTTCATGCATTTTCAATCCAGTCCTTGTTTTTTTAATCTTTTTCAGAACAATGCTTTCTTGTTAAGCCAATATACAGTGACCTATAAATTACTATGAATTATACGAAGCGGTGGCAGGCCAAAAGGACTATGTATAACACATGAACATTATCTGAAAATCACATCATTAAGAAACAGGGAAAACCTGAGAAAACCCGAGAAATTCATCTGACCCTTCAGGTGACCCGTCTACAATTCTCTGAAGCCTCATCTGAAATGGTGTTAGTGGCTGTCAAGAAGCCATTCTTAAGGAACTGAAAAAGTCTGAAAAACACCCAGTTACACACTGAAAATCAGTGTTAATGCGTCCTATTTAGTGACTAATGTTAATCAAGTCATCAACGTGTACGGAGCAGGTCAATACAGAGCTACAACCGTGAGTATCAACAAGCAGTCTGCAAAATACAGTGATGGTTTAGGGCTGCATTTCAGCCAGTGGTGTTGGGTATCTTGTGAAATGGAAGAAATTGTGAATGCAAAAAAGTAAAGGAAGATTTTTATGCATCATTCAACTTTTGGGTTGCATGGTGCATAAAAAAGTTCTGGTCAGAGTCCTCCGCTTTCAGGCCCCTCTTCTGTCAAACCAACTTCTCATTTGGACTTGGAAGACAGACCCTCTTTACTTTTCAAGGCTAAAAAGTCTCCTTTCTGATAAAGCTTATAGTCAGACGTGGACCTGATGACCCTGAACTATTCATTAATGATTCTCTAATTATGCTGCTGATGGTGCTTCCCCACGTTTTTCTTCATTGAACTCTTTTTATTCTCGGTGTGTTTATAAACCACTACTATATTTAATCATTAGTTAAACTCTGGCTCTCACTCCTCTGCTCTCTTTCCCCTCGCCCCCAACCGGTCACTGTTGATAGTTCTGCTTGAGGTTTCTCCTTTTTAAAAGGGAGTTTTTCCTCCCCACTGTTGCAAAGTGCTTCCTCACAGAGGAACTGAACTGAATTTAATGCAATACCTTTTATAAAGTGTTTGACTGGATCAGTATGATCCCAGTCTAGAGTGATCGCAAATACACTCTAGCAAAAAGAAAATACCTGGACAGAAAAACACTCAATGAAACAATCACTATTGAGGCAGTGTTGGATCATCGCAACAAAGAATAGACCGAAAGGCAGACAACGTCCAAAGAAGAGTTTTGGAAACTTTTCCTAAATATGACTTAAAGAAAGTACAAGAAAGCTTGTCGAAAAGAATTCAGGCTTGAATTTGGTCATATCAAATACTGACTTTACAAACTCTAGTGTTTGCCTAATTTACTGCATTTCCATCTGTGTTTGCAAGAAACAGTCATTTATTCATGTAGTTTAAAAGGGCAGCCACCCACTGTCGTGCTAGATAAGGGAACATGAAGTAGTGACAGTATTTACATGCACTGAATCAGTTATTGGCTATTCTGCCATTAAGGTCTTATTAGGGTTAAACTCGTGACATGGCCCTATGACACAATGTGATTGAGCATCCTTTCTGTGGAGAATTAGCCAACTGAAGAATACACCCATTAACAGCGCTTGGCAGAAAAATACTGGGAGTAAAAAGCTTGTCCTGAGCAGCTTTGTCCTTCTCTCACAAGAAGAGACAAAAAAACAACAGGAAATGGAAAACAGAGGCCAACGGGGCCAATTATTTCACAGTACAGGAAATAAGGACCAATAACAATATTTAATAAAAACGAAAATAGCTTAATGTCAAACCAAGTGTTGCAAGACTTAAAACAGGCTTTCAGTCCTCTGTGCCATCAGAAATATTTCATATTTATTAGTAAAAAAGATCAAAATAAAGAACAATAGGACAAAAAATAAATATAATTAAAACAATGAAACCTTGTATAA
This sequence comes from Aulonocara stuartgranti, assembly GCF_965226115.1. NCBI lineage: Eukaryota > Metazoa > Chordata > Actinopteri > Cichliformes > Cichlidae > Aulonocara > Aulonocara stuartgranti. The sequence continues at coordinate 33,164,782 of NC_138954.1, read as the reverse complement.
ACCTTCTGTGTGAAATTGCATGAAATACCTCCTAATGCTGATCTTTTACTGTCCTGCTACCAACCAGTGCGCTGCTGCTGACGCCTGGTGCAATAAACATGGAACGCTGAAGTAAACAAATCAGCTCCATCGAGCAGCCTGTTGCCAAATATACCTAATCTAACTTTTCGAGTCAGGATCAGATCGATATCAGTTTCATCTTCCCATAATCCAACCATCCCACCGTACAACCAAGAGGACACAAAGGATATGTTGCTAACCACATTTCAAAAGACACTCCCAGGTCCAGTATTCATGTCCTGATAGCTTAGACCTTTTAAAAAGGACACTTTAATTAGGGTCTAAATATAGGAAATATGATTTTCTGTATTCAGTTATAACTGATATATCAGCAAAACTACACACTGAGCCAAAACAATATGAACAATATTCATATATTTAGTTTATATAGTTTTCCCTTTTATCTTCAATGTACCAGATTTTACTTTTATTCATATGCTAAAAATTCATATTAAGCAGGTTTCTGCTCACCTGTGTGCATATCGTTTCCAAAATGTCATCTGCACAAATCCAAAACTCATTTTTACACTTGCTCATGTGTGACTAATTCATTTGGTGGCACTGAATGACAGCTACCAGTTCACTGTGTTTCTACAAATACTCGGAAAATTAGAAGTGTGCTGCAGAATGCAGGGAAAATAATAGTGCAGGTGTTCTGCATAAAACCTTGTGATATTCAGTTAATATTACTGTGGGATGCACCTGTCATGTCCCAATGAACAGAAAGTCATCCAGTGACAGTAGATAAGCACACTTACGGTATCAACTGCTTATTGTTATTATTATTATTTTTATTTGAGTGCTTAAAAAAAACATATTACTTGTGTTTTATTTGAGAACTTCCCTTTACAGCCCTTGGACATTGCTAATTATGCCATCTAAAGAGTATCAGCAAAATCAAATATGGTCAAGGTCAATGCTTTTAATCCCTAAATTGAATCTGTACATTTACAACTATACCATTGATAAATGTGTAGCGAGGTCTGGCACGAACTCTGTTTGGATTACTTTCGGGGTCAGTGCATGTCTCATTTAACCTGATTAACATTTATGGATTAAATCACAGCAGCAGTAAAAACATTTCCTTGTTCCTGTTGGCTCGTGTGGCCATGAAGCAAATATTACGGCAAATATACAGCAGCAGCTTGAAAAAGGGAAAAAAAGTGAAAAGTCATTTTGCATTTTGTGTTTTTATTTTTTTCCTGTCTTTTCTTTCGGTCTGTATAGGAAATTAAATTGAGGCCAAAAGTCCACGGTTCATTTTCTGTTCCTGTAATGTCCTCTACACTTGCAAAGGGACAATAAACCGGTGAAGCAGCATGTAATGTTTCAGCTCCTATGCAAGTCTGATTTATTAAAAGCATGCTGTCTGCTTTATAAGGTACCGGCCCTGGATGAAATCCCAACAGACAGAGGAAATTATTTGATGCTGAAGCCATATCTAGTCTGACTGATTTCTCTTATGTGCGTACTGAGACACAGCTTGATGGCACATGAGCGAAAAGAAGGAATACATATTAGAAAAATTCAATCAAACATAAACAGAGTTTGTGGTTTTCATGCACATAAAGCTCAGAGGTCATTAATGTTAACATTCAGAGTTAAATCTTTATGTTTACTCATAATAATTGGTCACTTGGGGATTTTCTACCACCTTACAAGAGCATGTGATCAGCAAGCATATTTACACATGAATAAGCTGCATCAACATGCATTTTAATTTTTGAGCCAAAGGAAACACATTTTACATAGAGGTGAAGGAAACCACAGGATAATTGCTACAAAGTAGACCTCTTTATTACTGCAGACCTATCCATACAGTTATTGGTCATGTGTTCTGCCCCTTTAAAGCTGTAGCAGACTGCTGAGAAAGCAGTCACTCCTCCACATTTTTCTGCACGTGCAGAAAAGTGCAAATGCAAATTCCTCGCTGACAGTTTAACCAAAATCATTTCCAGTGGAAACTGGCCGACATATCCTCAGCATAACCATGTATAATATCCACAAACTTAAAAACAGCTTATACACACACAGTACGGTAATATTATGTTGAAGCACAGTACGTATCACTCCGCGAGGCTCCGCCTACGATAGCCGTAATGCTCCGACAATCTATCAAGCGGTGCGGCTTCGTAGCTTAGCAAAGTCGTACTAAAACATTTTTTTTTACAGATTTTTGAGCGCCGTGTACATAAAATCGGTTCGAGGTCACCAGAATTCATACATAAGAATTATAAGGGGCACTGTCGATTTTTTCAGAAAATCAAAGGATTTTAAGAGCAACTTATTTTCCGAAAAACACGGTAATAACGACGGCCCGCTAGCATGCGCTACCAAAAATTGTGCTTTGATGTGCATCTGACAGACGAAAGCCAAACCAGTTCCACACCACTGAAGCTGCAGCATTTTTACAAACCAGTTCTGGTTCGTCTGTTTCATTCAACGATCCGCTTTCGCCCTTCTCATTCTCCGTCGCCGCCATGCTTTTTCTGCGTATGAAAACAAAGGCACTGCGCATGCACGTTTTACTCATATTCTATGGCGATATTTCATTTTCTTATCATTGCCCAACATTATACCGGTATTACCGTGAACGGTATGATATGGCCCAGCCCTAGCCAGTACCTATCCCAGCTGTCTCAGGGCGAGAGGCAGGGTACACCCTGGACAGGTCGCGAGTCTGTAGCAGGGCTAACACAGACACAGACAAACATTTGTACTCACATTCACTCACGCATTCACACATATGGGCAATTTAGAGTTTCCAATTGACCTATTCCCACTAACTGCATGTCTTTGGACTGTGGGGGGAAGCCGAGTACACGGAGAGAACCCACACAAACGCGGGGAGAACAATTTCTTCCTCATTTCCTTACTTCTTTGTTTTATTTATATCTTGCACTACTGCAGTACTGTTCATATGTTTGATTTTATATATTCCCTAGATGGTTTCTGAATCTTGAATCATCTTGTCATCCAAATCGGTGTGTAATTTTGGACTTCTATGGCCATGAGATGAGATTACATGAGAAGGAGAATTCTAAATTTGTGCTATCACTGCTGTCCTTGTTCCTCTCCAACACATGCCCAGTAGGCCACATTGTAGCAGTTGCTTTTACTTCTGTGACACTGAAAAACATACAGAAGAATTTTGATGACTATCAAACATCTTCCAAAACTAATGCTGTCTTCACTGTGCAGCTAATTATGGGTGTTAGAAATGATCATCAAATAATTATTTCATGAAAAAGCCATTTTATTCTTTTGATTGGTGGATGCTTAACGGCTGAAAGAAAATAATTATTAGAGGAATGGATGCAAAATCTGCCCCTAGAGCCACCTTAAAGGTGAGGAGTTTTTTGATCTTTTACAAACAGGTGTTTCAAAACTGTAAACACTTGTACAACTTTAAACTAGCTTAAAGGGCTCATCAGTGACCCCACAGTTATTCATCAGGGCAGCTATTAAACTGTTAAAAAACCCACAAAAACAGCAAAAATCGCTGCTCTTCACCACGTCAATGCTTCTGTCAGCTGCTAACAAAATGTAACATGATAAATAATGACTGATTTTTCTTTAACAAACTCATAAATGATTCACTTACTCACACAGGCATATTATTAACTACTGTGCTTCAGCTTTAAAAGGCAAAGCGTCGGCTTTTTTCTTTTAATTAGAACAATGATTTCCATTTGGCTGTTTTGCCTTTGTTGTAAAACCAACCCACAGCGCTCGTTGTCTGCATCAGAGATTCAGCAGCACTACAAATAGGCCAAGCATTTGGGCTGTGTGCCTTCCTGACAGCCCATAGGGAACCTATGGATTGGTTTGTCTCGCTCCGCAGGCTTTTCAAAAACACGCCATGCTGTGATGCACATAGAGCAGCTCTGGAGGCTGGGATCCAGCCGGGGATCCTGCTTTACAAGTGGTCAGGGCCACATTGATTTAAGGTTTATACGATCAATGCTATCAGCATGGGTTTTAGGAGGGTCACCACATGAATGTCAATATCCCCAAGAGCTGAGCTGTGTCACAATGGCCATCCCCTCCCATAAGCTGTTGGTGTGTGTGCACGCGTGTCTTCCCTTAACATTGAAGCTTGTACATTTTCAAAAACACTAACCACTTACTGTGGAATGAACAGTGGTACAACATAAAGGGCTGCCACTGTGATTTCTCTACAGTCATGAGAAAACACTTTATGATTTTGCAATAACATAAACAGAGATTTACCAATTACCATGTTAGCATGTCAAGAGATTCAGGTGGAACCCTGCCAATTTAGTGTGCTACAATTACACTCAAATAAATAAAACATGAGATTTTCACTGGTTTTGGGAGTTTTGGACTTGGTTTAAATAAATCTGTCTGTTTCCCAGAAAAACAAACACATCAACATTTTAACATCGTGTAAGGATTTTATCTTTTATCACGATTACTTTTTCCTTGGCAAAGTTAGACAGCATGAGGTAGGGTGATTAGATAAACACTTACAAACGATACTCTCTCATGTGGTGATTTGATGTTGTTGGTTTATTATTGGCAGTGTAAAGCTAGTGTCAGCAGTGGTGGTGTGGTAGGGAATGTTTCCCTAGTGTAGAAAGTTCCTCACTCGAGGTGAAGGCAGCCTTGACCCTGACCTCTCCTCTAGCTCCCCAACCACAGTTTGATTAGCACCATGTCACTTTGGTTGCAGATGACAGCAGTGGTCACTGATCCTGAGGCCTGCACTACAAAGCAGGATTTGGGCCTATCTGGGTAACTATAGCGATAACCCTGGGTTTCCTGTTCTTCGAAGGTGCCTTACTTCTTACCAGGGAACTAGAGACCGACAGGTAATAACTGCCCACTAACCAATCAGTTTTCCAGAACATAGCATCAGCATTCTTGGAAGATCTCTTAGGACACTACACAGACAGATGGAGGATCTAAAGGTTTTCAATAGTTTCTAATGTCTGAAGAGCATTACTATTAAATATAGATTCTTAGATGCAGCTTTATTTATTTATTTATTGGCTTATTTGGACTCCAAAATCCGCACACAGCTTAGACTAAACCTAAATTTGAATCCTTTTTTCAAATATCTTTTAAACACTGCCAGTTTTCTTTTCCGGCTTCATACAGGCTGAACTTTATTAATATAGTAGATCTTATCCACTCCTACTGCCCTTAAAGTGCACACAAATTCATGCCGCGCTTTTAATACGAAACTACTGTCGAACGCTTTTCCTCTCAAACACACTGTTGCTGTATTTGCAGAAGCTGTGTTGCTTTTACTCTGTGTTATGTTTAATATCTTCATCATTTTCTAACATTACAGTTTTGTCTTCCTTTGTAAATCAGTTGCTTCTGCTGCCAGTACACTTCTCCATAATGGTGATTGGTCAGATGCTGCCAACATCACCCCTTTCATGAGAATGCCAGGAGAAGCCTCATGTGGCTGCTTATTCTGACTGCCAATGTTAGTGTAAGTGAGTCTAGATAATGAAAAGATACCCTGGGTATGTTGGACATCCTTGGTAGTGCAGTCCCTGTTGGGGCCACTGTGTTGCACCCCTCTCGACCCTGTGTTTTGCTGCCCAGTGCTCGATGGTGATCTTGCTTAGGCCTTTTATTGCGATTCAGGTTAAGACTTTTGCATTTCTATGCATTTACCACAAATTTTCTCTATTGTATTTTCTCTAACTGAGTTGCTTGTGTGTGCGCTATTTTCATTTGTGCTCTTTCAGAAGCGTTCTAGTTGTAGCCCTTTGTTTTCATTTAGACATTTTTCTCTCCTTAGTGAGGCAGAACATCATCTTGCTGGGAGGCATATTTGGTGAGCTCCCCTCCCCACAGATATACATGTGATTAATTTCATTGTGTTTGCAGTGAGGCACCACTGGGTACTCCTCAGTGTAGCATGCCCCACAAGTGGGCTAGCTTTTACCTATTATACAATAGTAAACCTTCTTTTTCATTTGATCATATTTGTGATTGTTTCTAAGCCGTTTTCTCCATCCTAGCAGCTTCAACACTGTTCGTAATTGACTTCTGTTTTGTTGAATAAATTGTTAGAATTAGTCTGCCTCTCTGGTATGGGTCTGTGTGCCTTTATTATCCACTGATAATTAAGTTTTGTTAAAGCAATATTTCCTGTGGTGGAGTTCCTCAAGTGGCATTGTTGTTCTCTCTCCTATTTCCACATTATTACCCTCACCACAGTAGGACCTGCAGTCTTATTTCCTTGAGGGTTAATGTCCATCGCACGATGTGTTCAGGCTTGTATCAAGTGCTTATTTCAGTTTATTCTGATGGAGCTCCCACATGACAGTTCATTTTTCCTAGTTAAAGTACATCTGGTGTGCTTTCCACCTTGCTCTTTTTAGAACATCATTTTTAGTCGCAGCTAAAAATGTCTGCTAGCTGACGCATTGCAGCCATCCCACCCATAGTGGAGAACCAGTCTGCCCATAGACAGATTAAAGAGCCTCATCAGCTGGGTTTAGATTTGCTCTAATTGCTGACTCATCAAAGCATTTTCAGCGCCCTGCGCCGTACAGATGTGGGCGCCTTCACCCCAGAGGTGAACATTCCCATCAGAAAAGAAATGTCGAGTAAAGATGGCCACTTGGAACACCTTTGTACTGACTGGCTGTAACCCTTCACTCTCAAAGGGACAACTGATAAAATCCTCAAATCCTTTTTTCCATTTTTTGGTGTGCAGGTTTTTCTTTGAGTTTTTTGCAGGTTTCTTCCTCCTCCAATAGAACCTGACGTTCATGTTTGTTCATCTGCTTTTTTTCAAGTGGGGCTGGATTTTTACTGGAAAAATAACAACCTCCTCCTCAGCTGTGGATTATGTATTATTAAAGTCATCTCTCATAGTGTAGTTCTGCAATAGAAAATTTCAAGCACTGAAACCCATTTTCTTAAAGGTCTTGGAATAATATGTAATATATAACAGCTGGATTTTGGTTTTTTTTAATAGAGTCTCTCTTTGTGGGAAATTGTGAATTAATCTTCTCAGTTTCATATCTTAGCTGCATGACAAAACACAAATCTAAGCATGAAATACCCCCCCACACACACACACAAGCTTGACATCAGAAACAATCATCATTACATTTTTTTCTTTTTGAAAACAGATCTACCAATGCAATTTAGCAAAAGCGTTTAAGAATAAAAGTACTTTTCAGAGAAATAGTTGGCCATCCTAATACTGATAATGATGTAAGCATGAAAAATGTCTACTGGAGAGCCTATTTCAGTCAGACCCAAACGAAGGTTTAGCCTGAGTCGCTGCTGCCATTAACATAGAGCTCTGACACTCTGAATCTAATAAAAACCTCCTAATAACTTCAAAGGAAACGTGTTCCTTGAGGCCTTCGACACAGGTGAGGTAAACAAAATCTGTCCACACCTGCTGACCACCCAGCAGAACTAACCTCGTCAGTAACCTTCCCAACGATTTGCTTCTATCTGTGAAAGAAAACAAATTAATTCCACTTTATCTCATTACTAATTAACTTTTTGTCTTGATTTCTCCATTTTTTTTCAGGCAGCACTATGATGCTTGCTCAAATTAAAAAGTTGTGTTATGGCCTCTGAGGAAAAACAATAGAGCCAAGAGAGATTCACGGGGGGAAAAACATCAAATCTAACCTCTAAGCTTGAGAATATTAGGCATTTATACAATGTAATTGACTCAGTTTGTTCTGGATGCCTCTGTGCTGTATGTGATGATTGGATTGATCCACTGAGGCCCTGTGGCAAAATAGCAGCTTATTAGAATTTGGAAATTAAAAAGGGAGAAATGTGTATAGCAATGATACACTGGAGCTTAAGAGTCTTGACACATAAAACAAACATGCCACACTAAACACATCTTTTTTTTTAAATATATAGGGTATTTATTTGTCTTCATCTGAGTATCGCAGTTTACTTTGAAGCTGTCTGTGCCTGTAGGGTTCAAGCTGAAGTTGAGGACATGTGTTTGAACTGCCAGTGTCTCACCTGGTGTTGATACAGACATGCACAAGGTTAGTCATCTATTATGGATGACCAGCACACAGCCAGCGGAGGACACTGTGGTCACCTTGTTGGATGCGAATGCAACCTCCAACTTTAGAACACAGCGACTGAAAAATAAACCGGCTAAACTACTGAAAATTCATTCGTGTTGTTCCATATAGTCAGAAATAATCCGTAATATTATAGCTCACTTGGAGTCAGGGGGAAAAAAAAGTTCCTGTGGCTTCAGATCCCAACTTTGCTGCAGTCCATTGAACCCGATTGCCTTTTAGGATCAGACCCATAATAAGCCTGGCTTATCCTCAAGCTTTAAAATGATGGAGTCCCCCCCAACAACCACCCCATCCTCCTTCTTAGGTATAAACAGTCTCAACGGTGTGGTGTAGTGGCCAAGCAATGAACTGTGGCTAATTGGACATTCCTGGCTGAGCTGACCTGGCTAAATTGTGCAGACCTGGGACTAATTCCAACTAATTTCATGAGTCTGGTAAAAAGATAGCACTGTAAGACAAATATGAATTTTGCAACCACAGGATACACTTTCTGCGGGCCTTTGGAAAGAATGCAGATTTGAGACGCTTCCAAAGTCGATCTTGTATATACTTATTATGACATCATCAGGCTAAACTGTTGATTTTCTTTTACAACCTCGTTTGTCCACATGGAGATCAGACTTAAGACTGAGGTCTGCAGTCATTAGACTGCAAAATTAGAATTTCAAAAACCTACATCGCCTTGTTCTCAAGTTATTGCAATCACAAGATTTTCAGAAACCCTGACCTTTAGGTCGAGGTCACAGTGATTCGAACTCGAGATTTCTAGTAGATACACCCACGGTATCAAATTGAAACGTCACTTCATTCTCGAGTTTTACAAGCCCGGGTGTCCACGCCCGCCCAGCAGGAGGACGACAATACCCCGACATCTTTTACGGCTGAGGGGTAAAAAGCGAACAAGCACGTATGTATTATCTGCAGCTGGAAGGCACTATCTGAGGACGTCCCCCTACTCTCATAAATGTTTCTGTTTACACCTCTGTGAAACACATTAATCCAACAGTCTGACATGCCTCTTGTTGATGCAGGTCTGGCACAGATATACTCATCTTACCAAGCGATACGGAGTTATCAACATGAGTTTTAGGAGCTATTTGGAGTGTTCAATGTCACTCGATCCCAGCAACTGGTTTGGTAAGTCAAGCATTAAATGTGACACCAAGGTTGAGCTAAACTGTGAATCATTCTTCTTTTCATTGCTGCAGCCTCATTGCATCACCACAGAGTAGAATCGTTTCTAAACATTTGGCTGTGATCTAATGAAAGTGTCTTTTTTGCTGCTTTTATTTAGACATCATCTGCTCTGCGTACTGAGTGCTTCCAACCTGAGGTCTCCTGTGATATACAACAGGAGCAGGTCCAGTTACAGGTGTGCGGTTGAGCTAAAAAGCCTGTAAAGCAGCCTTCACGGGATCTTTTCTGTATCCATAAGGAGCTGAACGAATGACACAGCTTTGGATTTATAGGTCGAGGACTCCAGCCGGGTGGCAAGCTGCAGCGGGGCCCGGGCAGCACAGTGGCAACACCACTTCCATCTGTTTCCATGGTCTGCTCATATCTGCATGCTAATCCTTCTCTACCCACACCTTCATGAAAAACACCCCGGTGGCAGTGCTGCCGCTGCAGCTCGTTCAGGATGAGGAATGAGCGGAGCACGGAGCACAGAGACATGGACCTGAGGTTGATGGGATGTGAAATGCAGATAGAGCAGGGAGTAAAAATCTGAGATTAGTGGAAAACCAAAGGGGCGAGAAGCAGAACTGGCACCCTGGCTATCTAATTTCCACATAAAAATGCTGTCATCACTGAAGCCTGCGCACCTTGTAGATGGACTTGATGTTTGCTAATACATGTAAAACATGCAGAGGAAAGTCAAAGTCAGTTATCCGTCATTATATTAAGGTCTGAAGGTCAATGACATTCAGCGGGTGTTGAAGCACAGCTCCGTGCCTCCGTTCAGCAGATATAGCTGCTGGCAAAAGTCTTCTCAAGCTGACTAATCATTTGTGTATGCAGCTATAATATGCTTTCAATGTCTGAAAATACATATCATCCATCAAAGCACGATTGTAATGTCTTTGGGCTAGAAAAGGGCACTGGGAGTAGGTGTGGCATATCTAAGATCTAATAAATATACATTTCCTCAGGCAAGAAGAGGAAGCTGTGAGATCTAAGGATTCATTTCCTTCTCTGCCGACAGAGCAGATAAGGTTTGATACAGTGTAAGCATGCAAAAATCTATATTTTGCAAGTGAAATGTAGAATTTCACAAGTATATGTTTTGCTGCCATAGTTTATATAGCACTAAAAAGCACTAAATCTACAAGATTTGTCTGCTTTTTCAGAAAAGAAATATGCGGGTTGTGCTGTTTCATTTGGAAGCAAAAACAAAAAAATGTGCCATCTTATCAGAAAAAGACAGATCTCGGAGTCGTTTTGTTTCAGAGAAGAAGAAAAAACAGTGATGTCGTTTCATCAATTTGATCTCATGTCAGTTTTAATTAAAGAAAGAAAAAAAATCTTCCACCAACATTTTTCATTTTGCTAAATTTTGCCCAATTAAAAAGTTCTTATATGTGTCAAAAGAAAATGAACAGCAATATAACATAGCACTTTCCAGTTTTAGCTCTTTTTAGCACTGAGGGTTTACCATCACAGAGATGTGCAGGATGCGGAGCTCCTCCTTCGTAGAGACATTGGCTGGATCCTCAGTCGGTTCTGGGAGGCTCAGGCTGCCGTCTTGGTGATGGATGTGGAAGAGCAGAGTGCCATTCTCCAGCCACTGCTGCCTCCAGCGCACTAGAGGGATGTCCTCCGAGTTCCCAGAGATCTCTTTAAAAACATAAAAGACAAACACAAGGGCACTCAGAAGCTTTCTGTTATTGCACATAAAATATTACCAATATCTTGGAAGAGACCCATTTAAATTTGGACAGTTTACCAGCAAATGGCATCTTCTGATACTGGAAGGTTCAATCGTGCAGATATCAAATATGACAGAAAGTTAGCGAGTGAGCAGTCAAAGGCACGTGCAGTTTTAACTGCACAATAAAAAACACTACAAGCGTTCACTCAACTAACAAAATAAGACAGAAGGGACACATATTCAATTTAATTTAATTTATTTACAGCAGTCCTCCTCTGTCAACAGTCATGTCATGGTGCCTTATTTTGTAAGATAAAGATTCTACAACAAAGAAAACCTCAACAACCAGACAACCCACTACAATCAAGCACTTGGTGATAGCTGGAAGAAAAAACCCGATATCACAGCAAAGTGTGTGATAGACAGGCCGGTCCATCGTGCGCATTTAACACTTCGCTTCTCCAAAACGTGAAATGTACACACATGCAGTAAGATGCAGTAACAGCAGAGGAAGATGTTTTATTTCAGGCCAAAATGAAAATAATCACGGACATTTTAACACATGTACATGTAGATACATATTAGCCTCCTAGCTTAATAGTTTCTGGCGATTAAGGACTCTGGAATGCACTTTATACGTTTTTTACTCAGTACCGACTTCATGCCTTTAAATATGTTATCTCACCCTGCCGGTAATGCAATTCCTGCATGCATGTACATTTCACACTTTGGAGAGGCAAAGCATAAAACACGGTGGACCAGCGTGTCTGTTACAGGTTTTGCCGTGATACTAAGTTGGAAGAAACCATCAGAAGATACAGGCTCAGGGAGGGGCAGCCCCTGTAAGACAATAACAATTATACAACTAAACGTCTTTACGCAGAAACAGAAACATCTGACTTATTTTAACCTCTATTGACAAAACAGTGAAGGTTTGTTTTATGTCAGTTAGGAGACAACAGAGAAAACATGTGACAAGAGAGTGATTGAAATCATCAACCTCTATATTCCACATGATTAAAGTAACATATTTACACACATTCATAGTCCCCAGGGGACGAATCCTCCCACGTCACTCGTGTTTTTCACATTCCACAACAGATCATTGCATACTGGGTGCTAGATGAAGAGTCAAGGTTAATCCCTTTACACTTCCTCTAGTACCACCATCAGGTTGGACTTTCAGAGCATTTAGCTCAAAATGCCACTTTTACTAAGTATAACCCACAGAGATCATCATCTCTGTCACCTCTTGTTTGCATGGGTAACAAAGTTTATTGGCATTGTCGACCAAGACGCCTGCAATCTGATGAGCAATTTCATATTTGCAGCGCTCGGCACCCGTAACCTGAGAGATTCAAGGACAGTCGTGACAGTTGTGACATTTTCTATTACAGTAATTCATTCATTCAGTCTGCATTGTCCGGAAATGATTTATGCAAATACGTCGAAATGGATTGCACTGTTTTAGCGTTTTTCTGATCCCTGCTTATACCACTCCCACAGCTGACAGCCGTTATATCCATGGAAAAAGAAAAAAAAGAAAAAAAATAAACCCACGAGAAAGAAATGAGTAAACAGTGATTTTATGGAAGCAGTGGAGCATGAGAAACATTGTGCTTTGTGTCATACCTCAGCTCCCAAGACAATAAATTCCCCTCCTAGCTATTTGAAATATTAGTGATGTACGCCAAAACACACAGAGTGCAGAAATGGAAAACATTATGAATGCATGGCAGAGCGTTATGGGTGATTTTCTGTTATGTAAGTGTGAAGAGTAGCAAATGCATCAGGTTCATAAGTTAGCAGAAGTCCTGGAAGACATAAATCGAAACAGAGATCACTTAAATTGCAGCTTAAGTGGAATATAGCGTATGTTCCAGATGTGATTTTATGACTGACTTTCAGCAGCACTAAGGAAAGCAAGGATTTGGTGATCAGATCACGGTCTAGGATCAAACTGGTTAGGTATGTTGTACCTGAACACTATATTATATTGCATCAGGTTGGAGTTTCAGAGCATTTAGCTAAAAATGCCACTTTTACTAAGTATAACCCCACAGAGATGCTATCATCTCTGTCACCTCTTGTTTGCATGGGTAACAAATTTTATTGGCATTGACGTGCAAATCAACAGATCATTGCATAAGTGACTTGGACTGTGAGACCTACATTCCGCCTCCAGATTAACACTTTCATTCATTTATTCATGCATTCATTCAGTGAGTGACTTATAAGCCTATAGAGCATGGAATGTGCGGAAGTGCTTCAGGAAGGTGAACGCGCGCAAAGCTACTGGTCCGGACGGGATTCCCGGCCGCGTCCTCAAGTCATGCGCGGCTCAGCTGGCTGGAGTGTTCACACACATCTTCAACCTTTCCCTTTCTCTGTCTGTAGTCCCAGCCTGCTTCAAAATGGCCACCACACTGCAAAAACTCAAAATCTTACCAAGTATATTTGTCTTATTTCAAGTCAAAATATCTAATCACACTTAAAATAAGCCATAATCAGCTAAAGAGTAACGTTTCAGTGAGATATAGGAACTTGTTTTTAGACAGTGCATCTTGGATATCTTAAGTGAAAAACTCTTGAAAACATATTGTTTTGAGTCATATCTCACACGAAACAAGCTTTTTTGGCATTTCATAAACGTTTTAAGCTGCTGTGTTATTTGTAAAAGATGTATCATCTTGTTTCAAGAAATAGACCTAACTTGAATCAGGACATCAAATCTACTTTATTGAGAACTGCAGGTTAATATCATGCCCAACATTGCATTATTATGAGTCTTAGTATCTTAAGCACAGTGTATTTATTTTTCTTACATACCAGTCAAACCATATCAATGTGACATTGAAAAAGAGGCAAAACACTGAAATTGTTTCCCTCACTGAACAGATTGCACCAAAAGTAAAATAAAAAGTAAATAGAACAATTTTTTTGCCAGTCTTTAAAAACCTTATTTCAGCCCACATATTCACAAAAGACTCAAGAATAATGTTTGATGATGTCAGTTAGATCATACTTCACTGGAATGTACTTGCTGTTATTAAAGTTTACATAGTGGTATGCTGTATAATCAACAAGATTTCCAGCATCCACAAAAATATTTGCCTGAGCTAGACAGGGAACTTCTACCTCATAAGCTAAATATTGATCATTCCACCCAACTGTAGAGAGAGGCTGGCATTCAAAACAATACACAGATGCATTTACAATATAGATGTTTTTAACAAGTGCAAACTCTGGAGCATCATTTATGACATCAGAAATAACCAAAGATTTTTCACATGAATGTATATTTCCATGTAGCATAATCCACTGTACAGAAACTACATGTTCAACTTGCTCAATGAAGTCTTTAATCTTGCCTTCTACATAATGAACATTTTTCACCTCTTTGGCTGGACCCATGTCGACTTCACTTGAAAAAATGGGATGTTTCTCATGCACGTTCTGACTACATTCATAAAGTTGGTTGTGCTTCACAAGAGATTTACAAATATTCTTAAAACTACTTTTCAGAGCCCACTGCTTGAAGAAACAATGTTTTGACTCAAAACGCATACACATATGCCTCACTGTAGGACCAAGAGCCTTAATCTGAGAAGGAAGATGCAGTAAATAATGCTGTTTAGGTATAATATTTTCATCTGGAAACAGTTGAAATGTTTTAAATGCTGCTCTATTAAAAGCTTCAATCTGGAGAGAGTTGAGACAGCAATAATAGGTGAAAACAGAATTTTTATGATCTCTAACATGTTACGTAGCATTTGTGTGTAATGATTTTCTCCAATTTTGTCCATAAGAAATGGAAGGATCTTCAACAAAACCAGCATCTGCCCAGCTGACTGTTTCAATTTATTGTCATTTGATGACAGCGTACTGACAGATATGGGGCAAGGCTTATCCCTCACATCAACAGGAGAATAAGGGAAACACAAAATTGCACTATTGAATGAATCTAAGTTCATTTGCCCTGAAAACACAAGATTCTTTAAAACACATTTGATTTCATATGGGGCAACGCCTTCAAGAATAACATGCATGATGTCTTGCGGGGTTTGATTGATTATATCAACGTGAGGAGATTCTGTTAACTTGCTTCTCCTGTTTATACCATACGTTATTTTTAGTTTGTCTTTCAGAAAGTCCGTACTTGCCTTCTCAATGTCATTACATTGCCTGTTATGACTGGCCATGGTCCTTTTAACAAAAAAATCTTCATTAAATTTTTCCTGCATGTCTTCAAAGTGGCATTCGCAGTGCCTGCATTTACTGTAGGCAAAACCCACTCCTTCCTTAAATCCAGCCACTTCATGCTGAGCTAGAGTGTCTCCACACACAGATATGAGTGCCCCATGAATTGTCCTCTCACCACTTGCAGTGACAACTTGGACACCATCACACAGCTCAATTAAGTCACGGTTAATCCTCTCAAATATCTCATCTATACCACAACGGGAAAGATCTTTTGATTTTACCATGGCAAGCAGACGAATAGCAGGAAGTCTTGATCTGTACTTAGGGCTGATGTTACCTAAGGTGTAATAAATCAATAACAGCTTGTTCTTGTTTGCCCGAGATCCAAGAGGATTGCATAGTTCAATTTCATCTGTATATAAAATCAACTGTAATGCTGTAGGGACTTTAATAAACAGTGGGTGCCACTTAAAAATGTCTCCATCAATGAAATCATGAAGAAAGCCATCCTTGCATGGCTTTGGCCTCTCATCAATCATTGCAAGCATTCTTGGATGTGATAGCAGTTCCTCCAAACTTTTCACCAACGGTATGTAATGAAAACAATGGTCTTTAATGGCAAGAACTCTGGAGTCTCCACGCTTCGAATAACAGACTGTTTGTTTTGTGACAATAATCTCTGGTTCAACTGGTTTTAACAGTTCTTTGATGGTCTTGTCCTGCAAATGGGTGGAAGCAATTTGAGTGAAAGGGTCAACAAACTGGTCAAATACCCCCACTCCATCACTCTTTAGTTGATCCAGGTCCCCAGAATGTCTCTCAATCATGTCACTCATTTGTTGTTTTAGGTGCTCCAATAATACGGCCTGATATTGCTGGATTCCACTCACGATGTGGTTAACAGCTCTCTGTGGAAGAGGAAAAAACAAAGGAAAATCCTTAATTACAAAATTCATATGAGAACACAGTCAACATGCAAACTCACAGAGACACAATTTTTGAAAAATGAAACCTTCAGTTACATAAAGTTAGTGAGATGCAATGAGCAAAATAAGTTACCCCCACCACCCAATTTTTTTTGTAAAGAATAATATTGCCTTATGCAACGTTAAAACCTTGTTTTCACTTAATTATAATGCATTTTGAGGAATCGGATCATAGGTGGAAATGCAAATTGAAAATTTGTGTTGTGTGTATTATGTTGTCTCTATTCTTAGCTCATGCTAAGGAAATATAGTGATAGGCAGATTTTGGATGCAACATACATGTCTATTTCCATATATAGTGGGGGAGTGAGATCTGAGTGGTCACCCATGAATTACATGGAGACACATTCGAATGTCAGGTGTTTCACTCGCATACCTATAGCTGTCCATTTATGATCAGATCATTCAAGATGCCAGGTCTGAACAGTGCCCAAGTTATAGCTTGAGCACTGTTAAGCATAAGTTAAGCATATTGCTTTTAGGTTCTCTAACAATGAAATACAATTCAATGGAAAATTAATGGCATAAATTACCTGTGTCAGTCGATGGGTTTCCTTGGCTTGAAGAAGAAATGCAGTTGCATGGTTATAAATGTCAAGATTCAGGTGACCCTCTCCATCTTCTTGAAATCCACTCTGAAACAGAATAACAAAAACATATCTATTAAAACAGAAATAAATAATTGCATTGATAGGTAGAAATCACCAAACAATATTGCATTCATTAGTTAGCTAGATTCATGCCCATAAGGTACAAGGTAGATGTATTTTTACTGACTGATGTCTTTAATTTGAGCTTTTAAAATGACAACTAAAATGACAAACAAAGCAGTACTTGATAATAGATTAATAAGACTAGCAAAGCACATGGAGAGTTCAGTACAGTATAGTTTAAATTCCTTGATCATGCCTGATCACCCCCAAAATTGAATTACTTGTTTATTGGCCCATTTGTGACATTTCCTGAAAATTTAAAATCTGTCCATAACTTTGAGTTATTTTGCTAACAGTCAGACAAATGCCACCAAAAACATAACCTCCTGAGTTACTAAGAAAAAAAGGTAAAGAAAAGAAAAACAAAAGATAGTTTTAGAAAAAAAAGTAACAGTTAATGTTGTCAGTAGTCTTACTGTTACTTCAGAAATGCAAATAGTTATTTATAACTGATTACTCATTTAAAAAATATACAAAATAACTTACTGATTGGTTTGTATGAAAGTAATTAGTTATGTCAGTTATTTACTGTCGGACAAGTTACTGACAATTTGAAATATGTTATATTTAGTAGTTTCACCTTTAAAAAAAAAAAGACCAATACTGACAATAAAAGTAATATTGACTTTAATGCTCTTATTAATGTGAAGATGAGTATTTTTTTGTGTGTTTAAATTTTTTTTTGACAGTAACTCTGAACAAATCATGTAATTTTGGTTTGCTTTGCCTAATAGTCATTCTCTTAGGCTACGTCCACACGTACTCGGGTATTTTTGAAAACGCAGATTTTTCTATGCGTTTGCACCTTTCGTCCACACGTAAACGCCGTTTTTGGTCACTGAAAACGGAGATTTTTAAAAACTCCGGCCAGGGTGGATATTTTCTAAAACTCCGTTTTTGCATTTACATGTGGACAGAAAAATGGAGAAAACGCAGTGTCAAAGGTGTGCTCATTTTTTGACGTCACACTGTGCGCCACGTTATTATTTCGGTGAAATGAATTTCTACAATACTGTTACTTCTACTCTCTGCACTGTTTAAATGCTTACATATACACACAGTTACTGTCCCTCCACACATACCACTTGCTTCTGCTTCTATGCCCCAGCTTTGTTTACTTTTTCCCACCGAGGCTTCTAGACTTCTGATTGGCCAACATTTCTGCACGGTTAGGAATATATCGCCACCTGTTGCTTTGGCATGTTCATAGCAGTGTTTTCCTTCATTTCTGCCTTTACGTGTGGACGGGATTATTTTTTAAAACGAAAACGGAAAATCTCCGTTTTCAAAAATACCCGTGTACGTGTGCACATGGCTTAAATTGACCTTGAACACATATGTAAACATGATAGCGACCTATTCAGTTAGCTGACTGGCTTTTACCAGCTGATTTCAACACGTATTTCAACAATATATCAACTTTTTTTAAACTAATAGGACTTTCTGCAAAGTTTGGATGCATTCACCGGAGCGAACGAACGGATGACTGGGAAAAAAAAAAGTCTGACAAGACTGCAGCTTTGCGTTTCTGCCACAGCTCTCATTTACGTTTCAGGTGAGTTACTTAATTTAGCGAAACAACTAGTTCGACACTCATCACTGTTAAAATAAAAGTACAACATGAGTCTGTCAAAAACAACACATTTAATGGACGTACTTGGATCTGCCAAAGTAAATGCTAACATTATGTTACAGCTTCTGCAGCTCGTTTCTCTGGCTTTTGTTAAAATAACTTACCGTTAGTGCGGGGATGCTTGAGCCCTCGTCAGTTACTGAAGAACTGGCGTTAGTTTGGTTGATTGGGGCCGTCCTTTCACCTGCTCCAGGTAAACCGTGGCGGGTTGATCCATCCTCCTCATCCGCTTCCACTCCGAGAAGGTGACGCGCGTGTGTCCGCTTTACGTGATAGTAGAAAGAGTTATATACTCTGTACTCACTCGGACAGCCATCAATTCCACACACCACGCGAAAGTCAGGGCTGCGGCTGTGCATGGTATTAATGTGACTCAAAAGTTGTCTCAGACTCAATGCTACAAACACGTAGCATATAAAGCAACGCCAGGTCATGTTGGAAGCTAGTATGTTTCATTCGGTAGCGCGGGCTGCAGTTGTGCCGTAAAATAACTCGTTACCATGGTTAAACGCGCCTGCTAAATTGTCGTAAATGTGGGGGATAAAGTAAATTATTTTTTTTATTAACCTATAATAATTAACGTTATTTTGCAATGCACAAAGACAGTTGTTTAGTTTAAAAACCAATCAATCATCCTTTTAGGATTTTTGGGCCAAAGAAATGTCAGGCAAATTGAAGACGAACTTCGTTTCTGGCTGTCGTGAATGATCTGGTGGACATCTTAAGTTCATGTAGACACGTGCCTGCCACTACTGTCCCAGAGTTCTTTGCATTCGCGTTTCATTGGAAGTAAGTTAAAATGTATTATACAGTGCTCATTTTTTGTACATATTACACTCCTTTCGAAAGTTCTAAATGTTTTGGTGTGTTTATATTGTGTAACGTTGCAGCGGAACAGTGACTGGACGAGGCAAGCTAACGCCAAAAAAGCTAACTAGTGTGCTAAGTAGGCTAACAGCATGGAAGGACTGGATGAGGTCACAGTGTCGGTTTTAAAGGGTAATGTATGCAAATTTATTTTTAAACAGATTAAATGGACTTATGTTTTACATAGGTGTATGAACACGGAAGTGTGCAAATTACATTATTTTATAAATAATGTCGTTGATGATGTTTAAGTAATTTTTTTACCTTCCATTTCATGTGATCATTTCCTCATTTTAGGAACATTTGTAGTTATTTGTTTTACTTATGCAAGTGTATTTATTCATCCTTAGAGGTGGATAATTCTCAGTAACATTTACCAATTTACATTTAATTGATTAACTTTTGGGGAAAAAAAGTACTTAAGAGTAGTTTTACTGCACTATAGTTTACACTTTTACTTGAGTAGATTTGTAAAGAAGTAACTGTACTCCACTACATTCCAAAAAGCTCAGTTCCTTTAATAATATCTAAAGCTGGATAAAAATTCAGTGTCCAATATATAAAAAATGAGGTCAACAATGCTACTAAAGTAGTGTGACAATTTGTCTGTAAACAGAATTTTTCCACAGCAGTTAGCCCAGCAGATATATATATTTTTAATTTAATTAAGTAATTTTTTTGAGGAGAATACTTTTTTCTTCTACTTCATTTTATTTTGAAGTAACACTACTTTTACTTAAGTACAGTCTTTTTAGCATGTTGATCATTAGCTCTATACAAAAAACAGTAGCAGACAATGAGGTATCCACATTTCTATACTAAACTAGTTAGCAATAGCAACACAATTTTAATGAAGTGTCAACTTTCATAGTCTCATCTCTCATGCAGTTTCCTTTGTAGGGCATAATTTCATCTTGCTATGTTTTTCTTCCAATGTGTTCATAGCTGCAAACATCAGCGAGGGAATGATGGGCACCCTGTCTCGTGAAGACTTGCAGGATCTTTTCCCAGGCCCAGAGAACTTTTTACGGAGAAAAGCTGTCTGGCGTGCCTGTCAGGATGTACTGGAGGTCAGTTTCTCAGTCACTCACCACCACTTAAAATTGGCATCGTCGTGTTTTTGTCCGATTACAACTAGTTTAACCGCGGGCAGAGTTGAATGGCTCTTCACTATTCCCCCCTCTCCCCACACACACACACACACACACACACACACACACACACACACACACAAAAAAAAAATTGCGTTTTGCTTTTATTCATTATTATTTATTTTATAGGAATCTGGCCAAGATGACTCAAAATCTTCAACCAGGTCCTCCATTAATGAGTCACCCAAGCAACAGACATCCACTACTGTAAATGCAACTGCTTCAAAATGCACAAGTTCTGAAAAGGTTGCGAAGTTATTCTATCCAGAATATGTATTGCACACTGACACTGAGCTTGAGCAAGTCCGCCAACAATACTTTGAGTTGTCAAAGAAAGGTGAAGAGCGCAGCTGCAAAATGTCAAAGGAGCTCAGATGTCGGCTCATCCGAAACACCATGACTAGTATGATTGCAATCCTGAGGGCAAAAGGGGATGGAGAATCGCATAGATACCCATCAAAACCAGAAATTACAGCAATGGCAAAGAGAATAGTGCAGTACTACCCTATGCTACAGGACCAAGGCATCAAGAATACATGGGTAAGTGAAATGCATCCACTTCAATACCAAAGTGTTTCACGTTGGACATTTTAGTAGTGGTTGGAAAAATGTATTAAATGTCCTATACAGGTTACTGTGTACACACAGCTAAACAAAAGACTGCAAAATGTGAGATCCCCCCAAAAAGCCACTCCAGATGGGAGACATTCAAAGAGGTAAGGCTGCAACTAATTAATTATAAATTTAACTATGATAATTCTGTTATTCATTTTCCTCATTAATTGATAAGTTGTTTAGTCAGTACGATGTTTGAAAGTTGTGAAAGTTTTTCCCCAAAAGTCTTCTTTTGTCCACAACCTGACAATTTTAATTTCAACGATAGAGGACAAACAAAAAAGCTAAAATCATGTTTGGGCATTTTATTAAGGAAAGAAAGAAGTGATCCAATGTGATCAATCAAGTATTTGGTGACCTGCTTTTAGTTTCCTCACCTGTTTTAGCATGAAAGGAAGAAGCACTTTGTGTTACACTTTGTATATATGAAAATGGCTATACAATAAAGATATGAATTGATTGAGTTTATAGTTGATAACTAATTGATTAACTGACTAATCTTCGCAGCTCTGCCAAGAGGCGATGTCTTGATCAGCCAAGTGACGTAGAAGAAATGGATTCAAGTGACTCAACAATCATTCTGGATCTGTCCACAGAAGGGAGGAGCAGCCCAGAGTCGGCCAGTAAAACAAGTGAGTTAGAAGGTGAGTTTCAACTTTACATTTACAAACTGTGTGGTCATCATAAAAAAATAAAACAAATATACCTGCATGTTGAGTCAAGATGGCAGTCCTGACATGACAGAAGTAAAAGGCTTTAAAATGGGCATCAGAAAATGATAACTACATCACATTTTTCCTGTTTTATCATCAGTTTGTTAACATTTCTGTGGAAATTAATGTTAATAAAGTATTGGTATTAATAAAAGCCAGTATATTATAAATTTAAAGAGCTGGGTACTGTGGTGTGTTTATAGTATAAGTCTGTGCAACATCACTGTCTCTAACCACTCAGTATATCATGTAAAGTAATGTTTTTAAAAAACAATGTGCCTCACTAGAGGCTTTTTTTTTTCTCTTTTTAGCTGTTTTTTAATTTAGGTTCCAAACTAATTTTTAAAGTGTATTACCCTGACACAAAATATCTCTTTGCTATGTCTTTAAGGAAAAAGGAAAGCACAAAACCTACTTAAGGAGAACCCTCTACCCTGCCAAGTCCTAATAGTGAGTCCATCCAACTGCCGCTGTGTGTGTGTGTGGGCAGTTCTTTATAGGGGTGCACTTGTGTGCCTACATATAATTGTATATGATTGCATGACCATATGTAAATTGGCATTTACATGGTAAATATTTTGAAAAATGAATAAGTATTTAATAGTTAAGTTCAGAGCTGTATTTTTTTTTTTTTTTTAAGATTTAACTCCATTAAAGTATAGTCTGTGGACACTTGTAATTTTAATGACATAATTAATGACAGATTTTTTTTTTAAAGTGAGAGACATTGTTTATGTAATTTTGTGTCTTGCAGCAAACAAGCCTGCAGATATCAACAGTCCAGACACCCACTGTCCAGCAACCTTGGCCAAACACTACAAGACCCTACAAACTTTGTTTAAAAGAAAAAACCCAAACCAGCAGGATGTCTCTCAGCTCCTGGATTTGGAATTTTCAGCCAGAAGAGCATTCATTGATTCAAATACTATTCGCGAGGAGGACAGACACAAAAAGGTTCTAGAAGCATATCCTTGCTTCAAGGACATTGGACATGTAAGTCATTGTTGAATCCATGTGATTCAAGCCAAACAATGTTTATCATACCAACTTCTTGCTCCTCAGTGATGCATTGACATGTTTGTATTGGTATGCTGAATATTTTATAGGTGATGGAGGAGCTTCATCGCATTTTGGATAAAGAAAATGCCAACTTCATCAATGAACTGAAGGGAAGATGGCAAGATTTCTGCCAGAAAGTGCAGTTTTTTGGTGTATGGAAAAAGACGCTGAAGCCCCCAATGGGAATGGATAAAGGTAAGCAATGATGTTTTGGTGTTATTGGTCATCAGAGTATAGTTTGGATCTTTACGGACTACTGCTTTAACATGCTTAAAGTAATGTCACTGAGGACAGGAGGAGGAGAATTTGAAATTTTAAAGGCCTAATCCCCCACCCCCCCTCTCCTTCTTGAAGGAGCTGAAAGCCGCACCTTTACTAGTTATGCGCAGGGAAAACAGACTCAACGCTACAAAAGGTCACTGGCCAAAAATTTGTTGTTGTTGTTTTGTTTTTTTTGATCTTGAGGATTTTGTTTAAGTGTGGTAATGAGATGATGATTCTTTCTTCTGTATAGCTGAACAGGCTCTTGAGATCCTACATGTGCTGCCATCACTGTTCCCATCCACCTCTGCTCCTCCAAAGAGGGCACGTGATGCGAGTGAGGCTCTGGTGCATGTCCTTGAGGTGAGTTGTGTAAAATGTAGCAGTTGTTTTTTGTTTTTGTTCTTTTTGGGACAACAGTATTAAAAAAATGCTTCTTCTGATGAGTGCCAAAGTATTTTATATTCACATATTATATGTTCTAAGCCTTCAAAAGGCACCTAAAACACATTTTTGGAATGAGGGTTCTCACAGGTTAGATCTGTGACCAGTAAATACAAACATGGATGCATTACGTGGTAGCACATTTTTATCACCTCAATGATACCTAATTAAATGTAGCCTTGGTTTTCTGTTTTTCAGGAAGGCTAGACAGATGTGAACAGTAATTCCATCGAGAATAATTAAAAGTAGCAATTTCAGATGTGTTTTCTCAGAACCTCAACTTTTGTTGTAATTTAGCTTTAGTTATGTGTTTGAAACAAAAGTGCATCATCCTTACAAAAGTATGTCCGTGTTATGTGTTAAAGGACCAAGAAGACCCTAATACCTATCTGATGAAACGTCCTCTCTCCTGCCCAGTCCTGATTGTGAGTCCATCCAACTGCATCCTAGCGGTAGGAGATGTGCCAATAACCACGTTTCCAAAAGACTTGGTTACCGAGGGTGCTTTATACCTTATGGCCTACTATTACACCCTTCACCTTACATACCCATACTCTGCTTTCCGTCATACAGACGGAGGTTCTCTTGGACAAAATCCATGAGAGAGATCTCACATCATCTTACAAGAAGAGCATGGCTGAGTGGACTGCTTTTATTGGCCAGTAAAGCCAATATGGTCAGATGGACTATAGGAAAGCACTTCCTCTCTCCTTCCACGGCTACTACAGTCCATGTTGGTTGTGATTGATTTTCGTTTGGCCAGGTTAGTCCAGTGTTATAATTAAGGGTGCACAATAATATTGGCTAACATGCCGGCATTTTGTGTTTGGTTTGTGCAGTGCAGACAGCCTCGCTTTTAGTTAATTTTAAGATTTATTTTTTTTTATTTTATTTTTTTTAATGTTGAGTTTAGACAGAGGACTATTCAGAAAATAGGCTCTACTGTGAAAGAGTAAATTGACTAAGCTGAGACTGACTAGTTTGGTATAAAAGTAAGAATTGCTTTATTGTGTATTGGCTAGTACAACTGTAAAATATTAGATATAGCTGAAAAATCAAATACTGTGCATCCTTAATGATAATTTTATGGTATTGTTTGAAGAATGTGGTCAAATGTTCATGTTAAAAGCACTTTGTAATAATAAACGTTACAGGTTGAGGAGTTTTAGCCTAGCAGTGTTTGTCTGTACTTTGCCTGTGCAATGCACATATGTTACAGGTGTGTTTAGTGTTAGATTGGGCAGGGGAAAAAGTCACTGCAAAATGGCTTTCTTTTATGTAGTCCCCTCTGTTTATGGGGTTTTATCAATAAAGTTGTTGCTTTTGAAGTCTATAGTTCTCTTTTTTTTTTTTTGTCTTATAAGCAGTAGGTAAAAGTCTTGAATATGGGGTAAATTCACTAGAAATAGAGAATTATTACAAAAAAGATTGCCTAATACTAGTAAAAGAATGCTAACTTTAGTACATTTTGTCTCGAAATGCCAATTTCTAATCTTATTTCAAGTAAGGTGTTGGACTTAAATCTAGATGGGTGTCACGTTTTTAGAACTGAAAACAAGTTATATACACTGAAAACAATGAGGATGATGTTGGGAGGTTTATAGAAAAAATGCTTTTTTTGAGGCGAAAATACTACTTTTGAGCACCACAAACTTATTATGAGACACAAAAACTTCACAACACTAGTAAAATATAGCTAAGAATGAGTTTTTCCAGCTAATTTCAAGATCTCGTAAGGCTTGATTCACTGTCTTATTTCAAGAAATCTTGTCAAGAGAATTTTCACTTGTTCCATTGGCAGATTTTTTCACTTATTTCAAGCAAAAAATAACTTGTATTAAGTTTTTTTTTTCTTGTTTTTGGAGGGCCATTTTTTCCAGTGCATCGTCCCTGTACCCAAATCCTCCACCATCTCCTCATTGAACGACTGGCGACCTGTAGCCCTGACCCCCATCGTAAGCAAATGCTTCGAGAAGCTGGTCAGGGACTTCATCTGCTCTGCACTACCCGACTCACTGGACCCTCTACAGTTTGCATACCGCCACAACAGGTCCACTGATGATGCCATAGCCCTGACACTACACACTGCCCTGTCACACCTGGAGAAGAGAGACACGTATGTGAGAATGCTGTTTGTAGATTACAGCTCAGCATTCAATACCATCGTTCCCTCGAAGCTGGACAGGAAACTGCAGGATCTAGGACTGAGCAGCTCCCTCTGCAGCTGGATCCTTAGCTTCCTGTCTGACAGACGCCAGGTGGTCAGACTGGGCAGCATCACCTCATCCCCCATCACACTGAACACTGGTGCTCCACAGGGGTGTGTACTGAGCCCTCTCCTGTACTCACTCTACACCTACGACTGCACAGCCACTAACAGCTCCAACATCATTGTGAAGTTTGCGGACGACACTACAGTGGTGGGTCTTATCACCAACGGTGATGAGACGGCTTACAGGGAGGAGGTCAGCGCCCTGACCCACTGGTGTCAAGACAACCATCTCACCCTCAATGTCGCAAAGACAAAGGAGTTGATAGTGGACTTCCGGAGGTGCAGAGAAGTACACACCCCCATCACCATCAACGGCGCTGCTGTGGAGAGAGTGAGCAGCTTCCGGTTCCTTGGAA
Organism: Aulonocara stuartgranti; assembly: GCF_965226115.1. NCBI lineage: Eukaryota > Metazoa > Chordata > Actinopteri > Cichliformes > Cichlidae > Aulonocara > Aulonocara stuartgranti. The sequence goes on along the minus strand of NC_138954.1, from coordinate 33,138,514 downwards.
TACATCTGGCTGAGGATCTTACGTGGTCAGTACACACAAACAAAACAGTGAAGAAGGCGCAGCAGCGCCTCTTCTTTCTCAGGAGACTGAAAAGATTCGGCATGAGCCCCCGCATCCTCAGGACCTTCTATCACTGTGCCATTGAGAGCATCCTCACTGGATGCATCACCACCTAGTATGGCAACAGCACCGCCTACAACTGCAAAGCTCTCCAGCGAGTAGTGCGGTGCTCTGAACGGATAATTGGAGGTGAGCTTCCCTCCCTCCAAGACATCTACAGGAAGCGCTGCCTGAGGAAAGCGGGGAGGATCATCAAGGACTCCAGTCACCCCAGCCATAAACTGTTCAGACTGCTTCCATCAGGAAGGAGGTTCTGCAGCATCCGGTCCCGTACCAGCAGACTGAGAGACAGCTTCTTCCATCAGGCCATCAGACTGCTGAACACGTCATAGACACCTCAGCTTCACTACTGGAACTTTAACATTATGCACTCCATACTGTATATAAATGCCACTTGTTTTGCACATATTCAACTCTGTATATTTTATTATTATTATTATTATTATTTTATTTTTTTTACTATTTAATTTGTAAAAATGTGTATACACACACACACACACACACACACACACACACACACACACACGTAGGAAAATATTTAGTATACACATCCAGAAATGCATACACTATTATATATTGTACATATATTTATTAGTTTCAGGTTGGCCATTCTTGTTTTTTGCTCGTTTGTGTTGTTGTGTTTGCACATCTCTGTTGCTTGTGGGGCTCGCACACAAGAATTTCACTCGCATGTGCTGTGCCAGTGTGCCTGCACATGTGATGTGACAATAAAAGTGATTTGATTTGATTTGGAAGACTCTTTGTCTTTATGTCTCACACAGCTTCATGTTTCTGTCGCAAAAGCATCTTTAACTACTACCAGTTATTTTGACTCTTCATATTCAAGAGTCTCATAAGTAAAGTAAGTAAAAACTCAACTGAAATCTTTTAACATGAGAGTCCTAACAGAGAAAAGAATAAGGGATTACATTTCAGCTTACTGGCTAGTCTTCATTAGCTCCATGAAATCAGTTTACAATCCACATTTACAACTGAATGACCTGACAACCATACATTAAAATCCCCGTATTCCCCATAATATCATACTGTATTCTAACAGAACACTCAGCTCTCAGCAGATCTGTTGACTTATTTGTCGTTTAAAGCGCTTCGAGTGCTGCAGGAGAGTAGAAAAGCGCTATATTAGAATCAGTCCATTTACTTATTTGTGGTACCTAAACTTACCAAAATAGAACAGGAGGCAGAGCTTGTGCTGAACTTGTGCCACATAATAAAATGGGAATGACATGTAAATTCAGTTATATAAAACAAATGAAATGTATATTTATATAACATTTACATGAAAATAAATAGAATTCAGAAATGAACAAACTCTGGATAAAACCCTTTGAATTGTAACCAAAATCCAGTGTCTGAAAACTAAAAACAAAACTCACAAAATCAAGAAAACTTGACAAGTGGAGAAATGTGAGACTTTCACTTGACAGAAACTGAGACTTGTGTACTTTGTGTCTTTGTATTACAGTTTTTATGATTGCTGGCTGGAGCCATTATTTCCATTTAAAATTCTTATTAGGAATTTGCACATCAAGTCCTCTTTACTGCCACCATTTAAAGTATGGTTCACAGTGCACATCCTCACCCTGTTTATGGATTACTTTGGAAACCAATGCCTCTGAAATAGACTATTACGCTAATTGCTAGCATGACCCAGTACAGTGCACAAATCTATTATCTAAATATATTACGCTTGCTCTACTGCTATACAAGCTATCAAATAATTTATACCATAAAGAACTTAACCGAGCAGCAAACACAATGGTAATGCATAGCAGAAATAAAAAGTGAGGATGAACTGAAAGCACCCAGTCCATTAACAAACATTCCATAATTAATCAAAGTCCACAGTGTTTGGTGCAGCGGAGGACTGATTGTTGCAGGGAGAAATCACAATATGCAAATAATAAAGAGGATTAGGCGTGATCAAAAGAATAAGCCCAGGACTCATTGATGAAAACAGTAAAGTAAAACACTCAGTAGGACAGGAACAAGGACTGGGAAAGCATGGGGAGGCTACACAGCAGTGCACTGGCAAAACACGAAAGTGCTAGAAACACCCAGCGCTATCAGCACTAAATCTACTTAAAGCCATGTGTGGAGAGCTTTATATAAACACAGGCTAACCACATTCCACACTAGAGCATTACGCTGATAAGTGGCTGAGACGTAGCTGCAAGCCAGATTTTCCTGCTGATCACAGGCTTTTGCACAGCTTGCCAAACTTCAGGGGCATGTATCACCTTACACAATTTTAGCACCTGCACATCATGGGACCTCACTGATTCAAGGCTTCAAATTCTGTATACGTATATATAAGTTCTATCTTTGCACACATTTCATGTTTCAACATAAAGAGAAAAAAGCAGAGAACCAAAGGGTAAAAGGGAAGAGTAATTTTTACACATAAGCTAGTAATTAGGAGAGTTAGCAGCCTGCAAAGAGCAGTTGCAGACTGTCCCGCGGCACTGGAGCAGCTTTGCCAAGCCAGAGAAAATTTACTTAGGTGATGTCTTCAGGGTTATACAGGTTGATTTTTACATAATTAGCATTATTGCTACGAGTTTTTACTTATTTAGGCTGTTAATCAGCCACAGAAGGTTGAACACATAAATTACTGCATTGAGGATATCAAACACAACTGGATTTGTTGAATAGGTCTTCAGCAAGTGCCAAGCTATAATAAACAGCATGCTTTAAGTATGTGAATGGATTCCATGCCATATATCAGACATCAACTACACAAATACAACAAGACAATCACATTGCTGTTCTGTTGTCGGGTCTTTGGCACCTTGAGGTGACGGATTTGGCAACAGATAAACAAAACAGGACTGAATTGAATTATTTTTTGCTAAATGGAAAAAACAGATTGTAACATTAAGTGTGGGTCTATCCATTTAACGATACACTTATATGTTCTGTTTCAGAACATATGAGTGTATATTCTGGCACATCAATCTCTGAATGTGGGGCAAACACAAATAAATGATTCGTCTCTGTTTCCTGCACAAATCCAGTTTTTTATTTTCATTTAATTTGGAGGCTGTTTACTTTTCAGTTAGATTTGTAACGCTCTGTTTTATTTGTTGCTTGAAAAAGTTTTTATTTATTTATTTATTTTATTTTTTGGAGGGTATGCCCCAGGGCAGCTGTGGCTACAACTGTAGCTGCCTCCACCAGTGTGTGAATGTGAGCGTGAATGAATAATGGAATTGTAAAGCGCTTTGGGTGCCTTGAAAAGCGCTATATCAATCCAATCCATTATTAGTAGTAGTAGTAGTAAGTAATATAAAATACAAATAAAAATGTCATATTCTTATGTGCAAGGATAATGGATAGGGTTAATCACTGATAATGATTTTAAAGGGTTAATTAGTCCCAGTAAAGAGTAAAGTTCTTCTTCTATCACTGGAAGGATTTCATATGTATGCCTGAAAGGCTCTCTCTATAAACACTTACCTGCCTTAAACTATTCATTGAATGAGCTGACGCCATTGATATTTTGTGCACACTCTGTACACGCATAAGATTACAATACAGCACTTCACCTTGTGCTCTGTGAGTGTGCGCCTTCTTCGTCGGACAGCCCATTACACTGATTGCTGGCAAAGGACGCTCTTGCAAGCTTGATAATAGCCACAACCCCTATACAGATTTTAACCTGTTTATAAACCAAAAACACTTCATGCTTTCACCATGACTCAGCTGTGTGCGTGTGCGTGTGCGCTTGCCTGCATTTGTGCGTTTGTAATTGTTTGGCCTGACAGTAACTGATGCCCTCATGTCACAGTGAAGAGGGACTTCCCTCGGCTCATAAATAAGATTTAAGAGTCCCGACTGGTTTTAACCTAAATGCAAATCATGTGCCAGAGTGTGACAGGGCACTTTTTAAAAAGGGGGCTCTCTGTCCCTGGGGACTAGTTTGCCATGAGAGCTGGATTAATGAGACCACCACAGTATTCCCTCTAACCATACACAGTGCCACCCAGCAGAGACGAGGCAGGAGAACAAAAGAAAAAGGAAAAATGGAAGAAAGAAAAAAGAGGAAACGGAGTAGGGAGGCAGGCTGAGACAGAAAATTGGAGAGGAGATGAAGGGAGTGGAGGAGAGGAAGAAAAGTAGCCACCTACCAGCATCAAAATGAATCAAAGTAATCTGATTAGGCTGCATTATTAGTTTACCTCCTCTGAATGCAGATTTGCAGTACCATTTAGTTTAAAGGAGTTTTAGTGCCTTTAGAATTTAATTTAAGTAGCCCTTATCTTAAGCATTTTGAAAGCAGTAACTTTCATGCCAGCATAAACAAATGGATAGCAGCACCACAGAGAATTACAACACGAAGCATTTTAACATTCCCTTGGTTACTGACAGAGCACAGACCACCCAATGTTATTACCGACAATTCAGAGTGTGCTTTGGGGCTGTCACAGATCTCCCTTACATGTGTATCGTTAGCACGTTGAGTGTATTGCATTAAATTCAGTAAAATCTCACTCCACCTCAGGTCGCAATGATTTCTGCTTATTCAAGCACAACTGATGGAATTAGAAAATTCTTAAGGGTTTTTGCATTATATCACCTGTTAGTTATAAAGTCCAGATCAAAAGTTTGAGACCACTTGAAAAATGGCACAAAATCTTTTTTTCTTCTTTTACAAGGTTTCAAGTAGAGTTTCAACATGAAACGAGAAGAAATGGGAGTCAGACATTTTTCAAGTGGTCTTCAACTTTTGATCTGGACTGTATAACATACAGGTGATATAATACAAACCATCTCATTGTTATAAAACATATTTTGATCTGGGGGACTGCACTTTGTTTTCCCAATAAAGTAAACACAGATGTAAAAGAGCTACTAAAAGATGTGACTCGGGCATTAATTGGAATAAACTGTTCATATGAATCTTTTATCCCTGATGCATGTCTGTTTGAATGCATTTTAAGATTCCCTTGGTTACTGAAAGAGCACAGACCACCCCAATGTTATTACCGACAATTCAGAGTGTGCTTTGGGGCTGTCACAGATCTCCCTTACATGTGTATCGTTAGCACGTCGAGTGTATTGCATCAAATTCAGTAAAATCTCACTCCACCTCAGGTCGCAATGATTTCTGCTTATTCAAGCACAACTGATGGAATTAGAAAATTCTTAAGGGTTTTTAAGAATTAAAAAATGAATTTGATATCAAGATTAATGAGACGTGACAGAAGCAAACAAATTTCAGTAAAGCAGTCTGTCTGGTGCAGTTCAAGGAACATGCGGGGAACCTTTTTTCAGCAATATAACACTGTCAGTTTTTAGCACCCAGCAGGGAGGTTTTGTTCTGTTCCAGGCAATAACGTCGCAGCGAAGTGTCAGAGGTGGAATAAAATCATTCATCTTATTGGAGGATGCTTCTGGATAAGATGAGGGGCTGAGTGTTAAACTGGAGCTGCAATAGAGTCGCAGGGGCCCTCCGGGACTTTTGAGGCTAGAGCTGCTGCTAACTGCATTACCAGTCTGTCATTGTAGCTACTGCTGTGACAATAATATATTATCTGGTCAGTTTATCACTGTTGCAAAACAATTTGATCTACTTTGTAGCATTCAACTATGCACATAGTTGATTTGTCCAGATTATAGAGTTTCTGTCTCTAATATAATAAGAGGAAGGTTCTGAAATCATCTGCAGGCAGTGTTGCATACTGCAATCTTTCAAAACAACTCCTGTTATATTTATTATTTGTAGGTGGCAATGTGGACATTTTTAAAGTGGGATCAAATATTTGTTTTCATACTAACCAAACAATGAATTTAATTAATAAAAAAACAGGAAGAGTAGAAAAGGCTTGCTCTTTGCCAGTTAAAAATGAGGATCTTATAATAACTGGTATGGAGTTAATTCATAAAACATGGTACATGCTGCTGTTTTAGGTACTGGACATACTGCACATTGACAGCATGAGGCATCATGGTGCACTCAAAGTCACATTCTGATTTAAAGATTCAGGCTTCGGGCAGCCCAGAGAAGCTTCAGTTCGTCATATCCTGAAAACTACAACCATTGTTTATTAATAGCAACACCGTGATATTTGATTCGACTTATATCTCATATTCTAAACTAGGTACAGGTAACTAAACCTTCCTGTGTGCGTAAATAATTTATACCTATCGGACATCTACAGTATGGGTAATTAATTGCTCTGTTCTAACTGTGCACCTTGGTTTGACTATAATCACCCACAACCAAATCTGACAACCACAGACATTCACTGTTGTCTCCAAAATGCACTCTTCTGATTATTTTCAAATAATAAGTTAATGTGCTTTGAACATTTTATGACCCAGTTCTCAAAGACCACATTTTCTTTTTCTTTCAAATATGAAGGACCTATATATAATATAACCTCCGCACACTGTCCTGCTTAGCATTATTTTTGTTCTGTTACAACGTTTTGGTCTGTGCGCCCTTGGTGAGGTACAGAGAAGGACCTCCAATTCATAGGGTTAAAACTGAAACATCACTAAGGGCTACGTCTCTATTGGCAAATCAAATGGATCACTGTGATAAAAGAAAAAGCAATTAAAAGCAGAGAAAAAGTAGTAATACTAGTAATAATATGTAATAATAATATGTAACAACAGTCCATTATCCTGTACATGCATGGACAATGCATACAAGCATGGAGATTAGGATTTTGGTTGCCTTTTGAAAAAAGACAAAATAATCTCAGTGAGAAACAACAACCACAGTCCATTCATGGCAGCAATTCATATATACATAATAGCCATGGGCACCGGTTTACCTCAGTGTGTGAGCAGGCAACCATAAACTCCGGTTTGAGTCCGACCCTTTGCAGAGTGTCTTTTTTTTTTTTTTTTTTTGTGTCCCGTTTGGATCTTTAGCCATCAGAATTGTTGTCTTAAGGCCAAGAAAGATGCTAAGCGGATTTATTTTACCACGTGGATCATCATGGCCTTGCCATATTGGTCCATTTGATTGACCTTTATTATAATTATGAATTTATTTTATTTTCAGTTGCTACAAACGGGACAGACATGACTGGGGGATAGGACAGGGAGAAAGCGTGTCTTCCCCTCTCTTTCTCCCTGATTTCCTGTCCATCTCTACTTACTATCCAATAAAAAAAGGCAAAACCAAAATACAGTGGCCCCTCGCTATAATGCGGTTCACCTCTCGCGGCCTCGCAATTTCGCGGATTTCGTGTTTTGAAATTTTGCATACTTTTTTTTTCTTTTTTTTTTCTTTTACAGCGAATGGTGTTCTGCGTCCTGATTGGCTGTAGACCATTGTCAGCCAATCTCCTCTGTGCTATGTCTCCTGTACAAATTTACATAAATCTTCGATTGCTAGCAGTGTGACTCTGAAATTGGTTTCATTTTATAATACCGGATTTTTCTACAACGGTTTGAACTTGAGGGTGTTTAAACAGAAGAGAAATATATGTACACACACATCTATCTATCTATCTGCCTGTCTGTCTGTCTGTCTGTCTGTCTGTGTGTGTGTGTGTGTGTGTGTGTAACACCCACATCCACAGCACTATTTAAAAAAGGGTTAAAAACAAAATCCCAAATCTCACTGAAAAATGCAGCTTGTGTCTCAGATGACTCTCCCCAAGGTCACAATGCCACAAGTGTATTCTCTCTCTCTAAACTGTGTTCCACTGAGACCATGATAACAATCATCGCAGAGTTCGGCACCAGAGGGCACGGCGATAAGCAGAAATTACTTTGGAGCTGTTGATTCTGAATTCCCCAAACTTAGCAGTAATAAACGACTGCTAAAGAGAGCACGAGCTGACAGAGAAAGGGTCTGAAGGAGAGACACAGCGTTAATTTCCCGATCATTATTCCAGTATGAACACATGGAGGTTGTCCTTCATGCCTGTCCTCTAGCTGCACCAAAGAGGGGCTGATTTCTCAGGAGGCCTTGAAGTATCCACTTTACAAAGTAAACAGAGCTTTTTAGCCTCGCCAGAATGTTAGAAGACGGCTTTCACATGATAATACATTTAAGTTTTAAAACGTTAGTGGGTTTAAAGTTATCTGAATATGTTTTATAACAATGAGATGGTTTGCATTATATCACCTCAGGGCTCGCAAAATTTCAAAGTCCCTGGTAGCCCTTCGGGCAGGGACTCTTCAGTTTTTGGTAGCCCAAAATAAATTTAAGTAGCCTGAATAAAAAAGAGAGCAATTTTTTGATTGATGTTTTGTTTCCGTTACAATATTATACATTAAAGTATAATATTGTAACGGAAACAAAACATTAATCAAAAAATTGTTGAAACACAAATTATAACATTGTATAAAAATTACAATCATCAACTCAAATACTTGGTTCTAATTGAACAGAAATTTCTATGAACTTGTAAGAACTGTGTAGAACATGAATCAGTCTGTGTCAGATCCTGAATTTGAAATTTCCACTGAAGTCAGGGGTAAGAGGCAAGTGGAACCAAGATCTAGGCCATTTGCTTTTTGAAGTTTGCAAAGACTGCTAAATTGTGCCAGTGATAGTTCACTCTTTGCAACATAGTTCTAAACAGATTTTTCAGGTTTATTTTTAGTATGTTATTTGCAATTAGTGTTTGTTCTGGGAAAGATGCACATTCTGCACCACATCTCTGTGCGTTCATCATTTGTTTGAAGCCAGCTCACCTCCTGCAACCACTTTTCCGAGAACACGTGCTTCTTTTGTGGTTCGGACTCCTGACATTTCTTTGGAGGTGGAGGAGCACCAAAGTAATTGCTTAAAAGAACAGAATTTGATCAAAAACCAAAGAATTTGCATGAAAACAACAGAATTTGAACGGAATTTGAATGAAAACAACAGAATTTGAATGAAATTAGAATGAAAACAACGGAATTTGAGAACAAACAGTAGAATTTGAATGAAAACAATGGAATTAGAATGTATAGAACAGAGTTTGAATGAAAGCAACAGAATTTGAAAACAAACCACGGAATTTGAATGAAAACAACAGAATTTGAATGAAATTAGAATGAAAACAACGGAATTTGAAAACAAACAGTAGAATTTGAATGAAAACAACAGAATTTGAATGAAATTAGAATGAAAACAACGGAATTTGAAAACAAACAGTAGAATTTGAATGAAAACAACAGAATTTGAAAACAAACAACGGAATTAGAATGAAAACAACGGAATTTGAAAACAAACAGTAGAATTTGAATGAAAACAACAGAATTTTAATGAAATTAGAATGAAAACAACGGAATTTGAAAACAAACAGTAGAATTTGAATGAAAACAACGGAATTTGAAAACAAACAACGGAATTAGAATGAAAACAACGGAATTTGAGAATAAACAGTAGAATTTGAATGAAAACAATGGAATTAGAATGTATAGAACAGAGTTTGAATGAAAGCAACAGAATTCTAGAAAAAGTAGAATTTGAATAAAAAGAGTAGAATTAGAATGAAAACAAAAGCATTTGAATGAAAACAACGGAATTTGAATGAAAACAACAGAATTTGAGAACAAACAGTAGAATTTGAATGAAAACAACGGAATTTGAATGAAAACAACAGAATTTGAGAACAAACAGTAGAATTTGAATGAAAACAACAGAATTTGAATGAAAACAACAGAATTTGAGAACAAACAGTAGAATTTGAATGAAAACAACAGAATTTGAATGAAAACAACAGAATTTGAGAACAAACAGTAGAATTTGAATGAAAACAATGGAATTAGAATGTATAGAACAGAGTTTGAATGTAAGCAACAGAATAAAAAAAACAAACAATGGCATTTGAATGAAAACAAAAGAATTTGAATTAAAGGAGCTTCTTCGACATCTTTAAGAGTTCTAAACAAATGTCTGTCCTCGTCCTGAAAATCTTATGCAAGCACGCGTTGCAACTTCTTATCTTGTGCGTGTTTTTTATTTTGACAGCGAATGCGCACCTGCGGACCACTTATGTGCAGCCCTGGTTATTTAGCTCGTCATATTGCAGCCACAGAAATTCTTTTGTCCATGAAACCATAAAGCTGCACTTTCTTTTTGCCTCATAGTCTGATTTGTCATAACTTCTCCGTTTTGTGGTAAGCTTTTCTTTGGCTGTCACTTCTTCACCCTGACCTGTCTTATTTGGCTCAGCAGAACTAAAATATACATCCTGCTGCTTTTACACACGCACTCACATAACGCTCAGTGATTCTCTGCGATCAACCTCTCACATGTTTAAGCTGCGGGAGATTTCACTTGTCATGTTTGCATAGTAAGCTAACGATTAATAAGACAATGTCAGAGGAATTGGTGCACAAATTATCATCACTCACAGATCAGTGCTGTCGCTCTCTATACACAGTTCGCGCGATTGCAAAGTGAAAGCAAAAAAACAAGCGCAAATTCAAACGCGATTTCAATATGTCACATATTGACAGTGGCTCACCGATGCCAATGACATAATTACCCAGCTACATTTCTGAAAGAATGCAAAAGCATTGACATATATTTTTCCTTCCTATGACAGCCTGACGGGCAGGGCAGAGATAGATTTTGGTAGCCCGACTGGAAAAATCGCTAGCCCCGGGACGTCAGGGTTTTGAGAGCCCTGCATCTGTTAGTTATACAGTCTCGATCAAAAGTTTGAGACCACTTGAAAAATGACACAAAATCATATTTTTTTCTTTTACAAGGTTTCGAGTAGAGTAAATGGGAGTCAGCCATTTTTCAAGTGGTCTTCAACTTTTGATCTGGACTGTACAACATACAGGTGATATAGTTCATATGAATCTTTTATCCCTGATGCATGTCTGTTTGAATGCATCGACTGAATGGAAACCATAGAAACCAAACTTAAATAGATCATAAAAACTGTCACTGCAAAAAGGCCAAAGCATAAAAAAAAATACTTAGCTCTCATATTTCAGATTGTACTTGACAATACATAGAATATGACAAAGTGGGGAATCATAGAGTATTTTTTTCTGTTACTTAAAAACCAGAGGCTGTCAAAAAGAGAAAACAAAAGTTAGTCTCCTCACGATGATTAAAGTATCCATAAAAACACTCTGAACAAATGAGACAACAAAAGATTTCATTTTGGACAACAGCGAAGCACAAAATCTTCAACAACACAGGGATGTCACCATCAAGGGAAAGTACCAAAAACGTGTGGGGGCGTGATAGCGGTCGCTTACAACTGCCAAGAAAAAAAGAAATAAAATAAAAGTTTCAGTGAGTTAAAACTCAAGATGAAAGACTTTGGAACACTCTATTAAATCTTTACGGAGTTGGAACTGTTTTATTTTGTTCTCTTATTTTTATTACACTTTCTCTGTCTACTTAAAAAAATGAAGAGGCAACCTTCAAAACAGAAAAATGAAGCCAATTAAGACATGGTGAAACCTGCAGTTCCTCTTTGTGCCACTTGATACTGGCTTCTAAAAGGGGAGATGGATTATGCTTGGCTGAGCTCAACCAGACACATGGGCCGGTCTCCTTGTGGGACGTCCACTCGCCATAGGGTTAGGTGACGTGTGGATTGTGCAGTGGTCGGAAGCCGAGGCCCCGGTGGTCCGGTGGCCGTTTGATAAATCTGGCTACAGGGACACGGCGTGTCAGAAAACAAATCCATTTATACTGAACTAATTCTATTTGCTTTGAGCTAATTAAGATTAGACTAAGTGAGAGCTGACTGAGATTAAAACAGAGATGGAAAGATTGGGGGGGTCAAAGATGATATATTTCAGTGACTGGGAAATACCTGCAGCTCCCACACACGTAACATTTCCGTCCACTGCTTTGAATGCACAGACTAGTCTGCGGTAAGAAATGTTGTTATCTTTTTCCTTCTAAGAGTTTATTAATGTTGAATTAATACTGAGAATTATATATGGCAGTTATTAGAACTTTTTTAGAACACATCAGCTTTTAATGGCTTAAATGGTTTTACGTGATTATATAATAAAGCTCAAACAGTTCCCGAATGTTCTTGCCA